>NC_044306.2:106705614-107016644 GCF_007474595.2 Lynx canadensis
TGTTTCGTTTAGGAAAAGGTACCTTATTCGTATTCTAAAATCCCTAATGAAATCTCTATGCAAGTAATGCCAGGATGTATACCAATTATTTTACTATTTTTAGATTCTCTGTAAAGCATCTGATGCTCTCTGTTATAGTCCAGTGGATGATAGGGTTAAAATTCCATCCTGTAGCAAAATAGTGATCAGCAGAGATAATGTGTGATACCACTCATTTAAAAAAAATTAATGTTTATTTCTGAGACAGAGACAGACAGAGCATGAGCGGGGAAGGGGCAGAGAGAGGAAGACACAGAATCAGAAGCAGGCTCCAGGTTCTGAGCTGTCAGCACAGAGCCCTACGCGGGGCTCGAACTCACAGACCCTGAGATCATGACCTGAGCCAAAGCTGGACGCTCAACTGACTGAGACACCCAGGCGCCCCTCATTTTTTTTTATTCATTGGTGAATTAATTCTATATTTAAAACATTTACTCTGAAATAGAGATGAAAATGAGTATAAACCACATCTAGGACACTCAAGATTGAAAACAAAAGGAATACCATGCAAACATGAATTTGTAAGAAAACGTTTCCATGTCTTAATATCTCAAAGTACACGTCAAGATGAAGCTAGAGAGTATTATGCTAAGTGAAATAAGTCAGAGAAAGACACATGCCATATGATTTCACTCATATGTGGAATTTAGGAAACAAAACTAATGAGTAAAGGGAAAAAATAAAGAGAAAGAGAGGCAAACCAAAGAACAGACTCTTAACTATAGAAAACAAACTGGTAGTTAGCAGAGGGGAAGTGAGTGGGGGATGGTTTAGATAGATGATGGGGATGAAGGAGTGCACCTGTTGTAATGAGCTTCCCCTGGTGTATGGAAGTGTTGAATCACTGTATTGTACACTTGTAACTAATATTACACTATGTTAATAACTAGACTTTAAATAAAAACTTAAAAAAAAGACCATGAGAATTACTGGAGATAAAGAGGGTCATTTCAGAATTTTTAAAAAGTGGCCATCTGCTTCAAAAGATATAAAACCTAAATATTTGTGCAATAGATTTTCAAAAATAAATAAAGGGAGATATAAATATATAACCATAGTTGTTTTAATACTCCTTCATTAATTGATAGAACAAGTAAGCCATCTGTAACAATATAGAATATTTGAAAAACACTGTCAACCAGCTTGACTCAATTGGCATTTATTAAACATTATACCCACACAGCACACTTAAATACACAACATATTTTTGCCAAAAGAAATTATATGCTGAACTGTAAGATAAATCTCAATAAACCTCAAACCATACTGAAATACAGAACCGAAGTCATACAGAATATGCTCTGACTACAGAAATATTAAATTAGAATTCAGTATCTAAAAGATGTTTAGAAAATCCCTAAGTGTTTGGAAACTACAACACACAAATTTCATGAACACAGGAATCAAGTAAAACAAAACAAAACACAACACAACACAACACAACACAACACAACACACAAGGTAAATTAAAACATTCTTTGAACTAAATGAAGATAAAAAAGATAAAAACTTGTGTCTCCAGCTAAAACACTATCTAGTGGGAAATTGAGCCCTTTCCAGGCTTATGAAAGATGAGTGCATTAGTTTCTTCTGGTGCTGTAACAAATTAGCACAACTTGGCAACTTGACACAACACACACTTATTCCATTTCTGGAGGTCAGAAATCCAAAATCAGTTTCACTGGGCAGAAATCATGATGTAGGCAGGACTGTACTTCCTCTGGAAGCTTTAAGGCAGAACTTATGTCTACTTTTTTTTTTTTTTTTAATTTCTGGGGCTGTATTACTTACATTGCTTGGTTCCTGGCTTCTTCTTTCATCTCTAAAGATAGAAAGCATAAGGTCCTGCTTCACTCACCACATTACCTTCCCTCTCTGTAGTAGTGAGGCCCCTTCCTCCCTCTTATAAAGACCTTGGTGATTATATCATTGGATCCACCTGGATAATCTAGGCTACTCCTCCCATCTTAAAATCCTTAACTCTAGCACACAGAGTCCTTTTTTTTCATATAAAATAACATTCATAGGTTCATAAAGTAGCACTTGGACATTGTGGGGGACCATTATTTAGCCTTCCACATGAGGCAAAAATGTTTAAAATTAGTAATCTAAGATTCCATCGGAACAAAAAAGGAGAGAAAAAATAAAGAAGGCAAATTAAAGCCAAAGAGCAAAGTCATAATGAAGATAACAGATGTGAATGAATAAAAACAGTCATGAAAAAGAATATAACAAAGATAAAATACCTTTCTTTAAAAAAGGTTTTTAAAATTAATAAACCATGACTTATAAACCAGATTATCAAAGAGTTAGAAAAACAACAACTTGTGAATATCTGGGATGAAAATAAAGGTCTTTCCACAGATCTTTCAAATATATATATAAAGAATAAATGCATATTATAAACAAACTTCATATCAATAAATTTGACCACATAGAGAAATCATTTATTTTTGTATGCTTTGTTATGTTGGTACATATATTTGGGTTTAGATGTTTCTAATAATGATGGTCTGTTGTAAAAGAGGTAGGAAGAAGAAAGTGAGAGGAAAGAAAGTTCAGAGGTACTAATATGTATCTTAAGACCATCAGGGTTGGGGCGCCTGGGTGGCGCAGTCGGTTAAGCGTCCGACTTCAGCCAGGTCACGATCTCGCGGTCTGTGAGTTCGAGCCCCGCGTCAGGCTCTGGGCTGATGGCTCAGAGCCTGGAGCCTGTTTCTGATTCTGTGTCTCCCTCTCTCTCTGCCCCTCCCCCATTCATGCTCTGTCTCTCTTTGTCCCAAAAATAAATAAGCGTTGAAAAAAAATTAAAAAAAAAAAAGACCATCAGGGTTGCCAGAGGAGAGGAGGTGGGGGGTGGGCAAAATGGGTGAAGGGGAGTGGGAGATAAAGGCTTCCGGCCATGAAATGATTAAATCACAGGGATAAAAGGCACAGCATAGGGAATATTGTCAGGGATATTGCAATAGCATTGCATGACGACAGATGGTAGCTATTGTGGTGAGCACAGCATAACATAAACTTATGGAATCACTATGTTGTACACCCGAAACCAATGCAACACTGTGTGTCAACTGTACTTAAATTTAAAAAGATAGTAAAGACACGGGCACCCACCTGTAATTTAAAAAGTTGCAACAAGAGCAATCACACACCATGGGGAGCCATGAGTTATCTCAGTAAAGGAGCATCAGGTTTGGGTTTGTGCTGTGTTTTGGAGGAAGGTCAAAGAAGCAATGGGTTTCCTCTGTAGTGGATGGTGTCAGAAATTGGGGGTATTCTATGATTGCGTTTCTTGATAGCTGTCTCCTAGGAGACAGGTGAAACAAAGTGGGGCTGAAGTAATTGGTAAAGAGGCACCGTTCACTAATAATACCCAAATGAAAGAAAATGTTTGGTCATTTTTGTGGCTCACACAGTTTTCTTGTTTTTGTCTGGGTTTGGACATGATTAAGGAGTGATCTTGTTTTTGCTCTGCTCCAACACATTCATAGTGACATTGTATAATGATGGCTTGTGGAATTATCAATGTTATAAAGGGAGCATCATGGCACAGCTGTTAGTGACAGACCAAGGACAAGCTGACAGCTGTCAGGGCTGCTTTTTTTTCCTTCCTCAGAGGACTAAAGTGTCTAGAAGTAATGAGGGAATTTCTGTCAAAACTTGAGAAATATTTTCATATCCTAGAGAAAAGAGAAATCCTGACGATTTTAGAACACGTTTAATGCCTAATGGGAAGGCTCCTACATGGACCATCGAGGAAGGGAGATCATAAACATCAGTCCTTTAATTTCCTGAAAGAGCCTCATGTCCAAAGTGGAGATAGAAGTGTTAGCTATTGTATGTAAGAGGCCATGAAGACAGTAATAAGGGGCATCACAGCAGCCAAATATGTGAACGAACAATGAATTACCAATGATTTTGAGCTGCCTTTAAAAAATTTTTTTATGTTTATTTTTTATTTATTTTTAATTGTTTTAAATGTTTATTTATTTTGGAGACACAGAGACAGAGTGTGAGCAGGGAAGGAAGGGGCAGAGAAAGAGGGAGAAACAGAATCTGAAACAGCCTCCAGGCTCTGAGCTGTCAGCACAGAACCTGATGTGGGGCTAGAACCCATGAACCGTGAGATCATGACCTGAGCTGAAGTCAGACACTCAACCAACTGAGCCACCCAGGCGCCCCAATTTTTTAACATTTATTTATTTTTGAGAGAGAGACAGAGACAGAGACAGAGCATGAGCAAGGGAGGAACAGAGAGGGAGACACAGAATCCAAAGCAGGATCCAGGCTCTGAGCTCTCAGCACAGAGCCCAATGTGGGGATGGAACTTACAAACCATGAGATCATGGCCTGAGCTGAAGTTGGAGGCTTACTGAGTCCCCCAGGTGCCCCTTGAGCTGCCTTTTTTACTTCATTAACATATGGGTACTTCTAAATCCCGGAAGCCTTGACAGAAACCTGTACTTGGAGGGGCTATTAAGAATTACTAATATTAGGATCTCATTTATCTTGAGGAGTTTGGCAGACTTACAATCAGAAATTAACTGGTTTCCCTTCAGGGAGGGGGACAAAACAGAAGAGACTCATAAATATGGAGAACAAACTGAGGGTTACTGGAGGGGTTGTGGGAGGGGGGATGGGCTAAATGGATAAGGGGCACTAAGGAATCTACTCCTGAAATCATTGTTGCATATGTGCTAACTAATTTGGATGTAAATTAAACAAAAAATAAAAAATAAAATTAAAAGAAAAGTAATAATAGCATAAAAAAAGAAATTAACTGGTTTCCCAAATATACATTACTTTGTATAATAAAGGAAAACAATTTGATTTTAAAAAAAATTTCAAATTGTGGGTTTGAAGTCTAGCCAGATACATTCACACATTTATACATTCATATTAGATTATTGACTAAAATAAGTCTATATAATGATGGCTCTTTTATATAATTATGAATATGATACTATATGCCAATTTTATATCCATTTATAGTTCATATGATAAACCTTCGCTGTATCATGAAGTCATTTAGGGAAAGTCATGACATCTCTATGGGCTTTAATGATCACATCTCTAAAATAAAAATACATGAACTAGTATGTCCTCCAAAGCTCTATTCTTTTGTTTAAATATATGGAAATTAACATCTGTGTTTAATTTTCTATCCATACCTATTTGGAAGAACCACAGGAGACCAAAACTCAGTTCCTCAAAAGGTTAAGCTATATTGTGAGGATGTCTAGAGGAAGCAAAATAATTTTTCCACCTGAGGATAGTGCTAAAATATTTTAGCCGATAAATATATTTCCGTAAATGTATTTCTGTAAATATTCCATAAATATATTTCCATACATAACTCAATATCGTTTTTTCCCAGTTGCAGCTTTCTGTCTCTCTCCACACTAAACATATCCTTATTATTTAATTTCAGGACTATTGAAATATTGGTCGGCAACATAACCGGGAAAATGCATCACAAACATTAGCAAACCTGAGTATATGCTTGTGGTTTTCTTATGGCTCGTTTTACATACGCAGCATCTATATGAATTTATAGCACCATTGTGCCATCATATTCCATTTATCTTCCTGATCTACTTATGCTATATGCTATAAGGTAAAATTCAACTAAATATGAAAGTAAAATTGTTCTATTAATTATTAATTTGAAAATAATTTCTCAACAAGCCTCATTAAATCTATACTATTTTGTATATTATCTTTTCCTAAACCAATTTTATTTTAGATTTAGGTCTTATTTCTTGTGGTGGTGCTGTTGGGGTTGTATGAAAAGATCATTTATTTTGAACCCCAAGTACTGGATTTAGTCTTGGGATTCAATCTTCCATTTGTTCATTGTAGGAACTTATGTGAATTATTTAACTTCTTTGAGCATCAAATGTTTCCACTATAATGTGAAGATAATAGTATCTGCCATACATAGTTATGAAATCAAATATGTAAACATATTGAAAATTTTCCATTTAATATAAAGTGAAAATATGATATTCTATGAATAAGGGAAATTCTTAGCTCATGAAATCATAAAGAAGAGGTATGAAAATATTGACAGCATATGAACTAACTAGATTTGAGGCTGATGATTATAAGTTGTGAGGGAGGTTGCAGATAGAAACATTGCAGCAGCTTTTGCTGGTCTACCACTCATCAGGCTGGTGATGGGGCAGGTTATTTTACTAATTTCCTCCTCTGGAAAATAGATATGATAATACATACACAACAATATTGTGATTCTTTATTTAAAAATACATGCAAAGTAATAAAATAATCTGACGCATAAGAAGTGCTCAGTACATGTCAGCTATTAGATTGTTCCTACCCCACTCATGGCCTTTATGAAATTCATTTTTTAGATTTGCTCTTCCAGTGTTTGTGTATAACATCATTTGCTAACTACCTTAGCTCTTTGACACTGTTTTCACCTATAACAAATTTCTAATATAATAGGAACATTTAAGGAATTAATATTTTCGGGTCAAAGGGAGCAGAGACCAATGGGATGATCTATTCATTCTCTATGGAAAACTATTTTTGAATCCAATAATATCAGCAGAACGGTCCATAACATCATTCACATGCCTCTACCCATATCATAAAATGTGATTCCCTCTGTTATACCTTTCTTCTAATCATCTAAACAAAGTAAATTTTATATGTATCCATGTTATAAATGTTATATGGTGGTCATTAGTATAATTTGCCAATATTTATAATTCTCTTCCTTCCAGGCACACAAATTATTCGCATGTCCTACCTTCCTGAGGTTATCTCTGGAATGGGTAAGAAAATGTGTGCCCTTGCACGGAGACACATTTAATGTCTGGTGCCCCACTTTTCAGACCATACATTCTCTGCTTTGGTGATTGTGGAAGACATAGTGTTCTCACTATCAGGTGAACACTTAGTCCACATAGACCACTAAGTCTACACATAGACAACTGTCCTGAATTGTTTTCTGCATGCACAGCATATTTCGAGTGAGATAGGTATATATTTCCCGTGGTAAGTCACTGAAATTTGGGAGTTGTACCACAGTAAAGACTAGACTATTATGAATCTATATTATGTAAACTAAATATTTTTAGATTAAGATTGCATTTCACATTAAGTTACAGGATATTTTTTTAATTTTTTTTTTTTTATTTCAGAGAGAGAAAGAGAAAGAGAGACAGAAACAGAGTGAGAGCAGGGAGGAGCAGAGAGAGAGGGAGACACAGAATCTGAAGCAAGCTCCAGGTTCTGAGCGGTCAGCGCAGAGCCTGACGTGGGGCTCGAACTCATGAAATGGTGAGATTGTGAGCTGAAGTCAGATGCCCAACCGACTGAGCCACCCAGGTGCCCCAAATTACAGGAATTTTAAAAATGTATCATTTGTGTACTAACGGTTAAAAAAATTCTTTTTTTTTTTTCAACGTTTATTTATTTTTGGGACAGAGAGAGACAGAGCATGAACGGGGGAGGGGCAGAGAGAGAGGGAGACACAGAATCGGAAACAGGCTCCAGGCTCCAAGCCATCAGCCAAGAGCCTGACGCGGGGCTCGAACTCATGGACCGCGAGATCGTGACCTGGCTGAAGTCGGACGCTTAACCGACTGCGCCACCCAGGCACCCCTAAAAAAATTCTTTTTAATGTTTATTTATTTTTGAGAGAGAGAGAGACAGAGCATGAACAGGGGAGGGCCAGAGAGAGAGGGACACACAGAATCTGAAGCAGGCTCCAGTCTCTGAGCTGTCAGCACAGAGCCCCATGCGGGGTTCAAACCCACGAATAATGAGGCCATGACCTAAACCGATTTCACACACTTAACCGACTGAGCCACCCAGGCACCCCTGTGTACTAATGATTTTTAAAAGATATTTATGACATTGATTAAAATACTAGAAATAGAGAGATTCTTAGGAATATATTATCATTGACCTGAGAATGTGACCTTTTTCACAATGTTGGTGCAAAGAGAGATGCAGCTCACTAGGTGATTTTAATAAAATGGAATAAAGGGCTTTAAATAAAATTTAGAACATTTTACCATTTTTTACCAAGGTTTGTCCAAAATATTGAATATATATCAAATCATCCTATTTTTTAATATTTCTAGCATATATTTCTCTGAACTTTAAAATAAAAATAAATATTTGACACATTTATTTGAAATTATAGATTGGAAGAAAATCATGAAAAGATTAATCAAATTTGCATTATCTTCTTTCCAGCTGCAATTACCCTGCAGGATCAAAAGACTGCATTCCAGTCACTATAACATCACATAAGATGCAGGTAGAGCAGCATCTGTATCGGTATTCTACCAATGACCATGGTGCCTTGACATCTTCCCTCTTAAGTTTCTAGAAGTACAGTTATTTTCTTTCCTATTTAACTGTCATCAGGATACGAAGATTCAAAACTTATTGATATGCTTGATTTTCTTCATATGTTTTAGGCAATCTTTTAACTTTATAGGCAGTGATAGCATTTCATTCGGGAAAGATACTAGGAAAATATTCAGAAAAAAATTTTCTGTCACCCAAGGAACTTACCCAGATGACATTTTTTATTTAGTTTTCTATTCTCACTTAGCTCTCAGCCTCACAACCTTGAAGACAGTGAATTCAGAACATATAGAATGAATCCATATGTTAGGTCTTTTTAAACATCTTTAATGTCTATTTATTTATTTTGAGAGAGAGATCAAAAGGGGGAGGGGCTGAGAGAGAGACAGAGACAGAGAGAGAGAATCCCAAGCAAGCTCTACACTGTCAGCACAGAACCTAACATAGGGCTGGGTCTCACTACTATGAGATCAGGACCTGAGCCAAAATTGAGTTGGATGCTTAACTGACTGAGGTTAAGCACTAACCCAGGTGCCCCCATAGGTTAGTAATTACACTTAACATATCTCATGAGACTAACTTGGATTTCATCATCCTGCTAATTGAAAGTGATATTACAAGTGTTGCCTAGTATACTTTATTTTTTTATTAGTGTTTTCTTAATATATGTTAATAATTTACACTACTAAACATAATATTCACATGGACCCTATTACTTGAATCTGCAAGATTAGATACCTTCTCCATTCAGATCTACCTGGAAGCCAAATTTATATTATAATTTTTCTTGCCAAAAAATGACCAAAAGTGACAGAAAATCCAAACCAACCTTGGTTTACACAAAATTTAAAAAAAAATATGTATTTCTCTCTCATGTGAGTTGAAGCAGGGACTCCAGGGATGTAATGGTGCACCACTGTGTGAGGACACAGGCTTTTCTTTTACCTGGTTGTTGTGTTGAGTATCCCCCTTTCCCAGCATGCTCCTGGTTTAGAATTGCTGTTTTAGCACCTGCTATCATATCTACATTCCAACCAATAAAAAGGAAGAAAGACAAGTAATGGGCATGCATCCCTTTAATATTTTTTTTTCTGAAAGTTGCACACACATTTAATTTGTCTTCAATTGACCATAACTTAGTCATATGACCATTACTACTTGCAAGGACACTAGAAAATAAAAATTACATTCTGAGAAGCTATTAGTACAGCTACATTTTGAAGGACATGATGGTTTTTAGGGTACAATCATCATTATTTAAATCTTTTATAGATTATAGGTACATTGTCTAATGTCTACAATGGGGATGAACTAGTCAATTAGATTGGAGTACACTCGATCTTTGGTCAAGATTGCCTACATCTTACAGATTACTCAGATGGACACTGTCAATATGCATCCATATTCAGAGCTTTTATGGATAACCAAACTTCCTTGATGAATATATTTTTACTATACACCAAGGCTTCTTTCTTTCTCTCTTTTTCTTTCTTTCTTTCTTTCTTTCTTTCTTTCTTTCTTTCTTTCTTTCTTTCTTTCTTTCTTTCTTTCCCTCTTATGGTTAGTTAGCACATTCTTTACCTCACATAATTATTTTGTTGTTGTTTTATTGAGAACACTAAAGCTCTACTCTCATAGCAACTTTTGGATATATATCCAAAGACAATGAAACCATTATCTCAGGGTGCCTGGGGGGCTCAGTTAGTTAAACATCTGACTTTGGCTCAGGTCATGATCTCACAGTTCATGTGTTCAAGCCCCACATTGGGATCTCTGCTGTTAGCACAGAGCCCACTTCAGATCCTCTGTCCCGCTCTCTATCTGCCCCTCCTCTGCTCATACACACTTTCTCAAAAGTAAATAAAATTAAAAAATATTATCTTGAAGAAATGTCTCAATTCTCATATTCACTGCAGCATTATCCATAATAGCCAAACCATGGAAACAACTTAATGGTCCATTGATGGATGAATGGACAAAGATATGATATATACACACACATATATATGATATATGATATGATATATATATGTGCATATATATGTGTGTGTATATATATGTGTGTGTATATATATATATGAATATATATATGAATATATATGAATATATATGAATATATATATGAATATATATGAATATATATATGAATATATATATAATGGAATATTATTCATCCATAAAAAAGACATCCTGACATTTGTGACAACACGACTGGATCTTACGGAGCTTACACTAAGGGAAACAAGGTAGACAGAGATAAATGTGGTATGATTTCACTTATATGTAGAAGCTAAAAACAACAAACCAACAGACCAAGGTTTTTGTGGTTGTTTGATTTTATTTCTAAAATACGACTCATGAACCATCAATACCAGAATCACAAGTTGTACTTTTAGGGGCACATGGGTAACTCAATCAGTTAAGGGTCCGACGTCAGCTCAGGTCATGATCTCATGGTTTGTGAGTTCGAGCCCCACATCGGGCTCTGTATTGACAGCTCAGAGCTTGGAGCCTGCTTTGGATTCTGTGTCTCCCTCTCTCTCTGCTCCTCCCCCACTCACTCTCTGTCTCTCTCTCTCTAAAAATAATTAAAAAAAAAGAAAAAAAGAAAAGAAAACCAAGTTGTACATTTAATAATGAAGATTTTAGGGCTTTCCCTTTGGCTTATTGAGTTAACACTTAGCTTCCAAGCTTGATATTAATATTTTATTTACAGACTAAATTTTTACAGTAGTTTTATTTTCAATTTTGAGGCTAAATTTCATATACTTTTTACTCCAATCTGCATTTCTGTTGTTTGGCTGCCTGATAAGTAAGAGATATGAAATGATGTGATTGTGTGTTTAGGAAATTACTTATACACATGCATATGCACATACAAGGGTCTTCACAGTGATAAAGTTAACCTACAAACCACAATATTATGTGTATAACTTAGTGTTTGTTATTACTGGAAGATAGTTAATAGTAAAAGGTAAATAGTGAAAGTACATTTCCTAATATCTTCAAAAATCAAATGTCTTAAATATTTCTAAGAATGCTAAATATGATTTAACACACACACACACACATTTATTTTCTTTTCTGAAACTTGCCTGACTCTCCTCTATAGACTGGGGAAAAGGATAAATGTGTACCTACTGAGAGAAATATGTACCTAATGAGAGAAAAAGAAAAGAAAAAATGCCTACCTAGCATTGCATTAGGGAAAAACATTTGCCTAGGTATTGAGGCACATCACAAAAGAGTGAGATACGATTCTTTCATCCAAACAGCCCACACTTTCAAGAGGAATACACACTAGTAAATGAGCATAAAGCAATAGGTGCCAAGGTCAAAAGAATCAGAATAGGATTTAGAAGTGAGTTGACACTGTAGATGGGGCTTCATGTTGGATGGGGGAGAAAGTAAAGAGGCCATTTTATGCAGAAAGAATAATCTAAACAAAAGCAGAGTGAAACGAATATAAGACAAGAAGAAGTTTTAAGTGCCTGGGGTCACTTACGAAGCAACTCATAAGGGGATGGAGGAGATTTGTGAAGATAAGATTAGAAATAAAAATTGAGATCAGATTTTAAAAGGTTTTGTATGTTTTCTTATGTAAGTTAGACTTTGAGTATTGAAAAGTTTGTAGCAGGATTCATTGAAGAAAATTTAATTTTGCTTTATTTTTTTTAGAATAAATAATTCTGGTAGTGGTATAGAATCATGATTTTAATAATGGAGAGGTATGAAAAGGGAGATGCACTATAAAGCTATAATGAATGTTAGAGCAGCTTGCTTGCATGGGTCTTTCCAAGACAATGCAAGGATTAGCAACATAAGATTTTATAAACTTTGGCAGATTAATCTCCAATAAGTTGAAACCACTGCCACTTCCCACACTGACTTTTATCCAATCTCTCTTTCACTGGGCAGATAGAGATGCAGTTTCCTTGGGCATTTTATACATTAGTTCAAATTCTTGGGAGATATGAAGAAATTTAGGTTACATTAACATCAGGACAGAAGGTAGGGACAGCCAACCTGTGGCTGTGGTTAGGTTTTGTACTTAGAATTTAATCAGAGAAGTGGCGAGAAAAAAGTGAGAAATCCTGTTGGACATTTTTTTAGTCCCCCAGGGGCTTCCACAATCGTCTGCAATATTGTAATCTGAAAAGGATATTGTATTTTGTATACATCTGGATAAAAGCCAGTTAACATCATCATCACAAAGGAGCAAAAAGAGTAGACTATACACCAGACCACTTTCCATATTCAAACAAAATAGTAATTAAAATAAGTCCTTTCAGATAATTTTGAGTGAGGTACTGGATAGGAGTCCTCAGGGAGTAAAGAGAAAGATCAAATAAATGGGTGCAATTTGGTTTGAAATAAGTGTTAACATGGCTTGTGTGACTTGTGTATGTACATGGGCCCAGCTGCTCCAGAAGCTGATATCACGGGGAAAAAAAAAAAAAAAAAAACACAGATGGGGAAATGCAGATGTGCTGCATTAGTTTTGTATTTTGGCATTTTACCACAACTTTACTGGCTTAAAGCACAAATCCAGTATCTGAGTTTCTGTGGGCCAGAAGTCTGGGCATAGTTGAAGCAGATTCCCTGCATAGTGTCTCACAAAACTGCAATCAAGATGCTGGTCAGGGATGGAGTCTGCATGTAACTTGGACTGGGGCAGAATATTCTTCCCTGGCTCACACAATGTCGGTAGCATTCAGTTCCTTGTGGTTGTTAAGATTAATGGCAGCTTGCTTCCTCACAGCTGGAGAGAAAGAGAGAGAGAGAGAAACTCTAGCAAGACAGTGCTACTTTATGTAATCACGTACATGTTAGCACATACATTACATCACCTTTGCTGCATTCTACTTGAAGTAAGACACTGGTTCTCAAAGTTATGAATACCAGGAAGCTGAAACAGGGGTCTCCTTAAAGTTTGTTGGCCAGAGGCTCCTCCCCTCTCTGCATAAGCTGAATTGTGAATGCATTCTACCGGGCAAATGACTCTAAGAAGAAGTGGGCCCAGTGAAAGAGGGTAGTATAATAATGAGTCAGTAATTTGGAATTGTAGCTAATTACAGGGTCAAAAGAATAAGACTGTTAAGAATTTAAAAGCAAGAATCCAAATTATGAAAACACAGAAACAGGCACAGTTTCTCTTTCAATTTCAGTCTCTGCTACACTGAATTAAATACCTTAGAAAATTTCACTAAATTTAGTGATAAAGATTGTGAATATTTTTTGTTAATCTTTCTTACTTAGTAGGGATGAAAGATAAACATCTACTCTTCTGCAAATACTTGCTTTTCTCAATATATTAAATTGACTGACTATAAAAAACAATATAATGACTACTTAATGTGCATTTCTTTGTCACCAAATGCTGCTGGAGGATGCATAGAAAACATTGCAGAGAATAGGAAGAGTGAAGTGTTACGGTAAAGTACAGTATGAAAGATTTGATATCTGGTTGCAGAATGTTCAGATATTGATAGAATATCTCAGTTTATGGTATTTTCTGGATTCACTTACTATAATGAAATATTCTCAGATTGCTTTTTAATGACCTATCCAGAGGAAAGAAGTACTGGAGAAGAATACAGGTAAAAACTTCTTTAACAAAATCAATGCTTGGGTAAAATCTATATATGGATAACCACTGATGAAGTGGTTCCTTTAACTTGAAACAAGAAGGTTATGGAATCTCTTCACCGAATGAGCACTAAACCACTATGTGAAAATTTTTCAATGAATTATTCATAACCTAGTTAATGCAGCAAAGTGCACAAAGTGCTGAAGGACATCATCACAGGGCATTCAGAAGATTGGACAAGCCTAACTACAAGTGTCATAGTTTACAAAAAAAAAAAATCTGTTCCAAATCACTTGGCTTTTCTGGGATAAAGGAAAAGTAAAAAATATGCCACAAACATAATTTTGAAAGAATAAATGCATACATTTTACCTTGAATGGAAGAGTAACTGTCTTTTAGTAGAATTTTGTAGAGCATTTGGGTAACCGATGATTGGTAGACTTTCCATCAGCTTAAAGAGACCTCAGCAAGGTGTGACGTTTCAGCCTGCTCAAGGGCTGCCAGGATATCACCCTGAATTCACCCTGTTGTAAGTAAACATGAAAGAAACATGTAGGGATGTCTAATTTTGTTTCCAGTTATTTGCTCTTACAAGTATGCAAAAGATGAGGCCAGAATCTCTAGAACAGTTAGGAAGGGAGATGGAGGGAGGCAAAAATATCATTGCAGTTAAACTTAAAAAAAAAAAAAAAAACAAAAAACAAAAAACAAAACTTATCTCTTCTCTGTCAGGAGCCGATGTGTCATTGGGATCCCCTGTGGGGCCACCAACAATTGTCCCTCAGACCATTAGTAGTCTGATCTGATGGCCATCATCGTATTGCTAAGTTTCTGTATTTTTTACCTAAAGAATCTTGTATTATTTTCCTCTATTGTATTTCTTGATCAACCACACGCTATTTTGATCCCCAAAATAACATGAATGTGTCATCCACAAAAAAATTTCATAATGGGAAACTGCAGAAATAATTGGTAAAGAAATGTTCTGAAATCTTTTAATTGTTTTGTGTAAAATATTTCAGTGAGGCTTAAAGTCATCTTCTAAAATTATGAAAATGCAACACATTATGATTAGTTCTTAAGGACTGACATCATGGGAGATGGTAGTACAGGCTTAACTTCAAAAGTGTCCAAATAAAATTTTCCATAGTTGGTGAGTAGAATTTATAATGAATTATTACAACAAAGCCAATGAGGCACTTATTCTATTTGGATCAATATATTTTGATATCTTTCTCATGTACAACAGTTATTAAAACCAGGTACGATATAAAATAAATTTAGATTCAATTATTAGAGTGATTGTATCAGAGTTTTAAGATAAGATTAAGCCACATAGAGGAGCCTGAGTGGTTAAGTGTCTGACTTTGGCTCAGGTCATGATCCCATGGCTTGTGAGTTCAAGCCCCACATGGGGCTTTGCACTAACAGTGTGAAGCCTGCTTGAGATTCTCTCTCTCTCTCTCTCTGCCCCTCCTCCACTTGCACTCTCTCTCTCTCCCTCTCTCTCTCTCTCAAAACAAATAAGCTTTAAAAATATCAAAAACTTAAACAACATATTGATTACTGTGATTTTGACACTATGTAAAATGAAATAAATTTTATTTAAGTATACTGCTTATTTCATCTACTTTTTCAATTAATTTATACTTAGCTTTGCAACATGGTAATAGTTCCATAATGGTACACAAATATAAATCATTTATATAGTAAAACCTTGGATTGTGAGTAACTCGTTCTGTGTGTGTTCCACAAGGCAAGCAAGCATTTCTTTTTTTTAATGTTTATTCATTTTTTGAAAGACAGAGACAGAGCATGACTGGGGAGAGGCAGAGAGAGAGGGAGAGGCAGAGAGAGAAGGAGAGGCAGAGAGAGAGGGAGACACAGAATCTGAAGTAGGCTCTAGGCTCTGAGCTGTCAGCCCAGAGCCCGATGTGGGTCTTGAACTCATGAACTATGAGATCATGACCTGAGCTGAGGTCGGATGCTTAACCGATT
The DNA here is from genome assembly GCF_007474595.2 of Lynx canadensis. Lineage (NCBI taxonomy): Eukaryota > Metazoa > Chordata > Mammalia > Carnivora > Felidae > Lynx > Lynx canadensis. Next base: position 106,721,594 of record NC_044306.2, read on the forward strand.
GAGCCACCCAGGCACTCCTGATAAGCAAACATTTCTAATGAATTTTAACCTGATAAATGAGTGACGTCCTGCAATGGAGTAGTACCTGATGCTGAAGGTCACATGATCACAACTGAAACAATAGTTCTTGAAATTTGCTTTGATATATGAGTGCTTTGGATTACAATTCATGCTTCCAGAATGAATTTTGCTTGCAAATCAAGGTTTTACTGTATACGCATATATATGTATATGCATATGTATATGGGGAATGTAGTTCATATATAAAAATAGTAATTATATAGTTGTATGATCCAAAGAATTTGGGAAAACTACTAGAACATTAGACTGGATACTGAAGTCAAATGGTAGTTCAGTCATATCAATAAGGAGGTCTTTTCATCAGAAATACATAAATACTGCACTGATGGAAAGGAACTAATAATGATCAAGGTGTGGGGCCAAATTTTAGAATAATTTCTCTAATGGATCTGATATGCAATGATGTAAATCTCAATTATAACTCTAAGATTTTTAGCTTTTTGGTGCCATTAACTAATATGTAAATTATAGGAAGTGAGTCAGATGAAAAGTACTGAATATAGACAGTGTATTTAGAAATATGTTTAGTTCTGCTTTAGTGGGACATATGCATTCCTAAAAATAACTACACTTCAAAAGCATGCACAAAACAATCACAGGCTTGGTAGGGAAAAAGTGGTTAAGGGTACAGCATTTAAAAATGTCATCAGAGACCCATTTATAAAAAAGATAGAAAACTAATAAAAATAGTAGTAGTTACACATAAAGCCACAATACATATGGCACTTTATATTGAAAAACACCTAAATCTTTCTTGGGGCAGTGGGCGTTGGAAGAATTGCCAGCTGTTCTGTGTGAATTACTGTAGAATGTTCAGAAACGTTATCAGTAATTGGAGGGGAGCTTGTAATACCAGATGTGAATGGTTATAGCTCATATGTGGTTAACTGAGATAATATTAAGCATTTGAGGTGTGTGTGGGTATGTGTATGTGTGTGTGTGCGTGCATGTGCACCTATGTGTGTTTTGTGTATTCCTAGTTGGCTTTGTTCATCTGAATGCAGTTCTCTATATTCATCGAACATTTATGTCACAGGAAATTGCGAATAAGTAAATACAAAGTCAAACTATATTCAAATTATTTCTTATATATATCAATCACATTGAAAGAAGAATTTTGCAAAATAAACTGCATAAAAAATTGAATTTATGTAGTAGAGGTTTAGAAGTAAATGGCACTGGCACAAAAATAGACACATAGATCAATAGAATAGACTAGAGAACCCAGATACGGACCCACAAATGCATGGCAAACTAATCTTTGACAAAGCAGGAAAGAATACCAATGGGAAAAAGAAAAACAGTCTCTTCATCAAATGGTGTTAAGAAAACTGGACAGCAACATGCAGAAGAACAAACATGGATACTTTCTCACACAATATACAAAAATAAACTCAAAATGGATGAAAGACCTAAATGTGAGACAGGAAACCACCAAAACCCTAGAGAAGAAAGCAGCAATAACCTCTCTGACATCAGTTAAAGAAGCAGCAACTTCTTATTTGACACGTCTCCAGAGGCAAGGAGCAAAATTGAACTGCTGGAACCTCATCAAGATAAAAAGCTTCTGCATGGCGAAGGAAACAATCAGAAAAACTAAAAGGCAACTGATGGAATGGGAGAAGATACTTGCAAATGACATCAAATAAAGGGTTAGTATCCAAAATCTATAAATAACTTATCAAACTCAACACCCCAAAACCAAATAATCCAGTGACAAAATGGGCAAAAGACATGAATAGACATTTCCCCAAAGAAGACATCTAGATGGCTAACAGAGACACATGAAAAGATGCATAACATCACTCATCATCAGAGAAATACAAATCAAAACCACAATGAGATACCACCTCACATGTGTCAGAATGGCTAAAATTAACAACTCAGAAAAGAACAAATATTGATGAAGATGCAGAGAAAGGGAACACTTTTGCACTGTTGGTGGAAATGCACACTGGTGCAGCCACTCTGCCGAATAGTATGGAGATTCCTCATAAAATTAAAACTGGAACTACCCTATGACACAGCTATTACTAGGTTTTATCCAAAGTTTATAAAATGCTGATTCTAAGGGGCACATGCATCCCAATGTTTATAGCAGCACTGTCAATAATAGCCACATTATGGAAAGAGCCCAAATGTCCACTGACTGATGAATGGTAAAGAAGATGTGGTATATATATCATGGAATATTACTCAGCCATCAAAAAGAATGAAATCTTGCCATTTGCAATAATGTGGGTGGAACTAGAATGTATTACGCTAAATGAAGTAAGTCAGTCAGAAAAAGACAAATGATATATGATTTCACTCATATGTGGAATTTAAGAAACAGAACAGATGAACATAGGGGAAGGAAAGGAAAAATAAAATAAAAATAGAGAGGGAGGTGAACCATAAGAGACTCTTAAAGACAGAGAACAAACTGAGTGTTGCTGGAAGATGGTGTGTAGGGGGAAATGGGACAAATGGGTGATGGGCATTAAAGAGGGCATTTGCTGGGATGAGCACTGAGTGTTATATGGAAGTGATGAATCACTAAATTCTACTCCTGAAACCATTACTACACTGTATGTTAACTAACTTGAATTTAAATAAAGTTAAACAAAAGAAGTAAATGAGATCATCCAATGAAGATATTTAAAATTTAACATAGCCATAATTTAAACTGGAGTTATTGCCATGCACATCTAAACAATTATTTTTCTATTAAATTCATCTAACGAATACAAAAGTGGGAACTACAGGAGATTGAAACAGACATGAAGATCTATTGTTCCCGGGACAATATACTATATTGCTTGGTGAAAAGTGTTTGGAATCAGAGAGCCTTGAATTCCAAATAATTAGCTTTGCCACTTACCGTGGCAACCAGAAGATTGTTTAAACTCACTAATGGCTCTGGTTTTCCTGTATGCAGAATGGGAATTTGAATGTTACCTTGTGAGTACAAAATAAGGCATGGTACACTTAGCATTGTAGGAGGCACTGTCCATTACATTCCCATCCCTCATGCTTCCATTTCAATACACCTGCATCTTTTGTCCACCCTCACAGCAGGTCAGAGCTGCTGGGAATTATGTCCCTGGTGAGAAGCCAGAGCCAGTGACATACTGGAGCAGATGTATAAAAATTTCAGTGTTCTCACCTCTCAGTTGGGATAATTCTAAGTATTGCATCCCACACTGACTCCCAGACATTTCCTGGAAGATTAGGCTTCAGGTTACCCCAGTAGATACTGGCTTGATAAACTGCCGTCTTTTCCCCACTGCCCTACCAGCATTTCTTTCCAAATAAACATCTGAACCCTGACTCAGGGACTATTTTAGTGAAACCTAAAATAAGATTTTAATGACCAAGTGATCCTAATCATTTTTGTTTCTATATTGCTATTATTAACAAGAGTTATTTTATCTATTGATTTATTAATTGTATTTACAAGGCATCAGGTTGGCTTTTAAACCCCATTAGTGTTCTATATTCATGCTAATCTTTTTATATCTCCTTACCTGTTTTATACAGAAATGAAATCACTACTTTTTCTTTAGGTCATACCTCAAGTTCTATGCCCATCATAAAATCTTTAGTAATGTTAAGTCTTCTTCTACACTTCATAACATACTGTACTGAATCTTATTTCCTCCAGCTCAACTATACTTCTTTCTCACTTTTCAGATTAGAAACTGTATTCTTTCATATTTCTTTAAGTGTGAAACTCGGACTACAGTTCAACAAGAACTTTCTTGATTGAGTAAGACAAATATTTAAAGATAATTTCAGGATATTCAACACATGTATAGTTATGTGGCTCAATGTTCTATACTCAGGATTCTAGAAAGATGGTTTGAGTGCTTGAGCAGGTCTTGCACCTAAGTGCAGGTATAGCCTTGTGGGAATCAATGCCTCCACCTGCTACCTTAGGTGACTCACTCAGTGGAAATCTCCTTCCATCAAATATGCCAGGGGTGTGTCACCCCAGCAATAACAGAAAAAGCTGAGGACACCTGGATGTTTAAGTTACACAGACTATCTGCCCGAAAACAGACACAGGGTGCTTTGAAAACAATTCCCTAGGAGATTACTGGATTTCCCCAGAAGAAATGTAAGTAAAATTCAACCTATTAGGCATTCTTTAATAAATAATGAAAACTATGTAGCAGTCCATGGTATCTGTGTATTTTGTTTTAACTGTGTCTTCCAAGGCATGCACAGAGAATTGTTTACATAGTCACACCATAGTTTTACTAGATGCTTGTCGGTTTTGCTCCTTTCTTCTTTACACCTAATTTAATTTTTTTCTATTTTAACAGTTTTTACATATGTGTTATAATCATGTCCACTGAAGTCTCTTTTTGAAGCATGCTATATAAAAGTTGGAAAGAGAGGAATAAAGTAGATAGAAAAAAGAGAAAAGGAGCAACTAGTCAGCTTACTATTTTTAGATTTTCTCTCAGGTCTTAGGAATCTTTGTATGTAAAACATGGTCTTTCTCGGGGGGTGGGAGGGAGGGGAGGGTGGGTGATGGGTATTGAGGAGGGCACCTTTTGGGATGAGCACTGGGTGTTGTATGGAAACCAATTTGTCAATAAATTTCATAAAAAAAATAAAATAAAATAAAATAAAAAAAAATAAGACATTATTATAGACCAAAAAAAAAAAAAAAAAAAAAACATGGTCTTTCTCTTTGAAAATTGAAATGAGGGGCATCTGGATGGCTCAGTCAGTTAAGAGTCTGACTTCGGCTCAGGTCATGATCTCACAGTTCCATGAGTTTGAGCCTCACATCGGGCTGTGTGCTGAGAGCTTCAGAGCCTGGAGCCTGCTTCAGATTCTGTGTCTACCTCTCTCTCTGCCCTGCCCCCACTTGCACACTCTCTCTCTTTTCTCTCTCTCTCAAAAAATAAACATTAAAAAAGTTTTTTTAATTGAAATGAAAATTTTATAACTTTTAAATTGACAATATCAATAGGTGGTATTTTTAAACTTAAACCTTTATGTACATTGTACATTATATATATGTGTATATATATATATATATATATGTGTGTGTGTGTGTGTGGGTGTGTGTGTATGTGTGTGTGTTTCTTTATATGTGTGTGTGCGTGTGTGTGTGTGTGTGTGTGTATACACAAAACCAGAGAGGAAAGGGTTACACACACAAAATCAGAAAGGAAAGGGTTTATTTACCACCTTTTCCAAAGCTAACTAACTCATGTCAAGAATCTGGGTGAACTAGCTTAGGTGATGTTTCTACTGTTTGGACCAGTCATTGTGCTATGGGACAGAAAAAATATCATGAGACTGTTTTCCATTGTTGGAACACAGGCTAAATTAGTCTTTTGGAAATTAGAAAGGGGTGTTATAAAAGAAGGTGAGAATTATCTCAAGAAAAAAAAATAGAGAAAGAAGTACCATGCAGACAAAAACAATGGATCAAGACCTGGATTTTTTTTTTTTTTTTGTAGAGGGGAAGACAGTATTTTAGGCCTTGTAGGCCATAAGATCTCTATTTTAACTGTTCATCTTTGACTCTAGTGTAAAATATATAAACGAGTAGAATTTATCTTCCAACAAAACTTTATTTATGAAAACAGGTTATTACCTAAATTTGGCCCACTGGCTATAGTTTCTCACAGACATAGGTCTTTGTAATCTGTACATAAACACAACATGGCAAGAGAAGTGCTAGAGTTTATTCTAAACAGAATACTCCAAAGGTAAAAATAACAAAATCAAATCTTAAGAGAGTGCTACAGAGACAGTAAACTTTGTGTTTAATGAAAAAGCAGATGGGGTGTTTCCAGACAAATAAATGGAAAGAGCTATTCCAAGCAGAAAAAAAAGTCTGAAAAGATAAAAAGTCATGAAAGAATACCAACATATTTGTAAATACGAGCTTTAAAGGAAACAGAGAAATGAAAGTCTGTGCTGAAGGCAAGTTTTCATTGACTATTCCAGAAAGGAGTCTCTGCACAGACTATGTTCAAAGGAGACAGACACTAGGGGAACAAATATTTCAGATAGTGGAGAAAAAAGATCATAGCATCACAGATAAAGGGACCTTCTCGTGTAATAAAAGTTTTGGCTCATCTTTGTCATTCATTCCCACAAGGAAATTTCTACATCCTTGAAATTTCTCACATTAGCAGTGTGTTATTCATGGTAAATCCCTGAGCTTATGATAATGAGATAACTCAGGTGGAGTCTAACCACTCCAGAGAAACAAGCCATGTGATTAGAGGATTGGGGCTTTGACCCAGATGACATGAGACTTACTGGAAAAGGAGGAGAACTGGAAGTTGAACTTAATCACTAGCCAGTGAGTCAATCAATCAGGCCTATGTAACAAAACTCCAATAAACACTCAATGAAAACAACAATGCTAGAGTGAGGCTTCCTGGTTGGTGATGCACACAGAGATGTGCCAGAAGAATGATGATCCTTAGGGCAGGGAAGCTCCATGTTTGACCCTCTCCCTTCCTCACTCTATGTGTCTCATCATTTGGCTCATCTTGATTTGCATCCTTTATAATGAAATTGCATTTATAATTACAGTGCTTTCCTGAGTTCGTGGAGTCATTCTAGCAAATTACCAAACCTGGGGGGACAATGGGAACCACTGGATTTGTAGCCAATCACTCAGTTGTGTTGTGCAGGTGGCTGGTGAACCCTAGAGCTTGCAGTTGGTGTCCAAAATGAAGGGAATCTTGTGGAGTTTGAAATCTCCACCTGAGAGGTCCACACTAACCCCAGGTAGTTAGCATCTGAATTACATTGCAGAATTTAAGATGAAGGAGGAATGGAAAGAAGCCAAATTTGTGTTTGGAAAACAGCAAGAGAGAAAGAGATAAGCATAGGCCAAATCCTGGGGCGGAGGTACAAAATAGGAAGTTTGTATGTTTATCTGAGTGCAGTGGAAGCTTGTAAAATATTTTCAGCAGATGAGTATTGGAAATAGAATTATGGCTAAACATTACGCTGGATGCTACGTGGAAAATTGGGAGACTGGGAGGAGACTACAGTGATCCTGGTGAAGTTAATCCAGACATGGTCACAGTGGAAATAGAGATATTTTGATTTATTTTGATGTTAGAGCATCCAGGGCTTGCAGCTGCATTGCATGTGGAGGAGAGGGACTGAGAAAAAACAAGGAATTATTCTTAGCTATTGGCTTTCAAGTAGCAATTACTCAGATGAAGAATGATGGGGGAGGAACTGATCTATTAAGAGGGATGGGGAGAATTGTGTGTATCTTAATTGCTTATGGTAGCAGAATAATGACTCCTCCAAAGATGTCCACATCCTAATCCCTGACACCTATATATATTTTACTTGATATAGTAGAGGGAAATTAAGTTTGTAAATGACATTAAAGCTGCTAATCAGCTGGCCTTGAAAATAGGGAGATTAGCCTATATTCACTGGATGGGCCAGTGTAATTACAAGTTGCTTTAAAAATAAGAGAAGGAGGCAGAAGAGAAAGAACTAGGAAGACAGCAGAATGAGAAGGCCTCAGCCCGTTGATACCGATTTTGAAAATGGAGGAAGGGGTCCATAAGTCAAGGAATGCAGGTGGCTTCTAAAAGCTGGAAAAGGCAAGCAAGTGGATTCTTTCATGGCACCTCCAGAAAGGAACTCCGTCCTTCTGACACCTTGATTTTAGCCTCAGGGACTAAATACAGTTCTGATACAGTTCTAATCTCCAGAAATGTATTATAATAAACTTGTGTGGTTTGAAGCCAGTAAATTTGTGGTAATTTGTTACAACAGCAATGAGAAACTAATACACCTATTAATCATCCAGGTGGAGGGTTTTAGAAAGAAGGTAGTTTATAAATCTTTAGTTCAGAGAAGAGGTTGGATACAGAGATGTAGGTATAAAGGTCAAGGACACATTAACGAAGGGCAGATAAACAAAGAAGAGGCCAGATTAAATCATAAATGTGTTGTAATAGAATTTGCATTGTGGATGCCGAATATTAAACAATTACTTTGGAGTACAATGGATAAATTACCTGGGTGGGTGTCAAGGGATATGTGTAAAACCTGATTTAATTCCTGACCTATCTTTTATATTGTGAAAAATTTTGTTTAAAAGCATTAAAAACCGTACTTATACATATTTTATATTTTTCATTTAGCATATTTTTAACATTTCAAAACCTAGTATTAAAAAATTAATGTATGTACAAGACACAAAGGAAATTTTTTAAAGATTCAGTCTGTAGTAGGAAGATTAGAAGGGTTTTTGTTTGTTTTCTTTCTCCTCTTCCATATAATTTTATGCTTCTTGACAACTCCTGAGGAAATTCCAAGATAGCGCTGATTAAGTGTAAGAATAAGCGGTGTTCTCTTTGCCACACAATAACTACTGTCTCTCAAAGGATCACAAAATGAATATTAATCAATCTTTTCACCAGTTCTAGACTCTGCCATGCCAATTGCTTTGAGAAATAATAAAAGTTATTCCACATAAATTGTAAGCAATTAGAGTTTGTTTCCCTTTGTTTAACACATATATATCAGGTTATCCTAGAGTGACACTATATTTAGCTAGTCAAATTGTTTAACGACTTGTAGTTCGAGTGTTATTTCCCCTGGCATCAGTAGTATTTCTTTAAGAAAATAATGAATTCTGTGGAAGCTATCTTATTCTCTCCAGCTGAAAAGACTTTGCTATTTATCATGAGTAGAAAAGGGCTGTTTTTTTTCTTGAAAAAGTAAATGAAAGTGAAGTTAAAAAAAAATTCCTGGAGTATACATCTTGAGAAAGCTGCTTCATGAGAAAAAAAGCAACCTGTGAGGAGAAGCTGGCCTTTACAGTCAGGTGATGGCTTTCACTGGCATCAGTTAAATTTAAAGACACCATGAAATTGTGTGACATTGCATTGAAAAGCTTTTAGACCTCTCTTTGGATACCAAATGCAGGTTTCGTGTAACTTTTATCTCTGGAAGCTAGTGGAGAGGAGAGCAGTGAGGTTTGTACTTTATAGAGCACACTGAGTTACTGTTACAGAATCCAAATGAAGTGACACAAGAATTGGTTACAGCTTATTTTCTATTGTAGTTTTTAAACTTTAGTGTTTTAAAGATTGGTGTTTCTTTACACTAAGAATTGGCTGCTATATAGATACTTTACTCAGACTCAGTTGCATTGTTTATGTTCTATAAGTTTTGTTTTGTTTTGTTTTGTTTTTAAGTTCCCAATTAAAGTCCTTTCAGCATTTGCAAAATATCTTGCCACGTTCAACCATGAGAGGTTTGGCCAAAACATCAGTGTAATGCTGATAACACTTGTTTGTAATAAGAGGTCTGTCTTGATGAAAAATGAACTCTCATTGTGCTTTGTTCTTGGTTCTGGGATGTCTTCAGGCACTGGAAAAGTAAGCCACACTTCTCACTTTCTTGAAGAAGTAAGGAGGTTTCCTTTACTTCTCTTCTGGGCAGAGGGCATACCTTGTTTTATTTTTATTTGATGATAATATGAAATTTGAAGTACATACTTAAAGCGTATAATTTGAAAGCTTGGATATATGTATATATTTCTTGACCCGTCACCACAATCAAGATGATGAGCATATCTATTATTACCCCAAGTTTCCTCATGCCTCTTTGCAATGCCTCCCTCCTGCCCCTATACCCCATCCCCAGACAGCTACCGATCTGCTTTGTCAAAGTAGGTGTCTTTGCATGATTTCAAATTTTATATAAAAGAAACCTTGCAGCATATATGCTTTATTTTAGTCTCATGTTTTTCACTCAAAATAGTTATTTTGAGATCCATTATGTTGTAGCATGAGTCAATAGTTAAATTATTTTTACTGCCATGTAGCATTCTTTTATGGAAGCACAACAATTGTGTGTTTATTTACATGCTGATGGATATTATAAATAAGGTTATTCTGTGATTATAACTTGCATTTGCCCAGTGTTAATGATGTCAAACAAGTTTTCAAAGGTCATGGTCATTTATCTTCTAAGGTTTGTTGGTCATTTATCTTTTTTGGGATGTGTCCAAATCTTTTGCCCATTAAAAAAAATGAATTGTATGATTTATGATAAGTTTCATTAAGAGTTTGGATTTTTAGAGTTTTTTTCTAAAGAACATATTCTGGACACAAGCCTTTATGAGACACATCATGTGAAAATATTTTCTCCCAGGCTGTGGCCTGTCTTTTCATTCAGCCATGAGGGGAAAAGAAAGTGTCAAATATCTTTTTCTTGTTTGACCAAGAAATTATACAAGTATCTATGCTTCACAGAAATACTCAGGAATCAGTTACAGCATTATCACATCAAACAACAATTACAATTATAGAATTTGGATAGTTAGAAGCCATAAGCTGTGTAACAATGCAGCATACTTTAATCTCTGAAATTCAGGTATCTTAAAAGATACCCTTCCAAAGAAAATTTTGCAATAACAGAAAATAGAACAGGATTGTACCTTTTTTCTACAAGCCTACATATTTGATAAGAAATAAGACTAGTATTTTGGGAATGTTCTCAATACTTTAGCAGCTCTAACAATGAATTTGAATTGTATTTGCACCTGTGTAGTTGTGAGAAACAAGGCATTATTTTTTGAGATTAGTTTTCATTATCATCATTCTCAAGGCTAAGCAGTGTAATTCTACAGTTAACACCAAAGAAAGTAGGTCTAAAACACTTAAACTTACAGTGTAGGAAAATAAAATGGCAGAAAAGATTGTATTGCCAAATGGAAGATAGGGCATTTAATGTCTGGCTTCTATATCAGGAATAATTTGTGTGAAAGAAACAGAAATATATCCAAATGAACCTAAGTAAAATATTGTAAGTAAACTGAGACATATTTTGGAACTTATGGGCAAAACCATAGCAAGGCCTTATAAGAAACAGAAAGTGTACATCTCTAGAAAAATTAATGTATCTATTTCTTCTTCTTTTACTCACTAGGGTCAAATGATCTATTTCCTATCTCAGTTGAACATTGCTCAATCATTTCTTGTTTCTGCTAACACACTACCTCCTCATGATTTGACCAATATGGCCCCAATATTGTGACTCTGATACAGCAACCTTAGTACCTGGGTCAGCATATCTTATAGGACTTGATCTCTTATATAACCAAAACAAGTCTCTCCATATCCCAACTCCAATTTCCTGAGAGTGAGTGATTATATCTTTGGTCGAAACTTAGCAACCACCTATCTTGATGCTATTAATGAAAAACAAGGGAGAAGTTTGTGTTGGAGGGAATTTGGACGTGCTGTTCTGTCTGGTATTGTGAGAGCTGACTATAGATAGATGAGATAGGAGTTTTCTTCAGATCAGTGACAAGTTCAATATAAGACTCCAACAATGACTGACTACAGTCTACAGTCTACAGTCTACTACTACTGACTACAATGACTACTACAATGAGTAGTGCCTGAAATTTTCAAATGTGCTAAAGTATTCTCCCAGATTGAATTAACAAAAATTATTTACATTTTTGTTATTTTCCATTCTCTTAATCCTTTTCTACCTCTCAGTAACAACCTCAACTGGGATGGGAAGGAACATGTTATATAAAAGGGTTGCCTTTTGCAAAAATCAAAGAAAGCTGAACTGGGAAGAAAAGCATAACAGTAAGAAGAACATCATGAGTGACCTTGTACATCAGCTTGCTATATCATGCTAATTGGCTACACTTATATCAAAAAATTAATATAATCACAACATCTTTGCATTTCCTAATTTTCTCTTATTATTTTTTTAAAGTTTATTTATTTATTTTGAGAGAGAGATAGCATGAGCAGAGAAGGGGCAGAGAGAGAACAGAACCTTGAAATCGTGACCTGAGCAGAAATCAAGAATTAGATGCTTAACCGACTGAGCCACCCAGGCACCCCTTTATTAAAAAAAATATATGTATATATCTCCAAATGTTTTCCATTTTCTACTGCACACTAGTATTTCTTCATCACATCTGTCAAGAAATTAAAAAAAAAAACTATGTATAAAGGAACAAATTAAATGGGATTGAACAGTATTTTCTTGTATTTATTTATTTATATTTATTTAAAGGTGAAAAAAAATTTATGAAAGCAGAAAAAATGCCGTGTTAAGTGAAAATGTCACTTTTTCATATTCTGTACTTTTCATTGAAATGTAAAGCTTTCAGAAAAACAAAGTAGAATAAGGAAGATACATACTGATCAATGTCAGGAAACAAAGATATTTTTGATACATACATTGTTAGCAATCTATATCACTTCAAGTGAATATAGAAATTAATTGTCAACCATTTACAGATAAGAGAGTAAGTGCACATTAATTCATGAGAGTAGCTAGAGTCTATTTCTATTATTGTTATATTTTTGGCAGTTTTACTTTCTTGAAAGTGCCTTTCTAGTTTCATTGTTTCCTATAATCCTATTTCTTTATATTGCAAACATAACCTTATTTTTAACGGTGGAAACATTTAGAATAGATTTCAGGCAAGCGTGTATTAAATAAATGATTCATATTTTATAAAGCATTGCTTCTTTCTGTTGCCTTTTTATGCTTTAAAATAAAGAAAAATGTTATGTACAGTAATAAAAATATCAGAAAATTCTTATTACTATTATTGTATTACTAGATATGGCATAAAAATCTCTTTCAAGTTACTGACTCAAAAAATTGAATTATCCCAATTATATATCTTAATAATTTTATTCAGAATAAATTTATCAAATCTCATGATTTTTCAAATGCCACAAAGAGTACAAGTTGGTAACTAATTGAATAATAAGATTACAATAGTCTATCATTTAAAAATTTTTACAAATCGGGGCACCTGGTTGGTTCAGTTGGTTGGGCATCCGACTCCGGCTCAGGTCATGATCTCATGGTTTGTAAGTCTGAGTCCCGTGTTGGGCTCTGTGCTGACAACTCAGAGTCTGGAGCCTGCTTCGGATTCTGTGTCTCCCTCTCTCTCTCTGCCCCTCCCCCACTTGTGCTCTGTCTCTCTGTCTTTCAAAAATAAATAAATGTAAAAAAATTTAAAAAAATTTCACAAATAATAAAAACTGGCAGCATGGTAAGGTTAATTGTCTCTGCATTAAAAGCTTGATCTGTGTTCAATACTTTTCTTCATCAATTTCTTGCTCCCATGACTCTGAACAAAAAACACTTTAGATCTTGAAATCTCAGTTTGTTCATCTATAATTTAGGATTAACCATATTTCCTCACTTCAAATCTATGTGTCTGATATTGGGATCAAGAATACATAACTCACAAAATCAATTTGTCAGCTTATAGAGTATTAAGTGTTGCAAAGTTATTATCTTTCTATAATGAACTGAATCATGAATTGTTGTTATCTCTTTTACTGTTGAGTTTATTTACTTACATCGGTTTGACTAGAAATTGCCAGGTCTTATGGAATAGATCAAAACTCGAAGAAATATGTAAGAGTGAGTTCAAAGAAATATTACTTAGGTCTCAAATTATGTGTCAAAACTTACCAGGTGTGTTAAAAAGAAATTGACATTACATGAAAATAAAACCAAAATAAAAACGTAAAAAAAATTCAAATATCAATCAAGCTTCAGATATTCCTCAAACCACCTATTCATATAGATATTGTGAATGAAGTGATACTATGTGCACAAATGTATAAAATCGCTTTCAGTATTAAAGAAAACTGCATGTTCTTCATAGGAATGTAAAAAAAAAAAAAAAGACTGTTTTCTCTTACCGAGTTGTCAATCCCAAAAATATTAAAGTGAGACAACATAAGGGAGACATACATATTTTAAATATTATAAAACAATGGTCGCATCTTCTACTTTGGCCAAGATGGAATAAGAATACGCTGCTGCCTAAAAACCAAACCAAACAAAAACTAGACAAAATATTTGAAACAACAGCACTCAAGACATTGGGCCTAAAGAAATGGCAGACAAGGGATGGGAAAATAAAGAGGTGGTCCACTTTTGAGGCCACAGCACAGGAAGTCCAGACAGAGTCTGGCAGTCTCTCCGAATAAAAGTGGCAGAGCTGGAAGTCTTGGGAAGCCCAGGGAGCTACGCTTTCTAGGACAGAGTAATACAGAAAAGAGAACTACCCAGAGAAAGAAGTTCAAATATATTCAGAAAAACCGCCTTGATTACTGATCAGAGCATGAAGTAAAGACACAAACTGGTGCCAGAGAAAGAACCACTCTAAGTGAATGGAGATAACAGGACTTGGCATTTAAAGAACTGTAATAATACCTGTTCTCAACAACCAAATAGAAAACTTTTTAATTTATAATGGGGGGGGGAGTGGCTTGCTGCAAAAGTGGGAGAAAAATGAACTCTAGACTAAACACAGCTCTAGAACTGCCTAACAAAGCTTAAGAGTGAGATTCAAAAGAATTAACCATGTCCCAGAATGAAGTTCAAGAATACAGTGATATAAAAATATCCTGTAACCATTAGGTAAAACTCACAGTGTGTAATACTCAAACAATTACTGGGTATGCAAAGATGGAGGAAAATAGAAACTCTAATAAAAAAATCAAAACTGACCCAGAAATTCCACAAATGATAGAAATTAAAAGTTAAATAGTAAAAAAAGGACCTTAAATCAGCAATGATGATAATATACCTTATGTGGACCTTGGTTAATGTGTTATCTGATAGGTACACATCCTAGAAAGTTACTAATTTTCTCTTTGTTATTAATAGCATGTCGTTGTATATTATGATGTATATTAAATATGTTTTTAATTATGGATAAATGTCATAATTTTAACATTCGAAATGAAAAATCATATTTCCAAAGCCTTGATGTTTATTTGACTTCTAAATGTAGTTAGTTAGTTATTCATGCTTATGTGGGCTTAGGGTTTAGGCTTCCTCTGAATCCCATCTCTTTCTGTTTACTGTTCCTTGGAGTTAAGAAAAATAACATAATCTCTCTGAGATACTTTACCAATAATTGTATTGGTAAATTGGTAATAATTCTATTGGTAAATTACCAATAATTACCAAATTACCAATAATTCTATTGGTAAATTCTATTCCCCAGTAAAGGGGAAATCACAATACTTAGTCCTAAAGAGAAAATATAAAAATGCCTAACACATAATAGATACTCATTAAACAACAGCTTTTAGGGATGGTGATGATGAAGAACAGAACTGAATATGAGTACTTGAAGAAATGGAACTTGAAAATTTTAAATAGTCATTGTGTCCAAACAGAAGCCATGTGTCCTTTTTCTGATAGGCTGTGTGTGTGTGTGTGTGTGTGTGTGTGTGTGTGTGTAATATATTATACTGTCCTTTCAGTTCTATTTTACAGTGCAGACCGTTGGATGAATATCTTAACATGGAGATTTTACTATTTGACCCTGTGTTGGAAAGGAGTACTGTATATCTTAAGACTCTTTAAAATTTGCTCTTTGGTCCACTGTTAGGAAATTCAATGATATATGAGTTAAAACACTATAATCTATAAAGCATTATATAAATATAATCAGCTTTAACAGTACTTATTACCAATTTTAATTCCAATGAAAACAACTAAATAAATCAAATTTTGTTTTACTGTGAAACTTCATGACTCAACAAACCAAGAAGCTACCTGATGAGAAAGCGCTACATTAACACACAATTGGTTTTCTTTCCCACTCAATGTGCCATTAGATCAATACAGTCAGAATTAACAGGTGGGTATTAAAACCCCCAAATTTGAGAGGAAATAGAGGTTAAATAGTAAATAAAATATTTCACTAACATTAATCTCACAGTCACATTGATACTTTCTAAAAATAATTAGGATCAATGAATAAATTGCACTAATGTGACCTAGGAATGGATTTTATTATTTTGCTTGGAAAGTTTCCTTCCTTTTATCATGCAAGGGTTTACCAATTCATTAAAGGATTAAATGAAACATTGTCTTTAGCTATCTCCATAGCTATGTTGACCTCATCAGATTATGTGAGTGAATATTTTGGCCTTTACATTAGGTAAACCTGAATTTTATACAATCTATTGCATATTTTGGAGCACTGGTAATATAAGACTTTTGGCAGGTAGAATATATTTAATTCAGAAGATAGATTATGGAGACATAATCATTTCTTACAATGTTTACCTAAAAGCATCTGCTGAATAAAAAAGACCAGTTTCCTCACATAGACATAATTTTATCAAATTATTGATTATAATTTGATTTTATATGACTAGGTTAATTCATACAATATAGAGATATTTAGTCAACCAGTATAGATATTTATACTATAAAGATCTTAAGTATTCACACTTTGGAATCAATGTCATTTGCCTAAGAGTTCAATAACTGACTCAAAATTTCCAATTTTGTTTGTATGTATATTTTAATAATGCCTTAAGCAATTTACCTATAATCAAATATTCATACTTGATTTCAAATTTGTAAATATTTAATAAATATACTAATAAATATATTAATAAATCACTCCAAGATAAATAACAGATCTAATAACTAACAAATTCAATTTGCTACCAAAGGATGTAATCCCATGGGAAGTTCTACAGGAAGTTTGATTTGAGTTGAAGGGTTTATAGTGCACTGAAATATTATAACTGGCATAGCAGAGAGTAGGGTAGATTATTTGGCAGTGTGGTTTAAAGACAGTATCTGGTAAAATAAAGGATTACTGCTTACTGTTATTCCTTTTGGAAGGTTTATAATACTCATTTTTATTGTATATATGGTGTATTATTCTGAAGTCAACTGTAAGGTAAGTGAATTTTTATTTAACCAGAAAAACTAGTTTATTCTGATATAAACTAAAAATTCCTTTCTGTGGTAAAACCACATCAAGTTATTATAAAGATGCATTAAGTTTCAGAACACAGAAGATATCAGTAAAAATATATAGGTATGCATTTGTATAAAAAGGCTCATATTTTAGAATGAGAAATTTTTCAAAGTTTCTATGGGCTCGCTCATATATATTTAAATATGCAATTAAAATAAACATAAATTCTGATCATTTTATAACACTAAGTGTGTACTATACTAGTTTCCTAGGGTGCCCTAATGGATCACACAAACTGTGTGGCTTCAAACAACAGAAATGCGTTCTCTGATAATTCTGGAGGCTAGAAGCTCTAAATGAAGGTTTTGGCAGAGCCAAAATCTCTAGGGGAGACTTTGTTGACTCTTTTAACTTCTAGAAATTTCTGTCAATTCTTGGCATTCATTGGCTTATTGTTGCATCATTCCTCCATGGTCATATGGTGTTACCCATGTGTGTCTGTGCCTCTGTGTCCAAATTTCTCTCTTATATGGTTCCAGGTAGTTCCAGGTGGAAATGACACAGATTTTTAGGGGAGACCATTCAAGCCAGTACATTTACATACCGACATCCAAATTATAATGCTAATATGAAAGATCAGTCTTCCAGGATTCTGCTGATTTTTATTGATGGTCTTATGTGAGTTTGTAGGGTTTTCTCAGGTCAGAGATAAAATTTATTATATGCTCCTTCCACCTTGACGATGCACACAGGATCAGAGTCTGGGTTCCATAGCCGGCCTGTGGCTTCAGTTAGCCTAAAATGCTCTGGGGAACAGAAAAAAAGAAGCCATGGTTTAAAGACCAGCTAGAATATAATGTATCCAGCTCTGGGACTCTGCCAAATGGTGGGGTTGCTGCTGGACACTATTATATGTTCAGCAGTGATGAGCATATCAACAGGATGGGGAAAAAAACATGCAAGAATATAAGAACAAAGAGGAGAAGGTTAACATATCGAAACTTGCATAATTGTGTTAGCAACCTAATAAACTAGCATCCTGGAATCTTGGGAAAAAATAAAGCAAATTAATGGAACTATATTTCATTGTCCTTTCTAATCTTGGAAACTGATTACAATAACAAAAGAAAATTTTTTTTCAAGTTTAAAGTAAGAAATTGTGAGGTGCTTCTAAATTACATAAACATAATATATAATTTAGATAACCTACCATTTAAGTATTCTTTTCCCTAAAGTTAGCATTTTAAAGGTCACTTCATCAAAATGGGACTGGTCAGACTTTAAAATATACATTGCACAGTGTCACTGACCTGAGATATTTCATATTCATGAGCTTATTGGAAGATGCTTGTTGTAATTAGTGTTTTAAAGACAGAATTACTCCTGTCAATTATATGTCAGCTATAACACATGCAGCTCTGAGATAGCTGGATGAAAGTTATTTATAAGCCTTGTAAAATACAGAAATAAAATCACTTCATATCTGAGTGATTGGTATATGCCACTGGCAGATTTTTTCTTCTCCTTAGAGCATTTCTTTTGTGATAAATTAAAAATGTGGTAGTTAATATATTCACATAAATAGCAGATCTCTATGAAATTTTAAGGTGTTTAATACCATTTTTCAACCATGGTGGGGGGGGATATGTTTGAAGTTGGAAGAATAATTTTGCTTCAAATGTCAAATTAAAAATGAAAGAGCAAAAATGTAAAAAAAAAAAGTTTTAAAATGTCTAAAAAATGGCATTTGGGATTTATATAATTTATATTATTTTATACAATTTATATCTAGTGGTTTATATCTAGTGTCAAATTATCTCAAAAGCAAAATTCAGAAAATTATTTCAAAATTTTATAGCAAAGTTTAATGTGAATATAGGAAATGGGTGCATTTTATTGTGTAGGGAAATAATATTATAAATGTCAAAGGTGCACAGTACTTAACTCCCTCATTTAATGGTTGTTTTCCCCCTGAAAGCAGTTTGTCAATCTGCAAAATACAGGAGAAAAATTGTCAGGCCAAAGATTTTGGAGGCTTAAGACAATAAAGAACTAAGGACAAGATAAGGAAAATCAGAGATTAAGTACAGCATTTGGGGACAGACACTTTCCCCTGTATTCAGCTAATTCAAAAAGAAGCAATTAAGAAGCTGCAAAGCTTGGGCATCTGGGTGGCTCAGTTGGTTGAGCGTCCAAGTCTTGGTTTCAGCTCAGGTCACGATCTCCTGGGTGGTGAGCCACCCAGAGGCGGGCTCTGTGTTGCTAGTGCAGAGCCTGCTTGGGATTCTCTCTGCCCCTCCCCCATTCTCTCCCTCTCTCTGTCTGTGCCTCTCAAAATAAATAAATATACTTAAAAGAGGAAGGAGGAGGAGGAGGAGAAGAAGAAGAAGAAGAAGAAGAAGAAGAAGAAGAAGAAGACGAAGAAGCATCTGCGAAGCTGAATGTGACTCTTCATAGTCTCCAAGGGCTAAGAAGGGTTTCTCAGGCTTTGCAGTATTAAAATCTTGCACTGGAGAATGTTTTGTTGTGGGGCTGTTCTGCGCAATTTAGAATGTTTAATAGCATCCCCGGTCTGTACCCAGTAGATACTAATACGAACATCTCTCTTCTACCAACCTGTGACAACCAAATTGTCTTTAGTAAAGGCCAAATATCCCCTGGGGACAAAATTGCACCTGATTGAAAACAAGTGGGACAAACTAAAGAAAAGAAAAGTTTTAGTTTAGGGCTTCCAAAGAGGTTTCCTAGGAAGTATCCCAGGCTTTTAATAGATACCTAAAAAGCTATTCTTATACTTCTAGATACTGTAAGAATTAGCTTGAAAGAAATTGTTCTTGGCAGGGTCTAAAGCCCAAGTTCAAAACTTTGGACCCTTTAGGTTTTATTAAGTGGTTGGAGACTGCTACTACACCCAGTGTCCACACAACAAGCACATGTAATGTTAGTATCATCCTAGACCACAAATTATGTTTACAATTTCCATATTCACCTAATACTGTTTAATCAATCACTCAAAGAAAGTGGACATCATGATCAGAATTCAAGAGACACTATAAAGCCAGGGCGTCACATAATGGAGTCATCACAAAGGCTTTAAAAATATATATGCTTAATATATTTGAGCAAATAAAAGGGGATATTGCAAACTTTCTCAGGTAAGCGGAAAACATAAAAATGAAATAAATAAAAGTGCTAGAAATGGATATAAAATCTAAAAAGAGAGAGGTGGAAATCACAGTCTAAAAAAAACTCTCCCAGAAGCATCAAAAATAACCCAGCTGTGGGAAATAAAAGAGAGTTTCAGAAGAGACGGAGTATGGAGCGCTTTGCTTTTGGGAAGGAAGGAGTCACAAAGAATGGATTTATCCATCCCCCTCCCTGCCTGAAACAACAGAAGATAACAGAAAAAAATAAATAAAGGAAAAAATAAACCAAGTGTCTGAAAAGCACTGAAAATCAGGCAATGAGAGACATTGGTCCTTGAGAGACAGGAGACAAATGAAGCACACCCTAAAATTGCCCTTAGTGCCCTGAGAGGGTGTCTAGGCTCTGGTGCCTGGGAGGGGAACTGATGTAGAGTATTGGGACTCCTGGAGTTGAGGAGACAGGCCTGAAAATCCAGGGAAACCAAGGCAGCAGGAGTTTGCAGAGCAAGTCACTACAGAGAAGAGAGCTGCATGGAGAGAGCTTTGCAGCATCCCCACTTGAGCATCCGGGGGATTATTTATCAGTGAATGCCTGTAAGGAAACTACTCAAGGTCCAGAGAAGCACCAGGGAAAGGTTTTGAGGTAACATTGCCTGTACTACCACCCTCAAGTCAAACCAGAGAAAATGTACAATCCATGGGGCCCTGGGCAGAATATTGAGGAAGGTCTTACCTCTGTAGTGGGAAATAGTTAGTTGTAGACAAGCATTGCTCCAAACCAGCCTAACAAAAAGAAGTGCAAGACCCAGAAGGATCAAATTGTTTTCAAGCGCTTTCAAGTACTGCACCCCAGAACAAAGTACAGGATGGTTATAAAAAGAAAAATAGCCACCACCCAACAATGTAAACTTCATGATGTCTACCATCCAGCCAAAGTTTTTCTAGCATTCAAAAATCAGATTAGTGGGGCGCCTGGGTGGCGCAGTCAGTTAAGCGTCCGACTTCAGCCAGGTCACGATCTCGCGGTCCGTGAGTTCGAGCCCCGCTTCGGGCTCTGGGCTGATGGCTCAGAGCCTGGAGCCTGCTTCTGATTCTGTGTCTCCCTCTCTCTCTGCCCCTCCCCCGTTCATGCTCTGTCTCTCTCTGTCCCAAAAATAAATAAACGTTGAAAAAAAAAATTTAAAAAAAAAAATCAGATTAGTATCATCATAATGATAATTCAATAAAAAAACATAACTGGGATGGATATTAGAATTAGCAAATAAGAATAGTAAAACCAGGGGCGCCTGGGTGGCGCAGTCGGTTAAGCGTCCAACTTCAGCCAGGTCACGATCTCGCGGTCCGTGAGTTCTAGCCCCGCGTCAGGCTCTGGGCTGATGGCTCAGAGCCTGGAGCCTGTTTCCGATTCTGTGTCTCCCTCTCTCTCTGCCCCTCCCCAATTCATGCTCTGTCTCTCTCTGTCCCAAAAATAAATAAAAACGTTGAAAAAAAAAAAAGAATAGTAAAACTGTTTTTATTATTATTCCATATGTTCACAAAGTTAAGCAGAGCCATGGAGAATATAAGAAAGATTCCATTTAAACTTTAATGTTTATTTATTTTTGAGACAGACAGATCATGAACTCACAGTTTATGGAATTGATTCCCACATCGAGGTCTGAGCTGACAGCACAGAGCCTGCTTGGGATTCTCTGTCCTTCTCTTTCTCCCCCTCCACCACTGGCTCTCTCTCTTTCTGTGTCTTGCTCTGTGTGTATCTCTCTCTTTCGCGCTCTCTCTCTCAAAGTAAATAAATAAACTTTAAAAAAGTTTAATCCTATAGTGTCTAAGAGGAAAATTACACTGGATAAAATAAATTGGATTATTTGGATATTGGGTAACTTGGATTATTTGGGTATGGATAATTTGGGATATCACACATTGTAGGAGTGCAAAGAAGGAGTGAACTTAAAAAGAGATAGCAATAGAAAAGATACAAAAATGAAACAGGGAGAAAAGAAATTTAAAAAATGAAAAGAGTAACATTGGCTTGTGAAACAATATTTATAGGCACCCCATCTACAGATTACAAAGAAGATTGTCTCTCATGGGATTGATTCCACTTGATCTTCCCTGTCACAGCACTTCCATTTCCATTTCTGGACAAATGAAGCAGTTCTTATGAATGACACAGTATGGAAGATGCATAGGAAATATTTCCTTTGTCTGGGGGAGACTTGCCAGACTCCCTACCCCTTTTCTTTCATGAAAGTGTTGTCACAAAATGGCATTAAGAGTCTGTGAACCTAAAGGCAGCTATGCTGAGGATAAAGCTGACAACCAAGGATTATGGAGAAATCCAAATGGAAAGAACCAGAGCATTTTGAGTCTTTATTGAGTCACTGAATTAACTAATCATCATCCTTTGGGACATAGTGTGATAGCAATTTTCCTCATTGTTTAAGCCACTTTGAGTAGAGTTCTTTGCTACTTGTGGCTGAAAATATGTTGACGTGATTGTCCAAGTCCATAAACCAGAAGCTCATATGCACAAGTGAATCAAACAATTCTGAATACTTCCAGAAAGCATTTGAAGTATATTTTAAATAGGATATTTCCTCCTCACCAGCATCGGTGCTACTCCCTAGATAAAAGAAGTAGCTTTCAAAGCCCTTAGACCTAATCTCTGTGAGTCTAGCTTAACATCCTTCCCCAAAACTTTTATTTTCTTTTGTTTTTCTTAAGTTTTAAAATTTTTATTTACTTTTTGAAAGAGAGATAGATAGCAAGCGGGGGAGGGGCAGAGAAAGAAGGAGACAGAAACCCCAGTAGGCTCCACAATGTCAGTGCAGAGCCTGATGTGGGGCTTGAACTCATGAGTGAGATCATGACCTGAGCCCAAGTCAAGAGTTGTATGCTCAACCAACTGAGCCACCCAGGTGCCCCTTCAAAAGCTTTTAGAAACACAGCCCTAGAATAATGTATCTAAAACATCAATGTTATCAAATCACTCCCTTATATGAAATTTTCCAATGGTTTTGCGATAACAGAAGGTTTTCCTTAGCTTCCATGCAGGAAATACCATGAGCTGACATGCCTCTCTACTGTCATTTTTCTTTTTGTGGTTGTTGTTTTGTTTATTTATTTATTTTAGGAGAGAGAGACAGAGATAGCTGGCACAAGTGGGGGAGGGGCAGAGAGAGAGGGAGAGAGAGAGAATCCCAAGCAGTCTCCCAGCTGACAGCGTGGAGCCCGATATGAAGCTTGATCTCACAAACTGTGAGATCATGACTGGAGCTGAAACCGAGATGGACACTTAACCAACTGAGCCACCGAGGTGTCCCTCTACTGTCATTTTTTCTGTTACCCTCTATCAAAATGCTTTATTTTTAAGCTACTAACTTCTTTTTATTTATTTATTTATTTAAAAAAAATTTTTTTTCAACGTTTATTTATTTTTGGGACAGAGAGCGACAGAGCATGAACGGGGGAGGGGCAGAGAGAGAGGGAGACACAGAATCGGAAACAGGCTCCAGGCTCTGAGCCATCAGCCCAGAGCCCGACGCGGGGCTCGAACTCCCGGACCGCGAGATCGTGACCTGGCTGAAGTTGGACGCTTAACCGACTGCGCCACCCAGGCGCCCCTAAGCTACTAACTTCTGATAACTTAATTAGTGCCTTCACTTTTTTATAAATATTTACAGTTATGAACATTTCAGAGATTTCTTGACTTAGCTCTAGTAAATGCTGTACTATCTCCCTAAAATCAACATTTTAGCCTGATATTCTTTATTGATCCTTCATAAAAATCTTTCCACATGATCATCAAACTACTTCCTACTCAGCATAAGCTTCTTCTTTCCATAGGGTGGTATTAATTGTACTAGTCCATCGATTCGCTCTGTCTAGGTAAATGCTCTTTTCTCTGAGGAAAGACCTTACTGGGGGTCAATGGTAGTAAACCATTCGCCTTTTTATGTCCAAACACTAGATTAGTAATGCAAGACCATAAATGTCTAGTTGCTTGTTGAATGAATGAATGACCTATACATACATTTATGTCAAGTTCTATGATAAAATACTATTTCAATCTCTTCGCTTTAATGAGAATGAAGTAATGAGCAAAACTTTTTCTCCTCACTTTGCAAATACTGTAGAATAAAAGAAATGTGTTCCCATATACATAGTTTTCTTTTATCCAAGAATGATTTAAGTCAATAAAATGAACAAAGCTATTTAAAAAAATGGCTAACATAATTAAAATATATAAAGCAATTTGGATTTGCAAAGGGTGCTCTTTGATAGTCTTCCTATTGTATATATAATCTTTATGCAATTACTCAAACTATCTGAACTTCAGTTTCCATATGCAAAGATAAAATTATAATTACATATTTTGGTGGGAATAAAATGACATATGTCAAACTCCTCTGTGAATGATAAGCAGCTATATCTAGGTTAGGTCTAAATTTATCAAATCTTAACTAATACAGGAAAACAATTTGCCATAGGCTGCTCCACTGTGCTAATATATGGTAAAATTTGATACATTCATTTGAGCTAGTCTCTTATATTTACATAGAAGAAAACAATTTTCATCAACCAGATGCACACAAACCTTTGAAAGCCATCTGTATCCATACTGTTGTCTTCCTCTCTTTCTCTCTAGACACAAATTAACTCAGAGCTTTTATAATAGCTAAATTGTAAAGAGGTTATTCGCTCTTCTCTGAAGTTATATTAATATCAGATCAGAGGAATTTATATTATCTTTCTCCTGGGGAGTGGGGAACTCACTGCTACAGAAAACAGCAAATCGTTATTTAAGGATTGGTTTGGCAGACAACTCATGAATCATATATGAGGCAGCACTGAAAATGGATAGCCTTAAAAACAACATTGCATGATAATTTCATTAAGGAATGTAGTCGAAACACAAGCAGCCTTTTAAAATTCGTGCAAGGACAGAGCTGTCCAACAGAACTTTTTGCAGAGATGGAAATATATATTTGTGCCGTCCTGAGCAATTGGAATACAATGTGACTGAAGAACTACTGTTTTAATGTAATTTGATGCATTTAAATTAGTTTAAATATTGCATTCTTCTGGTCGCTACTGTACTGGAGAGCAGAGATCTAGGAAATTCATTTAGAGAAAGAAAAACAAATCCTCTCAGCTTGAAAATCAGTAAGAAATCTGTCATACATGCTCTACTAAGCTCTCTCTCAATGGAGAGAATTTGAAAGTCACACAAACAAGCCACAGGCCTCTACGCTGTCTTGGAGCTGCTAGTAACAAGTAGAAATAGGATGACTAGATTGGCTTTTAAAATATCTTCCATGTGAATGTTTGAAAACTGAAAAATAGTTTTCACAGTAGAACATGTACTCAAATAAATAAAGAGTGCAGTAAAATGAAGGAAAGAAGGGAAGCAGACAGAATAAAACAAAAGGAATGATGAAGCAAACCTAATTTAGACAGACTGAAGAGATCTGAGAACCATATCCACAAAGTCCTGCAATGAATAGAGGAAAATACAGAGTGATAACCCAGAAGTTGGGGGAAAATGTACTCCCAGGGTAATGACAGCTATATTGTAACAGTAAGCTTGAAGAATAACAATAGGAATGGGAAGAAGGGCCTATGTTAAGCAGGATTGCTATGCAAAGTTGTCCAGGTCGTGTCTTGCACAAGGTACCTGGATAAGGGCAAGTAAGGGCTACAATTCAGTCGATCCTCTATGTACTAATCAATGAACACTGCTGTCAGACAGCATTTGTCAGAAGGAAAGATGTCTTTTCTAATTTTTCTATTCTGAAGCAGCCTCTTTTTTTAATCCTTTGACATAGGGGTCCTAGTTTTGTAATCCTCCAAAAGCATAGTGTATATTTAAGCCGACTGTCCAAAACAAATATTCCATAGTTCATTACAGAGGTAACATACACGGAGGGTGATATCCACACAAGGGACTGTATGTAAGAAACAAGGAGAGAAAGCTATGACAGATTGTTACAGGTTTTGCATTGAGGTGATTTGAAGTATCTTAGTTATATTCATTTAAAAAGAAAACAAAAATGTAAGAGCAAGCTAGGAGTGGAAAATTCTATAATTATGATTTTGTTTTAGTATCTGTCTCTTTTGTTCTGCATGTATTCTCTGCAAGTATTCAAGTTACAATTGTCCCACAAATGTGAGGTAGTTGTGTCTGTGCTATGGAAACCAGTTACTTTTCATCCATTTGCATGTACCTAGAGATATATTTATTCTCTTTTACATGACTAGATGTAAAACAAGAATAACTACCCTGATTTCACAACTGAAAATATAATACTCTTAAGTGCACCAGATTTTACAAACATTTAAATACTACTTTTTACAAGGTATCCCGCTATCTTTTATAGGTCATAAAAGCTCTCAGTGTAATACTAATAAATATCTATAATCCAAAATAAAATGAGAGTACCATTAAAAGGTTAAAATGAATAAGATGGCATAGGAAAGTTTGGCACATGTCTTATAGACTTCAAGGAGAAATAATAATTTAGGGAAACTATAAGAAGTTTTAATAAGTAAATAATATTTGAGGTCAGTATTAAAAAAAATTGTCAGGGAAAATTCTGATTGCTTGGGATGGATGGTTTGTCAAATCCCAGAAGAGGTATGAGTTAAATGTCTGGAGGCCAAACAAACAAAGCCCAAAACAGGATTTGGGGCAGATGTCTTAGCCTTTTTTGACTGGACAATAGGGCATATTAGGAGAAAGGAAGAAAATGCCGAAAAGGTATGTTGTTTCGTGGTCATAAAGGGCCTTGAATAAAATGAAAATAAAACACAAAAAAAAGAATGCATCACTTAATCAGTGATGAGGTTATGGAGAATTGAATAAAAACAGCTTTGGAAAAAAGCATTTGCAGTGTTGTGTGGTATTGGGTGGCAGGTGGGTACAAAATTGCTGAATAAGAGGAACTTTGTAAACTTTAATATGAGAATTGAATTCCATATTTGGAATAACCGTCTTCACATCCAAGCCAAAATCTAAAGGATAAATTTGGAAGGTATCTGCATGGATTTGCAGTCCATGTGTAAACACAAGCCTGATGAAATGGGTGACATAACTGAGGGATTTTTTTTTCATTCCTTCATTTGATTTAACTTTTTTGAGAAACTAGCACACACTACAAATATGAAGGTATGAGCCCATGATGCCATTGAGAAGGGCTTTTAAGATAGGAGGTGTTACAAATAATATACTGCATTTTCACATGATGTATGTTTGGTTTTAATACGTGAATGCTTATGAAAATCAAAATTAAAAATTATCAATTACTACACATTATGTTTATCCAAGCCTAAAAGGTATTCCTTTGGATGTGCTTCAAACCTTCTTAATATTTTCAGGGTTTCTAAGGGAAAATGCAACTCTAAGTTTGAAAATATATCTCATGGAGTGGTATTGGATTTCAATTCACTTTCATAACCCAAGGACTGCCTCAATGACTTTATTTCTTTAATGTTTATTTATTTATTTTTGAGAGAGAGTGAGAGAGAGTGAGTGGGGGGGGGGGAGCAGAAAGAGAGGGAGACAGAGAAACCCATGTAGGGTCCATCCTGTCAGTGCAGAACCTGATGCCGGACTGGAACTCACAGACTGTGAGATCATGAACTGAGCAGAAATCAAGAGTCAGATGTTCAACAGACTGAGCCACCCAGGCATCCCCTCAAAGACTTTAGGACTTTACAGAAGAATGGAACTCCCTTGGCAAATGTATGACAGTATAGGGCAACAGTAATCAGCCACTGCATATATTTCTATATGAAGGGAATTTTAAGTGCATGTGAAATTAAGCTGATTTATATTTTTATAATTAGTTTTACATTCTTTTAGTTCATCATTGGAAAATTGAGTTTATCGAATAGAACACATTTGCTTGTTGTTTCCATGATCAAATTATTCACAAGCTTTAGCGATCACGTTCCAATGTTTTTCACATAACCATGCAGAAAAAGAACAGAAAAAGCTTTTATGTTTCTCTTTCTTTTAACATGGCAGCAGCATGAAACAGCAGCAAAATTTAAGAATATTTTTCTTTAAAGAGATCATTTATTACCCAGATTTTGCACTAAAGTCTATTCTAGCTAACAATATGCTTATGGCATAATTTTTACTTAAAAGGAAGTTGTCTTATCTAAATTTCACATCAATCCTACTGGCAGTTTACTTATGTCTTTTAAGTTTTAACTAAATATTCATAGACGAAGTAAATTATAAATTGTTTCTTTATAGCATTTATAAGTCACAAATATATTTTTACAAGTGTTCACTGAAACATATTGAAAGATACAGTCTCCAAATCATAGATTTGGGGGGGGTTATTGTTCTGCATTGATTTTATCTAATTTTTTTTTTTATTTTTCTCAGTGAACCAAAATGGATCTTTCTCATTTTTATTGTATTGGCTTAATTACTGGAATGTCTTGCTATCCCGTAGAAACAACCTCTAAATTTATGGATCAAGCTTTATTTTTCCTATCCTAGGTAGGATTATTATTATTGTTGTTGTTGAAGTATAGTTGGCACACAATGTTATATCAGATTCAGGTGTATGACATAGTGATTCCATAATTCTATACATAACACTACGTTCACCACAAGTGTGGTCACCATACACAGTTATTACAATAATATTGACTACATTCTACATGCTGTCCTTTTTATCCTCGTGAGCTATTTATAACTGGAAGTTTGTACTTAATCCCCTTCACCTCTTTTGCCCATCCCCTATCCCCCCTTCTCTTGGGCAACCTCCAGTTTGTTTTCTGCATTAAGTCTGTTTCTGGTTGCTTTGGATGTTCCTGCGTTCCGTGCTGATTTTAAATTGCTAGCAATCTTAGCTCATATTAACATTATTTGAGTTTCAACTAACACTGGGAATCTAAAATTCTATCTTTTACACATTTAAAGATTGACAAATTGAAATTTTCAAGTGAATAATAAAGAATGGGTCAGAACTCTATACATTCTTTAAAAAATATTTTATCTTGTATTACACATGGGATGATGTTTAATGTTTAGATTAAGAGTATATATTGACAGAGTCAATTTATTTAATAATCTTTTATAATCTAACTAGCTGAACATGTGATGAAGAAAACTAGCTAGTCTATTGTGAAGCTGAATAATGGATGTTTAACAGTTTTATTATTCATATTATTGATCATATTTGAGTCTGAAATTGTTAATGATGTTTCATTTCTTGCATGCGTCAGTCATGGAAAAATGTTGATAATGGTCTCCTCTCCGCTGGGTGCAGCACCGCCAGCAGGTGATTCACCAGGGAATAGTCCCCCCTGCTGTGTCAGCCTGCACATCCATCTGCCGCCGCCAGAGGGGGGAAAAATGGCTCTTTCCTCCCCACCTTTCAAAGCTTGTGTGAGTTTCTCTCTTTGACAGCAATTTGACTGGAAACCAGCTGCAGGACATTCTTGCAAATATCATTCCCATATTTTCAAGGGTGAGGGAAAATGTAGAAAAGGTCAGAATGGTGCTGGACTGACAAGCAGGTTGCACACTGGTTGTCACAAGATGAAAGGAGAGACAGGAAGAGGCATTTGGATTTTATCAATGGTAATCACATTTAGGAGAGAAGGGAAATATTTAAATGCTAATTTACCTAATCGCAGGAACATATGAAATCTGAGATGTCATGGTAGAATCCTGAAAACAATGAGGTTGAGGCTATAGCACAGTTGTTGAAAACTGTGCCTGACGTGAAGTATCCTGGTCCCCTGCTCACTCCTCTACTCCATTTTCACACCTCTCAGTTTAGTTAGCGTTGTTTTCCTTTTGAAGAGAAGTTGTGACTAACATGAGAACAGTGCATCCTACACAAGAGAGAGGCAGGGAGAGAGGATTATAATAAATAGGAAAAGGGTTATACTTCAGAAGACTTTTGCCAGGAAAAAATTAAGAAAATTTGCACATTAAGAAAATATCAATTGGGGCACCTGGATCGCTCAGTTAAGAGACCAACTTGGGCTCAGGTCATGATTTCACTGTTCATGGGTTCAAACCCTGCGATGGGTTCTGTGCTGAAAGCTCAGAGTCTGGAGCCTGCTTCAGATTCTGTGTCTCCCTCTTTCTCTCTGCCCCTCTCCCACTTCCACTCTGTCTCTCTCTCTCTCTCTCTCTCAAAAATAAATAAAAATTTAGAAAAATATCGATTATTTCAAATCGGATAAACATCATGCAGTCTGTTCTTGCACGGGATCTGAACTCAGTTGTACCTGGGACATTGACTCCAACAGATTCACGGAAGCTTGTTGGTAGAGGACTGTTCCTTGAGCACCAGCAGCTGTGGCTCCACCTGGGGGATGGCAGCACCCGCAGAGAGAGCAGTGGCATGGGTGTGGGATCTTTAGCATGGCATTAATTGATTGCCGCACAGCTAAATTAGTTTCCTTTAGTTCTTTCTCACTTTCTAAACCAGATTGTTAACATTTCCTCTTGATTCTGGGTCATCTACTTTCTTCCCACTAAACTCATTTCTTAATTAAATTTGAGTCTAGGTTTCTGGCTAACATGAACATTGGCCCCTGGAGTGGATCCCAGGCTGGAGTCCCTGAGGGGCACTGGGTTAATCAGAAATGAGTCATCAGCACACATGGGGCTGATGGCAGTGAAAATCCAGCTGTATTCAGAATAAAGGGCATGGCAGTTCATGGTGTGTAATGATGAAACGGTTCATCGCTTTAGCACCTATTGATACCTGAAATGAGAGTCCTTTGAAAGGATGATCTTTTTTTTTTCAATATATGAAATTTATTGTCAAATTGTTTTCCATACAACACTCAGTACTGATCCCAAAAGGTGCCCTCCTCAATACCCATCACCCACCCTCTCCTCCCTCCCACCCCCCATCAACCCTCAGGTTGTTCTCAGTTTTTAACAGTCTCTTATGCTTTGGCTCTCTCCCACTCTAACCTCTTTTTTTTTCCCTTCCCCTCCCCCATGGGTTTCTGTTAAGTTTCTCAGGATCCACATAAGAGGGAAACTATATGGTATCAGTCTTTCTCTGTATTGCTTATTTCACTTAGCATCACGCTCTCCAGTTCCATCCATGTGGCTACAAAGGG
Organism: Lynx canadensis; assembly: GCF_007474595.2. Classification (NCBI taxonomy): domain Eukaryota; kingdom Metazoa; phylum Chordata; class Mammalia; order Carnivora; family Felidae; genus Lynx; species Lynx canadensis. The sequence goes on from NC_044306.2 coordinate 106,752,680, forward strand.
CCATATTTCATTCTTTCTCATTGCCATGTAGTACTCCATTGTGTATATAAACCACAATTTCTTTATCCATTCATCAGGTGATGGACATTTAGGCTCTTTCCATAATTTGGCAATTGTTGAAAGTGCTACTATAAACATTGGGGTACAAGTGCCCCTATGCATCAGTACTCCTGTATCCCTTGGGTAAATTCCTAGCAGTGCTATTGCTGGGTCATAGGGTAGGTCTATTTTTAATTTTCTGAGGAACCTCCACACTGCTTTCCAGAGCGGCTGCACCAGTTTGCATTCCCACCAACAGTGCAAGAGGGTTCCCGTTTCTCCACATCCTCTCCAGCATCTATAGTCTCCTGATTTGTTCATTTTGGCCACTCTGACTGGCGTGAGGTGATATCTGAGTGTGGTTTTGATTTGTATTTCCCTGATGAGGAGTGACGTTGAGCATCTTTTCATATGCCTGTTGGCCATCCGGATGTCTTCCTTAGAGAAGTGTCTATTCATGTTTCCTGCCCATTTCTTCACTGGATTATTTGTTTTTCGGGTGTGGAGTTTGGTGAGCTCTTTATAGATTTTGGATCTAGCCCTTTGTCCGATATGTCATTTGCAAATATCTTTTCCCATTCCGTTGGTTGCCTTTTAGTTTTGTTGGTTGTTTCCTTTGCTGTGCAGAAGCTTTTTATCTTCATAAGGTCCCAGTAATTCACTTTTGCTTTTAATTCATTTGCCTTTGGGGATGTGTCGAGTAAGAGATTGCTACGGCTGAGGTCAGAGAGGTCTTTTCCTGCTTTCTCCTCTAGGGTTTTGATGGTTTCCTGTCTCACATTCAGGTCCTTATGCATTTTGAGTTTATTTTTGTGAATGGTGTGAGAAAGTGGTCTAGTTTCAACCTTCTGCATGTTGCTGTCCAGTTCTCCCAGCACCATTTGTTAAAGAGACTGTCTTTTTTCCATTGGATGTTCTTTCCTGCTTTGTCAAAGATTAGTTGGCCATACATTTGTGGGTCTAGTTCTGGGGTTTCTATTCTATTCCATTGGTCTGTGTGTCTGTTTTTGTGCCAATACCATGCTGTCTTGATGATGACAGCTTTGTAGTAGAGGCTAAAGTCTGGGATTGTGATGCCTCCTGCTTTGGTCTTCTTCTTCAAAATTCCTTTGGCTATTCGGGGCCTTTTGTGGTTCCATATGAATTTTAGGATTGCTTGTTCTAGTTTCGAGAAGAATGCTGGTGCAATTTTGATTGGGATTGCATTGAATGTGTAGATAGCTTTGGGTAGTATTGACATTTTGACAATATTTATTCTTCCAATCCATGAGCAGGGAATGTCTTTCCATTTCTTCATATCTTCTTCAATTACCTTCTTAAGCTTTCTATAGTTTTCAGCATACAGATCTTTTACATCTTTGGTTAGATTTATTCCTAGGTATTTTATGCTTCTTGGTGCAATTGTGAATGGGATCAGTTTCTTTATTTGTCTTTCTGTTGCTTCATTGTTAGTGTATAAGAATGCAACTGATTTCTGTACATTGATTTTGTATCCTGCAACTTTGCTGAATTCATGTATCAGTTCTAGCAGACTTTTGGTGGAGTCTATCGGATTTTCCATGTATAATATCATGTCATCTGCAAAAAGCGAAAGCTTGACTTCATCTTTGCCAATTTTGATGCCTTTGATTTCCTTTTGTTGTCTGATTGCTGATGCTAGAACTTCCAACACTATGTTAAACAACAGCGGTGAGAGTGGGCATCCCTGTCGTGTTCCTGATCTCAGGGAAAAAGCTCTGTTTTTCCCCATTGAGGATGATGTTAACTGTGGGGTTTTCATATATGGCTTTTATGATATTTAAGTATGTTCCTTCTATCCCGACTTTCTCAAGGGTTTTATTAAGAAAGGGTGCTGAATTTTGTCACAGTCCTTTTCTGCATTGATTGATAGGATCATATGGTTATCTTTTCTTTTATTAATGTGATGTATCACGTTGATTGATTTGCGAATGTTGAACCAGCCCTGCAGCCCAGGAATGAATCCCACTTGATCATGGTGAATAATTCTTTTTATATACTGTTGAATTCGATTTGCTAGTATCTTATTGAGAATTTTTGCATCCATATTCATCAGGGATTGGCCTGTAGTTCTCTTTTTTTACTGGGTCTCTGTCTGGTTTAGGAATCAAAGTAATACTGGCTTCATAGAATGAGTCTGGAAGTTTTCCTTCCCTTTCTATTTCTTGGAATAGCTTGAGAAGGATAGGTATTATCTCTGCTTTAAACATCTGGTAGAACTCCCCTGGGAAGCCATCTGGTCCTGGACTTTTATTTGTTGGGAGATTTTTGATAACTGATTCAATTTTGTTGCTGGTTATGGGTCTGTTTAAGCTTTCTATTTCCTCCTGATTGAGTTTTGGAAGTGTGTGGGTGTTTAGGAATTTGTCCATTTCTTGCAGGTTGTCCACTTTGTTGGCATATAATTTTCATAGTACTCCCTGATAATTGCCTGTATCTCTGAGGGATTGGTTGTAATAATTCCATTTTCATTCATGATTTTATCTATTTGGGTCATCTCCCTTTTCTTTTTGAGAAGCCTTGCTAGAGGTTTGTCAATTTTGTTTATTTTTTCAAAAAACCAACTCTTGGTTTCGTTGATCTGCTCTACAGTTTTTTTAGATTCTATATTGTTTATTTCTGCTCTGATCTTTATTATATTTCTTCTGCTGGGTTTAGGCTTCCTTTGCTGTTCTGCTTCTATTTCCTTTAGGTGTGCTGTTAGATTTTGTATTTGGGATTTTTCTTGTTTCTGGAGATAGGCCTGGATTGCAATGTATTTTCCTCTCAGGACTGCCTTCGCTGCATCCCAAAGTGTTTGGATTGTTGTATTTTCATTTTTGTTTGTTTCCATATATTTTTTAATTTCTTCTCTAATTGCCTGGTTGACCCACTCATTCTTTAGTAGGGTGTTCTTTAATCTCCACACTTTTGGAGGTTTTCCAGACTTTTCCTGTGGTTGATTTCAAGCTTCATAGCATTGTGGTCTGAAAGTATGCATGGTATAATTTCAATTCTTGTATACTTATGAAGGGCTGTTTTGTGACCCAGTATGTGATCTATCTTGGAGAATGTTCCATGTGCACTCGAGAAGAAAGTATATTCTGTTGCTTTGGGATGCAGAGTTCTAAATATATCTGTCAAGTCCATCTGACCCAATGTATCATCAGGGCCCTTGTTTCTTTATTGACCGTGTTTCTAGATGATGTATTCATTTCTGTAAGTGGAGTGTTAAAGTCTCCTGCAATTACCACATTCTTATCAATAAGGTTGCTTATGTTTACAAGTAATCGTTTTATATATTTGGGGGTTCCCGTATTCGGCGCATAGACATTTATAATTGTTAGCTCTTCCTGATGGACAGACCCTGTAATTATTATATAATGCCCTTCTTCATCTCTTGTTACAGCCTTTAATTTAAAGTCTAGTTTGTCTGATATAAGTATGGCTACTCCAGCTTTCTTTTGGCTTCCAGTGGCACGATAAATAGTTCTTCATCCCCTCACTCTCAATCTAAAGGTGTCCTCAGGTCTAAAATGAGTCTCTTGTAGACAGCAAATAGATGGGTCTTGTTTTTGTATCCATTCTGATACCCTATGTCTTATGGTTGGCACATTTAATCCATTTACATTCAGTGTTATTATAGAAAGATACGGGTTTAGAGTCATTGTGATGTCTGTATGTTTTATGCTTGTAGTGATGTCTCTGGTACTTTGTCTCACAGGGTCCCCCTTAGGATCTCTTGTAGGGCTGGTTTAGTGGTGACAAATTCCTTCAGTTTTTGTTTGTTTGGGAAGACCTTTATCTCTCCTTCTATTCTAAATGACACACTTGCTGGATAAAGGATTCTCGGCTGCATATTTTTTCTGTTCATCACATTGAAGATCTTATGCCAATCCTTTCTGGCCTGACAAGTTTCAGTAGAGAGACCAGTCACTAGTCTCATTGGTCTCCCTTTATATGTTAAAGCATGTTTATCCCTAGCTGCTTTCAGAATTTTCTCTTTATCCTTGTATTTTGCCAGTTTCACTATATGTTGTGCAGAAGATCGAGTCAAGTTACGTTTGAAGGGAGTTCTCTGTGCCTCTTGGATTTCAATGCCTTTTTCCTTCCCCAGTTCAGGGAAGTTCTCAGCTATTATTTCTTCAAGTACACCTTCAGCACCTTTCCCTCTCCCTTCCTCCTCTGGGATACCAATTATGTGTATATTATTTCTTTTTAGTGTATCCCTTAGTACTCTAATTTTCCTCTCATACTCCTGGATTTTTTTATCTTTTTTTTTCTCAGCTTTCTCTTTTTCCATAATTTTATCTTCTAGTTCACCTATTTTCTCCTCTGCCTCTTCAATCCGAGCCATGGTTGTTTCCATTTTATTTTTTTTTTTAAATTTTTTTCAACGTTTTTTATTTATTTTTGGGACAGAGAGAGACAGAGCATGAACGGGGGAGGGGCAGAGAGAGAGGGAGACACAGAATCGGAAACAGGCTCCAGGCTCCGAGCCATCAGCCCAGAGCCTGACGCGGGGCTCGAACTCCCGGATCGTGAGATCGTGACCTGGCTGAAGCCGGACGCTTAACCGACTGCGCCACCCAGGCGCCCCATCCATTTTATTTTGCATCTTGTTTAAAGCGTTTTTCAGCTTCTCATGACTGTTTCTTAGTCCCTTGATCTCTGTAGCAAGAGATTTTCTGCTGTCCTCTATACTGTTTTTAAGCCCAGCAATTAATTTTATGACTATTATTCTAAATTCACTTTCTGTTATATTATTTAAATCCTTTTTGATCAGTTCATTAGCTGTTGTTATTTCCTGGAGATTCTTTTGAGGGGAATTCTTCTGTTTGGTCATTTTGGATAGTCCCTGGAGTGGTGTGGAACTGCAGGGCACTTCCCCTATGCTCTGGTGTATAACTGGAGTTGGTGGGCGGGGCTGCAGTCAGACCTGATGTGTGCCTTCTCTTCCCCTCTCCTAGGGGCGGGATTCACTGTGGAGTGGCGTGGCCATCTGGGCTACTTGCACACTGCCAGGCTTGTGGTGCTGGGGATCTGGCGTATTAGCTGGGGTAGGCAAGGTGGGTAGGCAAGGTGCACAGGGGCAGGAGGGGCAGGCTTAGCTTGCTTCTCCTTAGGTTATCCACTTCAGGAGGGGCCCTGTGGCAGCAGGAGGGAGTTAGACCTGCTGCCGGAGGGGTGGCTCCGCAGAAGCAGAGTTGGGTGTTTGCGCGGAGCAAGCAATTTCCCTGGCAGGAACTGGTTCCCATTGGGATTTTGGCTGGGGGATGGGCAAGAGAGATGGTGCTGGCGAGCGCCTTTGTTCCCTACCAAACTGAGCTCTGTCGTCCTGGGGCTCAGCAACTCTCCCTCCCTTTATCCTCCAGCCTTCCTGCTTTCCGAGCAGAGCTGTTAACTTATAACCTTCCAGATGTTAAGTCCCGCTTGCTGTCAGAACACACTCCTTCCGGCCCCTCCGCTTTTGCAAGCCAGACTCCGCGGCTCTGCTTGGCCGGTGGGCCGCCCCTCCGCCCCGGCTCCCTCCCGCCAGTCCGTGGAGCGCGCACCGCCTTGCCGCCCTTCCTACCCTCTTCCGTGGGCCTCTCGTCTGCGCATGGCTCCGGAGACTCCTTTCTGCTAATCCTCTGGCGGTTTTCTGGATTATTTAGGCAGGTGTAGGTGGAATCTAAGTGATCAGCAGGACGTGCGGTGAGCCCAGCGTCCTCCTATGCCGCCATCTTCCGACCACAGTGTTCTGAAAGGATGATCTTAAGGGAGCTGAGAACCTTTAGTGTCTGACCAGCATAAAAAGTGCAGAGCTCCATTTATGTTGCTACACTAGAGAAGAATAGTGATTCTTGGAAGATTACTAAGGACTTGAGAGAGGAGAGGTCCCCAATTTTGGCAGGTAAGTTCTATTTCCATATTCCATTCTGTGAGAAATATTGACAATTCATCACTTCAGTAGAGAGCAGTAAATACAATATGGCTTAAGTTGGAGTCTCTGAAGTAAGATTTTGTTTTCAAACTACTACTATTTATTAGTAAGTTATGAACTCAGTTTCATCAGTTAAAACGAGAATTTGTTTTTTTGTGAGAATTTTATTTTTTAAGTAAAATAAAATAGAATAAACCAAAAGCAGAAAATGAGTGTGTATTATATATTAAAAGTAAGGAAAGCATTTCTGTTGGAAATGTATGTTTCAGTTATATATGTACATGATATGAGTACTTGTGAGAGTGTTTAATTTTGTATTGGGTTGTGAAGAAAGATATGCTTCTAACAGGATCTTGGTCAAAAATTTAAAAATTACTATCTAAATGGAGCAGCAGGGGTATAAATTAGATAGTCATGAGATTTTTAACATTGAGATGAAAACACTTAGGATTTTTGCTCGTTTGCTATCAAAATTTTTAAATATATATTTTTCTTATCATGAGATATAGATAAGAAGTTGGACTGACTCCAATATGGAGGTTCCTCAAAAAGTTAAAAATAGAACTACTGTTTGACCTAGCAATTGTACAACTAGGTATTTACACAAAGGATACAAAAATACTGATTCAAAGGGGCACATTCATCCCAATGTTTATAGCAACATTATCAACAATAGCCAAAGTATGGAAAAAGCCCAAATATCCATTGACTAAAGAATGAATAAAGAAGAGATGGTATATATATATACATATATATATACACACACACACACACATATATATATACACATGTATATGTATATAAATATACATATATACATGAATAGAATATTCATATATATATATGAATAGAATATTACTCAGCCATCAAAAATGATGAAATCATTTGCAATGATGTGGTTTGAGCTAGAGTGTATTATGCTAAGCGAAGTAAGTCAGTAAGGAAAAGACAAATGTTATATGATTTCACTTATACGTGGAATTTAAGAAACAAAACAGATGAACATAGGGAAGGGGAGAAAAACAAGAGAGGGAAGCAAACCATTCAAGACTCAACTACACAGAATAAACTGAGTGCTGCTGGAGGGAAAATGGGTGGGGGATGGGCTAAACGGATGATGGGTTTGAAGGCAGGCACTTGTGATGAGCACTGGGTGTTTTAAGTAAGTGATGAATCACTGAATTCTATTCCTGAAACCAATATTACACCATATGTTAACTAACTAGAATTAAAAAAAACCTTGAAACAAACAAAATCCAATTACTAAAGTGTTTCTAAACATCAATTTTATTTTATTTTATTTTATTTTATTTTATTTTATTTTATTTTATTTCTTTTAACATTTTTTTCAATATATGAAATTTATTGTCAAATTGGCTTCCATACAACACCCAGTGCTCATCCCAAAAGGTGCCCTCCTCAATACCCATCACCCACCCTCCCCTCCCTCCCACCCCCCATCAACCCTCAGTTTGTTCTCACTAAACATCAATTTTAACATTCTGTAGTAGGTAGGATTATCCCTCAAAGATCTCCATGCAATCCTTGCAGTGTATGAATATGTGATACTAAGGCTATCTGCTTTAAAATGGTATTTGTATTTAAGGCTATCAGCTGCATCTTGACAGAATTCTAATTCTATGGAATTGGGAGACAATGCATTTTGTGTGTGTGTGTGTGGTTTTAAACTGCTGAGTTTGTGGTAATTTGTTATAGCAGAGTGGAAAACTAATACACCTTCTTAGCTTAAATGTTTACCTCCATATGCTAAAATGATTACAGAACTACATAGTGACAGCTACTCAGTGAAAATAAATATTGTTCTGACAACAATTTTTCAGTCTTTACAGTATTCTAAAAATAAGTTGGACTTTGCTATCGGTAATCAGGGGTTATATGGAAGTGCTCACATTTTGTGCATAACATTTTAAAAGTGATAAATAGTAAAATATTTACTCCTTGGTGATTTCTTCCTTTGATGAGTGTGTGAAAACTTTTGCCACTTAAAAAAGTTGCCAATCTGGAAACACTGATTTCTTTTAAAATGCATTATTTTTTTAAGATATTTCTTAATGCTGGGCAAGCACAGAAGAAAAGATCATCTATGATGAAGAGTAAGCACACAAAATCGTTTTTCTGATTCATTCACTTTAAGGTTGCATAAGATAATAAGAGCAAAGAAGAAAAGTTTGCAGTGGCTTTTGTTAAATATGTGCTTTGACCTTAAAATTTTTAATACCGTGTTTTTTGACATAATAGGAAATTTACGAACATATATCTTATTTTCTGGCTCAGTTAACGTTCTCTTTCCTACCATAAATAAACACTACTTTCTTTTTCTTTGTCAAAGTGCTTAAAATTAAAGAACTAGCACTTAAATGAACTATTTAAAAGTAGTGTGCATTTCTTAGAGGAAAACTCTGAACATCACGAGGGACTTATTGTGACTTTTACTTATGTCCTCATTGAACACAAAGTACAGAAATATCCTTAATTTTGTTCTTCTGAGTTCTAAACCTTCGTATTTACTATAATCCTTCATTTCAGCATTCATTCTTTCTTGTCCAGATAGAGAAGAGAAACACGTGAGTAGGTGCACACACTCATGCACACACACATACTTACAAAGACTAAATTATTATGATTTTGAGAAAAGGAAAATTTTTCCTTGGACTTCATGAAAGAAATAGGTGAAAATTGTATACGGTGCAGCACAGGGGAGAGGCAGACTGGGGGGCCTTGCTACAAGGTTGGGAGTTGGGTTTAAAGCGAGCTGAGCCTAATGGATCCTCCAGCCCTATGTCTCAAGCTTTGAGACATTATTGAAATATCTGCCTCATTTTTCAAAAGAAATAGAAATTCTAGTTTGAGAAACAGGTCAAACTAATTTGGGAAAATGAGAAAATGTTTAGCTTTTCTTCCCACACTAAGCTACTGCCTGGAGTCTCATGATTCAGAAAATATTCCTTTAAATTGTACAAGTGGATTGAAGCTAGGTGTATAACCTTTTAAATAATATACGAAGACTGAAAAGAATGAACTTTTTTTTTAGTTTTGTGGTTATTTTTGACAATGCATACCAAAATTTTAATTGACAAAATTTATTTAATGTGCTTTCCTTCTTATTTAGTCTGAGACTTATTTTTGCCCTTTCTTATCCCTTATTTCTTGTTTTCATATTTAAATTATTTATCTTATAGTTTATCAATATTTTGGGGGTAATAAATGTTACATGTAAATAATATGCAGGTAACAATAAATTCATATACAATTTGGAGCATTTGGCAGGTTGTTTATGTTTACAATATTTACTATATGCAAGTAAAACAATTTTCTCTTTCCAAAATCCATAAAAAAGTAAAAAAAAAAAAAACACAGAAATGCAATGCTTGCATGTAAAACACTTATAAGAAATGGGTAAGAAAAAGAAAAACATAATTAGCATAAACAATAAATTATGTACACTCAAAAACCACTCTTGAATGACTAAGGGAGAGAAAAAGTTATTTCTTCTCATCACAATGTATTGTTAAAGGCAAGGCTGTTATAAAGACTGAAACCACAGGGGGCATAATGTCAAGAAATGACTTTGTCTAAACCCTAGCATCATTTCTTGAAGGCTGATAGTTATGGGCAGAAGGGTCAGTGCGTGAATGCATTGTCCTCCAGTCATCCTGCAAGAAGACAAGTTGGTCTAGGACTCAGATGAATACTCTGTCAGGCTTTGTTCCTTATAAAGGATCCCATCTTCAGCTCTCCCATTTATATCAGATGAGCTTGATATTAGCCCTGCCAGTAAAGAAAAAATTGTTTTCTTGGATCCAGCTGTTGACAGAGATGCTGGGAACCAGTTTCTGAGAAGAAGTTGGAATTTTGTGTAACCCCTCCCCTTTGTTCTGTGGGAAAAAGAGTTGAGGGTAGCTAATCTTAATGGAATGGAACCCTCAGTTCCTATTTTTATGTTTTCCAGTACAATCCATGTACAATCCTACCTTCTCCACACTTAATACAATATAAGTTTAAGTTTTGCTTTCATAAAGATCAGCCAGCAGGGACACAGGTATACGGAAGGGCTGACATACTAAACCTGTGGTTTTCGTTACAGTCTGGGGATCTATACCTGGAAAATAAGAGAAAAGATAAAGACTCACACAAGATATGGTATAAACAATGACACACATCACTTCCACCTACACTTCATTGACTAAAAATAACTCATCCGCGTTCACTTAACAGCAAGAAAGATGTAGCTACTTTGCTTAGGCAAAGGTACATGGTTCAGCGAATAGCTAGACAGTCTGTGCTACAAGGAAAGTAAGACAAAATTGTTGTATTTCCTCCTCAGATAATTGTCCTTTCAAATGTTTGTTGAGACATTTCCTTGAAGCATAATAGTCTTACTCACCCAACAGAATTTCCTTAACCTAAGTGTTGGAAAGAACGTGGTAAATATGAGTGATGATGTCATTTGTTGGAAGGAAGTGTGAGATCTCATGGACACATCAGATCATGACCTAGGTCAAAGTCTGACACTTAACCAAGTGAGCCATCTGGGCGCCCCTAGAGCCTGAAACTTTTAGAAAGACTTTTGATTTTAAACGATGTGCAGAGTTTTTGAAACAATAACAACCATACTGTAATTTTGTATAATGCTACTCCAGCAATAGCAACAAAAGTACAATTTAAGAAGGAAAACGTAATGAGAAATCTGTTAACAGCTAACAATAACATATAAGAAATCAAGAAATAAGTTCATCTTAAATTTATAGAGAGTGCTTGACAAAAACTATAGTTCATAAACCAGCAGTTATCTATTTAATCTTACATTATAATGTTCATTAGTGATCAAAAATTGTTCCCCAAACTTATCACTTCTAGAAAGATGGGAGTTTTAACTTTGATGAGTAACATGGATACTTGTAGTCAAAAATAAATTTAAAGAGATATGCACTTTAATATACTAAAAAATAAAAGGCATAATAGAGAAACTTTGCCACTTGAATCTCTGCTTTAACATTATTGATAACCTAATATCAAAAGTTTTTAAAATTCAAGACGCCTCTGAGAAATGTATTTTAGGGGAAAGAGAAGAAGGAAAATGATGGAGAGAATGAGAATCACAGCATACCTGCAGTCCTCATTTAAAGATTTCTTGGGGCACCTGGGTGGCTCAGTTGGATGAGTGTCCGACTTTGGCTCAGGTCACGATCTCACAGTTTCCATGTTTGACCCCTGTAGAGGGCTCTATGCTGACAGCTCAGAGTCTGGAGCTTGCTTCAGATTCTGTGTCTCCCTCTCTGTCTGTGTTCCTCCCCCACTCAAACTCTGTCTCTCTGTCTTTCAAAAATAAATAAATATTAAAAAAAATAAATATTTCTTTTTTTTTCCAGCAAAGAAATTTCAGCTTTTTCAAACATCCCAAGTAGAAGTCTAATGGGGGAGGGAAGGCATTTGGAAACCTTAGCTGACTTTCGTTATTTGGCAGGCATGGGTGGAGTATTACAAATTTAGTCTTGCTGTTAAAAGCTTTTGTCTAACAATGATTCTGCTGTACGCAGTGCTCTGCACTCTTATTTGATTAAGCTTTACCTGTTCTTAACTGTATATCTGCACTGTATGTAGCTCCATGTACTCAGATGACAAATAATGGGCTGTTGAAGAAGTGCCTACTGCTATCAGTCTGACTTGAAAACCACAATTAACAGGATAATGAGTAGAGTACTCAGAGGTTCATGCCTAAGTAGTGGGGAATAATCAGCATTCAGCAAAATGGGGATTTAGTCTTGCCAAGCAAATATTAAAGGCGAGATCCAAAAATAATAAATAGTTTTTGTAATTGAACTGTATATCTAAAATATTTCTTTAAAAAACATCACAGATACAAGAATTTTAAAAATATACAGTTCCCAACAAGGCAAGTTTCATGTTATCTAGCATGCCATAAAAATTACTGAATATGCAAAGAGGTAGGAAAATACAATTCATGATGAGGAAGAAATCAGTCAAATTAAAACTAAAATTGACCCAGAATAACACAGATGTTGAAATTAGTGTAAAGGACAGTAAAAGTTATAATAGTATTCCATATGTTCTAAAAGTTGAGTAGAGGCATATATTTTTTTCATGTTATAGAAACAAATTTTTTCTCAGACCACGTTTTTGTTCTTATACTAAACCTAGTACCTGAAATCTGTTTTGATGGTCAAGAAACATTTTATTCAAATTCCACCCTTACAGCACAATCTCAGTGTCAATATTTTTGTACTTCATCTAGAACATCTAGAATGAGATATATGCAGAATATGATACACATATAGTTGCACCTTGATCCTCTAGTTATCTAATGAATTTCACTTTATTCTCTAATTCCTCATACAAATTTAAAATAGAACATTTCACAACTTCATAAATGTGAACAATAAATATTTGCATGAAATGAAATTATTCGTGGCATCGTACCATGTTATTACTTCTGTGTTCCATGTGATTTTCACCATATTTCATTTCATTGATTGCTTGTCAAATATTTTCAATTTTCAGAAAGTTTCTGTTCACCCTTACTTTGCCATTACACATGGCTGAAGATGAATGGTCCTCTTATAAAAGTTTAAAAAATTTTTTTTAAATTTATTTTCGAGAGAGAGAGAGAGAGACAGACAGAGAGAGAGAGAGAGAGAGAGAGAGAGAGATCGTGAGCAGGGGAAACACAGAATTTGAAGCAGGCTCCAAGCTCTGAGCTGTCAGCACAGAGCCCAACATGGGCTCGAACTCGTGAACCGTGAGGTCATAACCTGAGCTGAAGTCGGCCACTTAACCAACTAAACCTGGCAGGCACCCCTACATGGTCCTCTTATAAAGGTGAGGTTCATTACTGCAGGGAGGGAAAAACCTGTCTGTCTGTGTTAATAATCTCCAGTGATGGTTGCCTGATGAATACTCCCTGACTCCACTCATTATGCTGTTATACATTAAGTATTAAGAAAACAACTTTAAAATACTTTCTGATTCCAAGAACACATACAGCTTCCAAAAATAGCTCATATTTTAATTAACAACCAATCCAAATAAATCTTTGAGATAGCTGAAATACTCTTAAAGTTTTTTTTTTTTCTTTTTAGTTTGAAAGTTCTAAAGTTCAAAAAATGTAATGACTCTTTATTTTTAAATTTCATAGCTCTTTTTGGTATTAGATCAGTTTTGCTGATCTTTAAGAAAATCAGTGACTGTCAATGAATCACACTATTTCTTTTCTGGGAGGCTTAGCAATGGATGCTCAGAAAGGTGAGGTAATTCACATAGTTTTCAAACTGTGCTTCATGACTTCCTGGGAGAACCTGCTACAGACTCAGATGTTTCAGTTCCCCAGCAGTCCTACTAACACATCATCTCTGACATGGAGTCCAACAGCTGTAATTTTAACCAGCTTCTTGAGCAATTTTAAATTACTCAGACTGTATCACAGCCTTCGATTTTTAAAATTTCACTTCTAGACCTCACTCTGCCTATGCATCAAGCAAAATGTAAATCAATTGTGTTTAAAGAGTGTCTTCAGATTTTGAATGTAAACACTAGAGTCTTCTAGCATAAACACTAGAAATAAAGTTCCTAGAGTTCAACATACTTTTTCTGCTTAATACTGAACTCTGTTAGAGTATTATGCTAAGCAAAGTAGGTCAGACAGAGAAAGACAAATACGATGTGATTTCACTCATATGAGGAACTTAAAAAACAAAACATGATCATGGGGGGTGATGAAATAGAGGCAAAACATAAAATAGACTTTATAGAGAACAAACAGGGTTGCTTAAGGGGAGGTGGTGTGGGTGGGAGATGGTTTAAATGGGAGATGGGTATTAAAGAGAGCACTTGAGGGACCCTGGGTGGCTCAGTCCATTAAGCTTCTGACTTCAGCTCAGGTCATGATCTCGCTCTTCGTGAGTCGAGCCCCGCATCAGTCTCTGTGTTCACAGCTCAGAGCCTGGAGCCTGCTTCAGATTCTGTGTCTCCCTCTCTCTCTATGTTCCTCTCCTACTCTTGCTCTGTCTCTCTCTCTCAAAAATAAACAAACATTAAAAAAATTAAAAAAAATAGTGCACTTGTTGTGATAAGCACTGGGTATTGTATGGAAGTGTTGAATCACTAAATTCTACTCCTGAAACTAACATTATACTCTATGTTAACTAACTGGAATTCAAATAAAAACTTGAAAAAGAAAACAAAATACTGAGGTCTGTTTATGAATCCAGAATGACTTTGAATTTGGTTATGCAAACTGAAATACTCTACTTTCAGGTATCATTGCACTCATCTGGGGATTCTAGAAGCATCTTATGTTCTTTTCCTATTTCAGTCATGAAGGTACAGACACTTAGAGTGGGTAAATGCATTTTCAAAATTATGTGGCTGGCAAATGATTGACTAAAGATTTGCATTTACCATATTTGATTTTACTTGCAATATTTTCTTTAGTTACCATCTTGTTACATCATAATCAGATGAGTATAACTAATTTTTCTTTTGAGTTAACAAAAAATTGAAAGTAGAATTTTAGTTTCTAATTTTGATGAGGGCAGCTGGGGAGAAACCATGTACTTTAGGATGTTATAGTTATCCATAACAAATTATTTGAGTCACTTACTACCTTAATGAGACATTATTCTACTTCTCTGTGCCCCATTGTCACTTAGAGTAACCTACCATTTAGAGGAATAACAATAAACAGCAATCAAATATAAGCTTTAGAAATCTTTCAAGAAAGAAAAAAAATGCATACAATTACAATACGTGTTCAGTATGCACTACATTATTAATAATATAATTGCAAGTTAGAAAATTAATGAGAATACATAACAATAAAATTAGTATAAATTGATAAATAATGCTCTATGATAGCACCTCACATTGAAAAGTGTTGTATAATGGAATTAACAATCAAGTTGTTTCTGTCCAAAAATTAAGAGGAATCAGGCACCTGGGTGACTCTGTCAGTTGAGTGTCTGACTTCGCCTCAGGTCATGACCTCACAGTTTGTGGGTTCACACCCCATCAGGCTCTGTGCTAATAGCTCAGAGCCCAGAGCCTGCTTTGGATTCTGGTCTCCTTCTTTCTCTGCCTACCCCCACTCCCACCTCTCTCTCTCTCTCTCTCTCTCTCTCTCTCTCTCTCTCTCTCACACACACACACACACAAGAATAAACATTAAAAAAATAAGTCAAAAAAATATAAAGAGGAATCATGTACTGTAAGAAACAAATCTGGTGAAACATTTGATGAAGCCACTCTGTGAATAAGACAGAAGGAAGAACACACAGGGTGAACTCCTCAGTGGAGGGAGAATAACAGTAGAGAAGTCATGAAAATGTTGGTGGAACTATTTACAGGCAAGCTATATGGGAAAATGAAAGAAAATACTTGAGAGTATGTCGTAGACTCTGGGTCTAAAGTTCTTTCTTGTCTAGCAAGAAAGTGGGACGCAGGATGAAAAGTGAGAGATAACTAATGCCCAGGAAAAGACAAGAGCCCCAAATAAGGGTCTCTGCCCTGTATTTATTAGATCAGAAGGATTACAAATGTGATGGGTGTGTACAAAGAGACAAAGAAAATGGAAACATTAACTTGGGGATGTGAGGGAAAAGGGGGTTTTGAAGATATACAGTGTTTGGGGTTTGGGTCAATATAAAACAAAATCCTGGCACTGGGCAGATGGGCAGATGGTTGTTAAAGGCAGAGAGGAGGCGCTGTGTCTGTTTATCTTAGCTAGCCTAGGGGATAAGGCAGATGGGGGAAAACCTCAGGGTTAACAAGACACCTTTTCTTTTGTTAACCCTCTCCACTCTGGGCTGCTTTGCCTGCAGGCCCATAGTCCAATTCACCAATTTACCCAACTTGGCCCTATCCTCCTGTGAAAGCAGCTTTTCTGCTATAGTACTAAATTGGGGTTGCTTCCACCCTGAATACCTAATCTTGTTTATTTCATATACCTATGTATTGGTCACCTTTGTGCCCATTCCTATTTTAGGCCTTTACCTCTCCCTCTCTATTCTGGGGGCTCTGCACCCCCTCTCTATTTTGGGGTGCCTTTTCACCTCCATATTCATGGTGCCTTTGTACCCCCTATTCTTGGGTGCCAATCTGGCTTACCCAAACTCGGGTGTGAGCATTTTATGGCTTTGTATTTCTTTACGCCTTGTTAACCCATTGGTATAAGCGCAGGTATAATTCCTAAGCTTATCCCCCACAAGAGTATATTTGGGCTTGCTCATGAGAAAACCTCTCTCACGGACACTGTTATGCAATGTAAACTTTCTGGTAATATTTTCAAACTAATGTATTTGCTTTAGTTAATGCAAAGTTGAAGGGAAGTAAGAGTGTTGTCGCATTATGGCTGACTTAATGGCATTAATAACTTTATGTAAGTTATTTTCATGGCTCACTCCTTTGTATCCAAATATGAACAAGCGAAATAGGTCTCTCTTCTGTCTGGTGTGTATGTGTATATCTGTGAAAATATGAGTAAAGAATGCTTATTATTTTTTTTTTTTACTTAATACATTCACAAAAAAATTATAATTGAAACTAACATCAAAGTGTAACCTGTGACTTGACACTAAGTCATAGTGAACAACAAAATAATAGTAGTAGAGACAATGTTATCCAATGTTAAGGGCATTTCATGGTCTTTATTGCCTGTGGTATATCTCACACAGCTATTCTCTCAATTTAAAACTCTTTTTTTTTTTTTTAAATGCATCTCAGGTTGATTCCTTTACCTCTTATCTTATCATCTAGTTCTTAGCGTAAATGCCAGTTTTCTCCAGGAAGTGTAAGTATCTTCTCTTTTCTCTTACATAATTCTAAAAATAAACTATGCGGTTTCCCTGTAATCACACTCTATTGCAATCTCTTGTCTCAGTGCCTGATGTCCCCAGTTAGACTCTTTACTCTTGCAAAATAATGTGTCTTCCAGATTGTTCAATATTATGTACTGACTTCCTAGCACAGGGCCTGACCTAGCTAAATTTGCTAACTACCTTTTGTAAAAAGGCTTCCATATACATATACACAAATTCACTGATTCAAAAATGATGTATTCAATTACATAACAAAAACATTTAGTTAACAAGTATTTTAGTAAGTCATTTACATGTATATGTCTCAGAATAATACTGTCTGGGTTTGGATCCTAGATCCACTATATATATCATTTAATTTTCAGCAATTTATTTATTTTACTTATTTCTTCTTCATCATCTGTAAAATAGTGTAATTGTATTATCACATTATAAGGATATGTTAAGATTAATATTAAGATTAAATGAGATAATACATGGCAAATATTTAGAAAAAAAAGTCTAGTAGACACAGAAAAATGGTAAATATAATGATTATCTACTAAACAATGGTATGGGCATAAAAAGATTTAAAATTACAGTACTATTTTTTCTTGGAGCACAAATTTAAATAAAGGAAATAGAGATACATAAAACAAACCTTATATATATAAAAAATACTGAAGTACTATATAAAATATATAAATAACATTTATGTGAAATTAAAACAGGCATTTTAGAAGATTCCTTGGACATGGTAGAGTTGGCCTATTTTCAAAAAGGAAATACATAACAATTTTGTATGTTGATTATACCTCAATAAACCTGAAACTGGGAGAAAAAAAAGAAATACAAAATGTCTAACATATTTGCAGAAGTGGGACTGTAAGTGAAGCGACATGCTTACATTAAGACCAGTACCCCAAAAAAGTCCATAGGATACCCAAGGGAGGCTGAGCCCACACATGGTGAACTGGACACAGGGTGGAATGAAGACATATCTGAAGTTTAATCTGGATAGAGAAGAGCAAACTGTAGAAGGTTTACAATGCTAGACTGAAGAATAAAACTTTCATTCTAGATTTCATGGTATTTCTATAAAATTTTGACTGAGCAAATCGCATATTCAGTTACCTATCTGTAATTCATAAATATTACAATAGAAAAAGTCAGTAAGAAACAAAATTTCATTAAAATGAAGTTTGATATACTTTTTATTGTAATTCTTATTACCCTTTATACTCTTATCATAGATTTAAATCAGAATTTTATTTGGTTAGAGAGATAGCAGAGGAAGGCAATCTAGAAAAAAGCAGTTCAATTTGGATAAGAAATGTGATTATTTAAGAATTATCATTATTTAATAATAACATTTTTGATTTTCAGAAGTTTACTCTTCTTTCCCAAAGAGCATGGATTGGAAAATTTAGAAAAGCATGGTAGACTAGATTCTAAAATTGAAAACTCAGCCTAGAGAATAGAGAAGGGAAGAAGATGTGTTATAAGAAGAATTTTATTACCATGAGGGAAATGAGCTCATTAAACCACAAGATTTGGAGATGATGACCCTGATGTTAGGATGTTGCCTGGGTCCTGAGGAGTCACCCAATTATCTAGATACTTGAACCTTGTCTGGTAAGATGTGGGTGCTAGTCAACAGAGTCAGAATTTGAAAGTATATGGGCCATGTGTTCTGTGGCCACACACACATGGTTCTCTAATCCCAGGCTGGCAAGTGGTGTTGAAGGCCCAGACATTCCTGTGGCCTACAGAGGCAGGTGGAGAAATGTTTGAGAGGCCAGGATGCAGGAAGGTGTTTGGATTTCAAATATGCAGGGCATGTAAAGGTCTTTGTGACTCTAGCCAGTGACTGTGCCAAGGTCATCAGTGTTGGGGTTCTGCTTCACAACCAAAAGCCAGGTGCAATAAGCATCCTCAGTATAGAGTCTGATATAAACCTGACTCCCTGCTCTTATCCTGGCAGTCCAATAAGAAATTTCTCCTTCTACACACTAGTGAAGAAGTTTCCTGGCTCTGGAAAGCCAGTAGGGAAGGCTAAGAAGGAGGATACATATAGAGTAGGGCCCCTTGGTGTTTGTGGGAGGTCAGAAGACCAAAGTGTTCTATATGCAATATTACACCATCATGGAGCATGAAACACGCAGCCATCCTTCTTTTTTTTTTTAACATTAGTAAGGAAAGGGTTTTGGGAAAAAATATTTTT
Source organism: Lynx canadensis (assembly GCF_007474595.2). Lineage (NCBI taxonomy): Eukaryota > Metazoa > Chordata > Mammalia > Carnivora > Felidae > Lynx > Lynx canadensis. Next base: position 106,771,695 of record NC_044306.2, read on the forward strand.
TTTAAGTTTTTATTTAACTTCCAGTTAGTTAACATACAGTGTAATAGTGCTTTTGGGTGTACCATATAGTGGTTCAACACTTCCACATCCTTGCTTTTTGAATGAACCCAAACTAACTTTCAGTTTTTTACAGGGAATAATATCTGTTGTTTGTTTAAACTAAGGTTTTTTCAGTTTCTTTTTATATGTTTTTTTTTTAATTTCAATTAGTTTACAGACAGTGTGATATTAGTTTGAGGTGTGCAATTTAGTGAATCAATCCTTCCATACATCACCCGGCACCCATCACAAGTGATGACTCCTTAATTCCCATCACCTATTTCACCCATATCCCCACCCACCTCCCTTCTGGTAACCATCAGTTTGTCCTCTATAGTTAAGAGGCTGTTGCTTGGTTTGCCTCTCTCTTTTTTTTCCCTATGATAATTTTTTTTGTTTCTTAAATTCCACTTATGAGTGAAATCATATGGTATGTGTCTTTCTCTGACTGACTTCTTTTGCTTACCTTAATACTCTCTAGCTCCACCCATGTTATTACAAATGGCAAGATTTCATTCATTTTTATGACTAATATTCCCTTATATATACACATCATATAATATTCCATTATATATGTGTGTGTATGCATATATATAAAGATCTACTTTATCCACTCATCCGACAATGGACAAGGACATTTGGGTTTTTTCCATAATATGGCTATTGTTGATAACATTGCTGTAAACACTGAGCACAGGTATCCCTTCGAATTAGTATTTTTGTATTCTTTGGGTAAATACCCAGCAAAAGACCCCAAATAGCCAAGGCAACCTTGAAAATGAAAAGCAAAGCTGGAGGCATCCTAATTCCAGATTTCAAGTTACATTACGACACTGTAGTGATCAAAACAGGGTGGTACTGGCACAAAAATAGACACATAGATTAATGGAACTTAATAGAAACCCTTGATATGAACTCACAACTATATAGTCAATTGATGTTCCACAAAGCAGCAAAGAATATCCAATCAGAAAAGTTAGTCTCTTTGACAAATGGTGTTGAGAAAACTGGACAGCAACAGGCAGAAGAATGAAACTGGACCACTTTCTTATACCATACATCAAAATAAATTCAAAATGTATGAAAAACCTAAATGTGAGACAGGAAATCATCAAAATCCTAGAAGAGAACCCAGGCAATAACATCCTTGACATTGGCTGTAGCAACTTCTTACTAGACATGTCTCCCATGTCAAGGGAAACAAAAGTGAAATAAACTATTGGGATTTCATCAAAACAAAAAGCTTCTGCACAGTGAAGGAAAAAAAAAATCAACAAAACTTAAAAGGCAACCTATGGAGTGGGAGAAAATATTTCCAAATGACATATCTTTTTTTATATTAAATATAATTTATTGTCTAATTGGTTTCCATACAACACCCAGTGCTCATCCCAACAGGTGCCCTCCTCAATGCCCATCACCCACTTTCCCCTCTCCCCCAACCCCCAACAATCCTCAGTTTGTTCTCAGTATTTAAGAGTCTCTTATGGTCTGCCTCCCTCTCTCTCTGTAACTTTTTTTTTCCCTTCCTCTCCCCCATGGTCTTCTGTTAACTTTCTCAGGATCCACATATGAATGAAAACATATGATATCTGTCTTTCTCTGCCTGACTTTTAGCATAATACCCTCCAAATGACATATCTGATAAAGGGTTAGTATCCAAAATATATAAAGAACTTACAAAAGTCAACACCCCCAAATTGAATAATCTGCCTGACTTTTAGTCTGCCTGACTTTTAGCCTAATACCTGACTGACTTTTAGCCTGACTTTTAGCATAATACCCTCCAAATGACATATCTGATAAAGGGTTAGTATCCAAAATATATAAAGAACTTATAAAACTCAACGTCCCCAAATTGAATAATCCATTTAAAAATGGTCAGAATACATAAATATACATTTTTCCAAAGATTACTTACAGATGGGCAACAGACACATGAAAACCTGCTCAACATCACTGACCATCAGGGAAATACAAATCAAAACTACAAAGAGCTATCACCTCACACCTGTTAGAATGGCTAAAATCAACAATGCAAGAAGCAACAGGTCTTGGCAAGGATGTGGAGAAAAGGGACCCCTTTTGCACTGTTGGTGGGAATGCAAACTGGTGCAACCACTCTGGAAAACAGTGTGGAGTTTCCTCAAACAGTTAATAATAGAACTACCCTATGATCTAGCAACTGGATCATATTTGGATATTTACCCAGAGAATAATATCCTTTTTGTGTTCCTCTGTGACTGTGTGCTCATCACATCTCATTTATCTTTCATTGTGTAATTGTCACCTATGCTCATAGTATTTGTCTATGTACATCATGACAAGAATTTCTCAGAAGTCAATATCAGTACTGTATCCTACAAAATTTCCCAATAACTTTTTATTTTAGTCCTATAACTTTTACTGTTACTTATGTCAAAACATCTGCGTTACTCAAGATAAAAGCATTTACATTCCTTGTATTCTAATAACACTGTATTCTTTTGTATTAAAACTATATAGATCATGTACAAAATACCAATCTTTTTTCTATGTTATGGACCTGTCTTAATGGTCTAAATTGCCATAAACCAGACCTCATCCTTCTCAAAACATGCAAATTCATTTAACTAGCTATATCAAATAATTATATTTATTTTTAATATAATTTATATTTAAATTTATATTTAATATTAAATTTATATTTAAAACCTATAAAATTAAATCTAAATTTAAACACAAAATTACATGCTTTGTGTTCACATATGCATTTATATTTAGAATAGGCTCTATAGACCACAGAAATTATATTAATGTAATAAAAAATATATTGAATGTTGGCAAGACTTTAACATTCTTAATAATCAGTAGAAAAAATGCAAAATCCAGTGTGGGAAAATAAGATAAGTGAATAAAAATGTAATTCAGTAAAGAATAAAATGCTGTTAAGCAAATGCAAAAACTCAGTCCAGTTCACCTAGTAAATTACTGACGATACCTTAATAGGGTGCAGATTCCCTGTCTTTAATTTCAGATTTCTTATATTTTATTATCATTTCTGTAATTATTCTATCTGCTCACCATGTATAATAAGTCAATATTCTCTCTTTCAAGACATGGTCAGTTATTTATTTATTTTTGTTAATGTTTACTTATTTTTTTAGGAAGAGAGAGCGCGAGCAGGGGAGGAGCAGAGAGAGAGGGAGACACAGAATCCGAAGCAGGCTCCCTGAGCCTGACACGGGGGGCTCGAATTCACAAACCCCAAGATCGTGACCTGAGCCAAAGTCAGACGCCCAACTGACTGAGCCACCAAGGAGCCCCAAATGGTAAGTTATTTTAAAATATTAGTTTGACTATAATATATTCAGGGACTCAAAATATGATTGATACAAAGGTTTTCAGAAAATGACACAAATAATCATCTATCAAAGTCGACTCTTATATGTAGTTATTTCGAGTCTATCTTTAGGTACTTAACATCCCAAACTAACTTTAAAAAAATATATATTGCAACATATATTTTTAAAAGGAACTTTTACATTATCTTTGTATTAAGATGCTTATTAGTATAATAGTTAACACATACATACTTTATAATTAAGAAGTATCCTGGGGCGCCTGGGTGGTGCAGTCGGTTAAGCGTCCGACTTCAGCCAGGTCACGATCTCGCGGTCCGTGAGTTCGAGCCCCGCGTCGGGCTCTGGGCTGATGGCTCCGAGCCTGGAGCCTGTTTCCGATTCTGTGTCTCCCTCTCTCTCTGCCCCTCCCCCATTCATGCTCTGTCTCTCTCTGTCCCAAAAATAAATAAACGTTGAAAATAAATAAATAAATAAATAAAAAGAAGTATCCTAAGTACCTAAAATTTCTTCATTATTCTTTCCATCACAGAAAAGTCATTTCTAATATTAGCCACCCATTATCTTTAAACAGTATGTTTCCAGCCAAATAATTATCCATATATCCACACAGAGCTAGACAACTTTACAGTTCAGAAAAAAATAGTGCAGAGTGGGCACAGTGCTTTTTGCACAAGACCAGTAACATAATATATAATGAGAATTCTTGTATATCCTAGGAAAAAAATTAACATTAAAAAATTTTAATTTACTGAAATAGGACTGAATTTAAGGAAGCAATTGAATCTTTAACTTAGAAAACTATTGATAAGTAAGTAATAATGTATTAAAAACTCATGTTTTGGGTGCCTGGATGACTCAGTTAAGTGCCTGAGTTCACTTTGGCTCAGGTTATGATCTCATGGTTTGTGAGTTCAAGCCCCGCACAGGCCTCTCTGCTGTCAGTGCAGAGCCTGCTTCGGATCCTCTGTCCCCCTCTTTCTCTGCCCCTCCAGTGCTTGCGCACACTCTTCCTCTTAAAAATAAATGAACATTAAAGAAAAGTCATGTTCACTAGAATTCAGCAATGAGAGCCAAATTTGTGAGAGAAAATGTAGAAGAGAATTTAGTTTCCCCTAATGCAAGCTCCTCGCCAGTAAGTGCCTCATTGCACTGCTTCACTTCAAGCTTGAAACTACATTCTAACATGAAAATAGATGGAGAAAAGAAGTAAATTATGTAGGCATGAGGAATAGGATATAAGCAAATATGATGTGAGGTAATACAAAGGTGATGGAAATGATAAAAAGCCCCTCACAGTTCTTTAGAATGGATTTAAAAGCACATTATCATTCTTACTGCATTAAAATAGGTTGTAGAAAATGCTTGTATTAGAACATTTAAAATCATGAGCTGCTAATTTTCACAAAACATTGAATAGAAAAGGTCATATAGGGTAGCACTTCTTATTTTCTCTACTTTGAAATAAGACAAAAACTCTTATCAAACCAAAAGGATTCTGTTTAGCTTTATATGTAAACTAAACTTAGGACTGCAACCAATTTCTCATGACAAAATCCCCCATATACATTGCTGGTACCTATGTTTTACTGGGATTTGAGATATGGCAGTAAGCAATACAATGTCCCTGGGGCTACAATCAGGAGACCTGCATTTTAGGTCCAATATCACCACATATAAGCTGTGTAAACTTCAGCAAACTATATAGACTCTCAGCTCCTCTCTTTCTTTATCAAAACTAGTAATATGTCAACACTCTTGGGTTCCTGTGAAGATGGGATAAGATAATATATGTGAAGTTTTAATTTCATAATATTTTCATTTCCTCATCTTTCAATCATGATTCTTACCTCATAGAGTGTCACAAAGATTCCTAAATAACTTATTGTAGGTCTAATTATTACATCAACTGGCTTTTATTGCATGATTACTCTAGTTTAGACACTGTATTCAATTTTACATACATTATATAATTTAAACTTCACAACAACTCTATGAGCTTAATACCATATTTTCAATATTTAGAGTTCAAAGAGCATATGTAACATCTCCCAGTTTATATAGTCAGTGACTTTTCAATTTCAAGTATATCTGACACAAGACAGAACTTTTAACTATCACTCCATATTGAAATAATACGAATATTAAAGATCCAATGAGCAAAGTTAAGTAGAAGTATCCTCTCCTCCACTTTATAAAAATATATCCTTCCTAAATAAATCCCTAGATTTTCATTGCACAGAATCCACAAATGGGCAAAGTCAATCTATAATTAGAGCTTGGGAGAGAAGAAAGAAAAAAAAGAAATGTTAAGTGGAATGAGGGTGAATAAGCAGAATTTAGAGCACTGGCAGGGAGAGGTTCAAGAAAATGGAATGTGTGGGGAATTAGGGAGAAGATTCTGAGGCTTAGGAATTGGATCCCATATAACAAATACCCTATGAAGGATCTTTCTGTGTTGTTGTTTTGAGGCTGTTAAATAGGGCTTCTTAAATAAAATACTATCAGGTACTGAACTGTGCTGGTCAGGACTTCAAATGTGTTACATTTCAGGATGTATCTTTGGGATTTATATTCTATATTAGAGCACAAACACAAAATTAAAATAAAATAAAATAAAATAAAGCACATGGTCATGGGATAAATTGCATCATTCTTGTAGTCCTATAATCCTAAACCAGGAATATTTTTATTGTTTTCTTCTTCCCTACCTCTCTTACCCTCTTCCCTCCTTCCTTTCCTTTCTACCTCTCTCATTCATTTCATTTAAATCAGGAATACTAGAGTATTGCAATGTTGTAGTAAATGAACAAGATCAAATTCATTTGAAACATGATAAATACTGCAATAGTACTAAAAACCCCAACCAAACAAACAATCAGGGACACATTACTAAAGCTGAAGTTGTAATTCATGGAAGGATAGCCGTTTCAAAGTTTTATGTCCTCTTCAGAGAAACAAATCGATACAGCACTGTGTAAGCTCACTAAATTAAACACATCTTCCTCACCCCCCCCCCAAAAAAAGTCTTTTGAAGTGTCAACCTAGAAATTAGCTATAATTACAACTTTCACATAAAAATTATTTTTCCTTTTGGAGATTGAAGATGATAGATGCCAATCCTGAAATAAAATACCACTGTTCAGCTTTTCCAGTTGTGACTTAGAGTCTAGGTGTTATTCTCTTTTACAACTTAAAAATTCAAGATTTTTAAAATACTAACCATCATTTTTTTTTTTTATGTGGGAAGTGCTGCACCTGCAAGGACTATCATACAAATTCCATAAGACAAAGCAAGGCCAGATGGGGAGGGTTGCTGCCTTGTTTTCCAAATTCTGCCTCAAAGGACATTTCTATATAGGACCGGACCATTTTTCCAGAATTGGTATATGGCAAGGTGCAAGGTGATTGCAATTCATGTGTCAAATTCAAAGTAATAATGAAGCAACACTAAGAAAGTTCTAGAAGATCTTTTACTATAAGTAACAGTGGGAAGGAGAATGAGAGACAATGGTACTAATCTGGGGTCCATGGTTCTACGAGGGTCCCATATATGATCTTAAAGCTTCCATGAACCCCAACATTTAGATAAAATTTTGTGTGGAAGTGTGTGTATACATTTTGAGGGAGCTTTTTCAGAGAAATATGTGATCAAATATTTTTTAAAGTAATACTGGTGGCTCAGAAACACATTTTTCTTAGACTCTATTGGTTCAATATTCAGTAAATAATATTACAATTTCAAATTTCTGAGAAGACCCAGATACTGTGTATGTGACACACACACACACACACACACACACACACACACACACACACACTTCAGGATAAAAGAGAAAAAGTGTGAATCTGTGGCAATTAGTGAAATTTGCGTTCAACATAGCAGGGCAGATGTAGAAAGCTGAAATAATACATGTACAGATTGGACTAATGAAGATAGACCCCTGCTGAGGGTTGGTAGAAAGCTGTAGCTAGACCAACCACCCAGGCTCAGTCAGGCTGGGATTGGGAGACTATGACCTAAATTTACATCTAGAGATTTGAAATGAATACTGATTGAGTCCATTACAGTCATTGACTCATCCTCCGGTGTTTCTTAGACATCAGTATAGGTGAGATTAACCAAAAATGTTTCAAAGATGGGAATATCTTTGTGTGTCTCCAGTCACAGCAAAAGAACAGAGCTAGCAGGCTTTTGCCTGAAAGCTCCTTTCACCTTTCCACGCTGAAGACATTAGTGAATCTTCACTTGAGGAGTAATTAGTGCTGACTTATTTCCTAATGATGAGGATTAATACTGAACTATTTCCTTCCTCAAAACACGTGTGTCCACTTTTCAGTCCCAAGATTTGGGAGAAGATTATCTGATTTACCTGGGATGAGTTACACACATTCTAGGAGAAAAAGGAGCAAATGTGAGCAATGGAATGAAAATTAAAAGGAGATACTTAGGATGCATTTAAATATTGCAAATAACTTATTGGCATATACAAAGATAGATCAGATTATATAATCAAATATCACTTACTGATGTGGGGGATATTATGAAGTTTCTCTCCATCATTAAATACAATAACTCTATCTCCAAAAACATAAAGAAAATAAATCCTATAATCTCCAATCTAATTTTTCTTGTTGAATTAGATATGGGGATACATAACCTGGATCCCTCCTCTAAGAACCTTCTTCTATGTCACAGAAAATGTAGTCAAATGTGATCCAAATGCACAAGACTTCAATAAACTTACATTGAAAAATTCAGAGAAATGGGTAAAAGGCATCAGAAGTATAATAAACAAATAAATAAAAATTTAAAAATAAAACATATCTCTCAGGATATATTTACATGCATTCATGGACCTTACCCACATAGTCACTCAATAAATATTTAGTGAAAGAATAAATATTAAAAAAGAAGACAACAAAAAAAGTTAAAAATAAGTGTAACTGATCACTATAAAAGATGAAAACAACTTGGCACAATATCTGGCAATTCTAACTATCAGATAAATGGTAGTCATTATTTTCCCCACATCATGTAACACGAGCCCAAATTCTATATTAAACCTCTTCTTACTTTGTCTTATTGGGATAACTTATACTTCCTCTTGGAGTGTGATCTCTATTGTTGTAAGTAATATGATATTATTATTATTTCTACAGGTATGTTGTCTTTAGTGAGTGAAAATACATAGTTATGTTGGATGTCTTGACAGATTTTCCTTTCAGTAGCAAAGCTGTGTGGTGAATCTGTAAATCCTCCTTTAAACACTCAAACCACATTCCTATATTCGATATAACAAAACCACACTATATTTTAATTCTTCGTTTGAATGTCTACCTCTCCACTAGAATAAATCTATTCAAACAAAAACACTATCTTTTTATTCTTTAATCCTCGGAAACTACCTGGAACAGTGTAATCACTCTTATATGTTTTGTAAATGAATGAATATTCTTGAATTACCTCTCAAGATTTCCATTTTGAGTCACTAAACGTTATGTACTAGAGAAAGTGTGGTAACAAAATATTACCTTAGAAAGCAATGTCAGAATACAGTAAAGGTATTTGCTCTTATTTATTCATTTTCCTGTAAGCAGTCTGTTGCCAGTACATTTCTGATGCTAAAATATGTGTTCCTTGAGAAGATAATATTGAATTTTAACTGTATCATTTACCCACATGAAAATGACAACTTTTTATGGTGTGTGTGTGTATGTGTGGAGAGAGACAGAGACAGAAAGGGGGGGGGAGAGAGAGAGGACTAGATAGAAAGACAGTGAGACTTGAGCCAAGCACTCAATAAAAACATAATTGAGAGACCAGGAGATTGGAAAAAAGATACCTGAGGGTGAAAGTTTTAATACCATCTACAGATGACATGGGAATTTCAACAAAGGCAATGCATGGAGAGTTAGGAGACAATAAGCACTACTCTAAATGGATATTCTTCACAAAGAGGAAAATTTTTGCTAAGGAATTTTGGGTGGATTCTGTAAAGAACATGAGGATGCATGATATTATCTTTTGGTCACCACAGAATGGATCTACAGAGGACAAGAGAGAGGATGGAGATGTGAAGGTCAGGACTGGGATAAATGAGTGGATACAATTTAATCAATATAGAAATTACAGTATTTGAATGTATATATCACTGGAGAATATTTCATTTGTGGATAGAATGGTGGAGATTAATGGGATTGTCCAATCAATGAGTGCTAGTGTTTCATCTGCATAAACATACGGCCAGATAATGTTAAAGAACAGATGTGATTAACAAGACTGCAATGTCTGCTAATGGTAGCAAATAGAATCATAATGCAAAGTGCCCTTTATTTTCCCTGAAGGAGTTTCTCCTCAGATGGTTTAGATGGGGTTGAAAACAGATCCTAAAATTAACTCATGCTGATATAAATTGCATCACTTTTTAAGTTCTCATTTAGGTAATATAACCTATTGCTAACCTTTACTAAGAAAAATGTTCAAAATGGCATGGTTTAAGTTTATTTTTATTTACCTTCCGCTATTACCATTTAGAACACTATTTAGAAAAATTAGATATTTAAGTATGACACATTCATGTCAACACAAATGCATAACTACTAATGCTGATCTTAGACACCTTGACAATTAACCTGGGGATATTATTTTATTTTTCTTCATTTTTCTAAATCAAAGAAGTTTATCTGAAAATTAAATATCACATGATTCCAACTGTATGACATTCATGAACAGGCAAACACATAGAGATGGTAAACATATCAGCAGTTGCCATTGGGCTGGGACTGGGGTTGGGGTGGGGAGAGGTGAATAAGTAAAACAGGAATTTTTTTTAGGACAGTGAAGTTATTGAGTGTGATACATAATAGTGAGTGAAAGATATTAAGTATTTTTTAAAACCCATAGGATTTTATAGCACAAAGGGCAATGTATGCAAGTAAATGTATGCAAATTAAAAAGAAATTAAGTGGTCAGGGGATCCCAGAAGGGAAGTCAGAAATCTTAAATGAGTTTCACTGGGCTAAAATCAAGGTGTCAGCCAGATGTTCTTCTTTCTGGAGGCTCATAGGTAAAATCTGTTCCCTTGAATTTTTCAGCTTCTAAAAACTACCTGAATTTCTTGGTTCGGTGGCCTCTTCCTTGAACTTCAAAGCCAGATTTGTAGCATCTTCCAATCACTCTCTGACTCTTCCCCTTCTGCGAATCTCTTATGAGGACTCTTATTGCAGTAGGTCCACTCTGATTATCTAGGATACTCTCCCGATATCAACATCTTGAAATTCATCACATTTGCAAAGCCCCTTTGCTGCATAAGGTAACATATGCACAGGTGTCACAAATTAGAACCCGGACATCTTTGGGGTGGCCATTATTCTGTTTACCACAGTGAATAAAATACATAAGTCAAATATGGAAAAATATTAAAATTAAACGAAGTAGAGGGATATAGTCATAGGTGTTCATGAATTAGATTAAATTAGAAAACAATTCTTGGATGCCAGGCTTTTGCATAGTCTAGATCTTCTGAGCAAAGAACATTGAAAGAATGTTTGCAAAACATGCAGCTTTAGAAACTAGACATAGTTTATCTAAATAGAGATAGTATCACTAAGATATCTTCCACATGGAAAGCCACAGAATGATTTGGAAATGTAAAATCCTCTTCTTCTTGACCTTATAAATTTTTGATACATTTCAGGGTAATAAACCTAGCAGTGCTCTCTCTCTGTCCATCAGAGAACATCTTTCTCTTTAAAGGGAAGGTTGAACAGATGTCCCTGTCATCCCATTATGAGCTCTAAATCTTGTAATTTGGGGGATCCTTCCCTTTGGTATAACCCATTGGTGAATGTCTGGCTTTCACTGTGCTGTTCTTTAGGGAGATTGGAAGCAGGGAACCCATATGAGCTGTGAGATAACATTGCAGATCTTTCAGTTTCAAGGGTAGCATTTAGATATCTATCATTAGTCATAGATAGTATCTTTGTTGTATTTTCTTGCCATGCAATGACAACAGATAAAGATCCTTTTTATGTTATGTTATTCCACAGAGACATTTTTATTCCTCAGAATTGCATATTTTAACTGTATATAGACAATTACCTTTAGAAAAACACATCTTAAATGGAAATAATAAAATAATCCTGAAAATAACAAAACACGATCAGCATAGGAACAGTGGAAGTTCACAACACATGTTGTATGTAGCTGCAGTCACTTTAGATATTTTTTTAACAGACCATGAACTCCCAGCTTTCTATCTGCACTTAAACTTTTGCTCCTCGTACTAAGTTAAAAACCTCAGTGAGATTTCTGTTTTGTTAAAAAGCCGGTCAGTCAGTACTCTTCCTAGCCAGTTACTTATAAGTTAGAATAGATATTAGAGTGCCTCATTATAAAATCTAAAAATAAAATACAATAAAAATGGAACTTTGTTTAGGCTTCAGCAATAACTCTGAATAAAACATTCTTCAGTTTAACCCCAAACATAACCAAGTTCACATTTCAATTCCTCTATTTTCATTAATATTAACAGCCATTTCTCCCTGTTAATGTATCCATATATCTATATCTGTTTATATCTAGTGTAAATATATTTTTATCTCTATTATCATTAATTTTATTTGTTTTAGTCATGTTATATACTTTGAAATGCCAAATAAAATTAGAGAGTGATCTCTAATTGTTCTATTAGAGATGAGTGAAAAAAATTTTAATATACTTTTCATAACTACTTCTCATACCATTTTTCTACCTCTATTACTACTGGATTTTTTTCAAATTCCATAGCATTTATCCTTATAAGTGGCAACATTCTCCATCTGGCATCCCTGCTTCTAGTCTTAAGTCATTAAATTTATTTCCCAAGTAGCTACCAGAATAATCTTTTTTTAAGACACAAGTGTTATTATTTAATCTCTTCACTAAAATAATTATAGGCCCACAAGATAAAGTTTAAGATCTTTTTCCTGATACACAAAAAACAACCCCCATCTATATCTCAAACTTAGTTGTTTCCCCTAACTGCTTTATCAATAACAGTACAATATTGCATATAAATTTTCCTTTATTGACTGTGTTTTCTGTGCTTTTATTTGTGGCTGTTCATGTGAATAGACAGTATTCTGCTTTTTCTGTTTCTAGAAAGTGTAGTTCATCTGTCATGTCTTTCTCTACCACCACACTCACACAAATGTTATATCTCTGTCACTAGAGTCTAAACTCTTTGAAGAAGAGAAAGCCAATTTTATCTTGTATGTCTATAACACATACACAATTATATATACATACACAGACTGTATAGATATATTCCTATATACATCTATATAATGTATATATGCATATATTATATATAGAGATATGTATATATGCATAAATAAATATTCATAAGGTAGAAATAAAGCTACATGTATATAATGAAAAAAAATAAGACCAATTATTTGAAATGAGTAATTTCCTTTTCAAAATCTTGTTCCCCTTTTAAGGTATCTTTAAAACAAAAAAAAATCATACTATATGGAAGAAACATTTTATTAAAGTTATAAAGTATGATAGTATACTGACTTCAGCTTAAATTCTTTACTTTTTATTTTCTTTAATTCTTTAAAATAGTATTTATTTCTTGTCAGGTAGTATCTCAAACAACAGGAAAACTCAATGTACAATTGCTAAGTGTTTTAAATATATTATGCAAAGACAAGAATATTTTAGAATAAGAAAGAGAAGATTTCCAAAGAATATAATGGTATGTTGCATAGTTTGGTATAAATTATAGTTTTATGTAAAAAATGGCCATTTAACAATTTAATATTTTACATAAGCAAAGATTTTTTTTCTGGAATTATAAGCCATTTATTTTGTTTTCAGTTCAGTATTGTAAATGGCCCTTTCACCTCCAAAATTAGAATAAGTACATTTACTTGTTACTATGACTAATACTTCCTCCTATTTGTATGCATCAGACTCAGGTTCATTTGTTAATATTAAAATTCTAGAATGACTGAAAATTTACTCTTTCATATATGTCCATGAATGGTCAGACTCACCTATATGAAAAAATAAATCACAGTAATTGTAACAATTTTAAAAGGGAAATCAATTAACTCCTCTTTTCACATTGTCAGGTTTTCTCCCATCTGTGCAAAAAATGAATTGGTGTCATAAATCTAGAAGCAGCCAAAAATACAAGCCCACATATAACATCCTACTTATGCAAATAGTGCATCTGCTGCTATATGAGCAGGCCAAAGACTATTTCCAATGAGACTTATACACCCACAATACTGTGAGGATTAAATCAATCAAAACCATATTCTACTAGAAATATAAAAAAAATCTTAATATATTCATGCAATATAATTATGTACAACTGGCTTATGAAGTGTTTTAATTACCCAGCACATCTGAAAGCCAACTCATATTTTGACTACCAATAACCAGTTGTCCACAAAAAAGTTTCCTTTGCATTTCTATTAGTAGATTTTTTTTTAATTTTTAAAAATGTATATTTATATTTGAGAGAGGGAGAGAGAGAGAGTATGAGGGAGGGACAGAGAGAGAGGGGGACAGAGGATTTGAAGCAGGCTTCCGGTGGACAGCAGCGAATCCATTGTGGGGCTTGAAGTCACAGACCTTGAGATCATTCCTGAGGTGGAGTCTGATGCTTAACGGACTGAGCCACCTAGGTACCCTAGAATTTTAATGTAAAAAAAAATAAGTTTATTTATTTTGTGAGAAAGAGAACAAGCAACATGGAGAGAGAGAGAGAGAGAGAGAGAGAGAGAGGAGAGAAATAATCCCAAGCAGTCTCTGCACAGCCAATGCAGAGCCTGATGCAGGGCTCAAACTCACGAACTGTGAGATCATGACCCAAGCAAAAATCAAATCAGAAGCTTAACCAACTAAGCCACTCAGGCGCCCCTAGAATTTTTGTTTTTTTTTTTAAATATTTTAACATATTAAATACGTTAACTTTTTTTCCCCCTTCTAACCATACTAAAACTCTTCTATTATTTAGCTACCAAATTTGGAAATTAAATCAAGGGTGGCAAATATGAGATTTTCCTTATATTGAAATATTTTATAGAACCAATCTATCCTTTTTGTATAGAAGAAAATTTTGATTATAGATGTATAATGCTTTACTTTAATTTTTATTAAATGTTAAAATAACGTTCAAGATGTAAATGCAAATAATGTTTATTGTTTTAAAATGTATCTTACATGTTATCAAAAAAAAGTGTCACAACCATTGTATAAAGGAAATAAATCAAGTTACATTTTTATATAGCACTTGGCAAATGGCAAACACACTTTTTCAGTAAATGATATAGTCTAAGTGAAAATGAAGTTTTCTGAATTCAGAAGCAGTAACAAACTATGCTGTATGAAGCCATTAGGTTTGTTTTACATTATTTGTAAATTTGCTTATATGTTGACTTAATAACAACAAATTAAAGTCTATTAGTTAATAATAAGTAGTTATTAAATTATTCATAGAATAAATTATTCATAGGAGAAACATTCTAGTGCTTACTTTGGCCATGGGCATTGTTAAGTAACAAACCATGTTAATGATCACTAGATTATAATTTATGAAAATGTCATTAATGATGATTTCCCTTTAAAATTAATTTATATTTTATTTCTACAAATTTATAAGACTACCTACTATAATTGTTCTTTACCTAGGAGTATAACACATTTAAATAAACAACTGACAAGAGATTCAATAGAAGTATGGTAATTAAAAATATAATCTTTGTAATATTATATATATAATATATATTGCATATATTATTACATATATATGTACTCACAGAGGTATATATATTACCTATATTGTATATTATTATATTGTTATTGTATTGTATATTGTATTGTATATTATATATTATATTGTATATAGTATATATATTGCATTACATATATTTATATTACATTATATATTATATATAATATTACAAAGTTTATATTTTTTAATTACCATACTTCTATCGAATCTCTTCTATTGAATATAATCTTTGTAATATTATATATATAGTATATATATTGCATATATTATTACATATATATGTACATATATATGTACACATATAGGTATATATATTACCTACATATGTAATATATATACAATATATGTATGTAAATTGTATATATATTACATTATATTATTATATTGTATATTGTATTGTATATTGTATTGTATATTGTATTGTATATAGTATATAGTATATAGTATATATATTGCATTGTATATATTATATATATTACATTATATATTATATATAATATTACAAAGTTTATATTTTTTAATTACCATCCTTCTATCGAATCTCTTGTCAGTTGTTCATTTAAATGTGTTATACTCCTCATTTAAATGTGTTTTAAATACTGTGAAAAATAGAGATTTTGTAGATTAAGAAAAGAGAACTAAGGACTGACTTCTGGGACTCTTTCTGGTTTAGAAATCTAACAAGGGGAAATGAGAAGAAGCAGTCAGTGTAATTGTAGGATAGTTAGGTAATGTGGAGGCCAAATAGAGAACAGACTTCAAGAAGAAAGGAAGATGAAGAAAGAAGGGATCAAGAAGGAAGATCTCCAAGAAGAAAGGAATCAACAACACAAGAAATAACAGGTGTTGGTGCGGATTCAGAGAAAGGGGAACCCTTTTATACTGTTGATGGGAATGCAAATAGGTGCAGCCACTCTGGAAAACAGTGTGGAGGTTCCTCAAAAAATTAAAAATAGAACTACTACCCTATGACCTAGCAATTGCACTATTAGGTATTTATCCAAAGGGTACAAAAATGCTGATTAGAAGGGGCACATGCACGCCAATATTTATAGCAGCACTATCAACAATAGCCAAATAATAGAAAGAGGCCAAATGGTCATCAACTGATGAATGCATAAAGAAGATGTGGTGTATATATACAATGGAATATTAATCAGCGATCAAAACAAAAAATGAAATCTTGCCATTTGCAGCAACATGGACAGAACTAGAATGTATTATGCTAAGCGAAATAAGTCAATCAGTGAAAGACAAATATCATGTGATTTCACTCATATGTAGAATTTAAGAAACAACAGATCAACATAGGGAAGAGAAGGAAAAATAAGATAAAAACAGAGATGGAGGCAAACCATAAGAGACTCTTAAAAATAGAGAATAAACTGAAAGTTGTTGGAGGGGAGTTGGCTGGGGGATGGATTAAATGGGTAATGGACATTAGGGAGGGCAGTTGTGGTCAGCACAACTGGGTGTTGTATGTAAGTGATGAATCACTTGAATTATGTAACTGAAACTAATATTACACTATAGGTTAACTAACCATAATTTAAATAAAGACTTGACAAGAAAGAAAGAAAGAAAGAAAGAGAATCAAGCATTAAATGTGGCCCATAAGGACAAGAAAATGAAGGCAGAGAAATGACTATTTGATTAAGCAATGTAGAGGCCTATCGTGATGTTGAAAAGAGAAGTTTGGGTGATAGAAGACTGATTAAGTGGGCCCAATATAGAAATGGGGAAGCACAACTAGAAACAAAAAATTCACATGGTTCCTTCCAGTAGTATCTAGTTCCCCATTTCTATCAGTTTCTAGTTCTGGAAACTCATGGTTTTTAGTTCCTTTTATTTCTATCAGTTTTTGCTTTATATACCCTGAAGTGCTGCTACTAGGTGTATAAATAATTATGATTGTTATATCTTCTTGATTCATTTACCCTTTAGCATTCTAAAATGTCTCTTTTTATGTCCATGTCTTGAAGTTTTCGGCATCTGACAATAATGAGGCTATCCAAACCTTCTTATGCTTACTACTTGCAAACAATTTAATCTGGTCTGAAAATATTTGCCTTTTGGTTAAACTGTCTAGTTCACTTATACTGAAGATAAGTGAATATATGACTGTTTTCATGCTACAATGGTAAATGTGAATACTTGCAATAAAGAATGAATACTTTTCATGCTAAATGGTAAATGGTGAATACTTGCAATAAAGGCCATAAGGCCCTAAAATATTTACAATCTGATTCCTTACTGAATGAATTTGCTGACCTTTACTTTAAAGAATGCTGAATTTTGTTCTGTAGAGCAGTTAAATTATTACTGGATTGTTTTAATCGTGTCAGGTTCGGTTTTATGATTTATTGGGACAGGCAGGTCTGTTTCTGTTTTTTGCTTAATACTGCGTTGGTCCTTTTTCTAGGACAGGTTTCTTCTTAAAGTAAACCTTTTCTGGTAGCTTCAGCTGACTGACTGAATTCCTTAGTGACTACCATCACCGACTATCTGAATTGGAACTTAGACATCTCCAGTACTACCTAAAGCTGGTGTACCTGTTTAGTTTTCAGTTGTACAGCAGCTACAGTGTTGTGCTTTAGAAAGTCTTTCCTGTGCTGGTCTGGATGTACAGTCCAGACCTCAGCTCAGGGTTAGAGGGGAACAATATGCACAAAAGCCAGCACATGGGTATTTGTAGTAAGTTTGTTTATAATGGCCAAAATGGAAGCAATCAAGATATCCTTCAGTAGGTGAATGGACAAAGAAACTATGGTACATTTACACAATGGAACAATAGTCCATGCTGAAAAGAAATGAACTATCAAGACATGAAAAGACATGGAGGAGTCTTAAATGCATATTACTAAGTGAAAAAAGCCAATCTAGAAAGGCTACCTGCTCTATGATTCCAACTATATGATATTCTAGAAAAAGCAAAACTATAGGGACAAGAAAAAGATCAGTGGTTGTCAGGGGTTAGGGGTGAAGGAGGCATGAATAGTTGGAACACAGAGAATTTTGAGGGCACTGAATCTGTTCCATATGGGATGTTAATGGTGGATACCTATCATTATACATTTGTCCACACTCATGGAAAGAACAACACCAAGACTGAACCCTAATGTATCTATCAACTGTGGACTTGAGTAATAATGTGTTGATATTGGTTCACCAATTGTAACAAATGTACCACTTTCGTGGAGGATGTTGGTAATGACGGAGGCTGTACATGAGGGGTGGGGAGTATGTGGGAAATATGTGTGCCTTCCTCTCAATTTTGCTGTGAACCTAAATTACCCTAATTTTTAAATGAATGTGACAGAATGCATATTGCCTGGGTTCCTAATATTTCTCTTATTTCTACTCCCAGTTTCCCATCATCATGCTGCAATTCTGCCTCTGGGATCCACAGGACACTTTGCAAATATGCTTATTGAAATGTCTCATTTTGCTTTGGCTATGTTGATTGGTTTTCTCTTCCATGCAACTAAGCTCCCAACTAATACATGTCTCTTAGAATATATAATTGAAAAGCCTTCTGGCCTCAGCATTTATCAGTGCCCCAACTAATTTTTGGTTAATGGTGTAAGGAGCATCCTGACTCAGCAAATACACACCTTTCTGCCTTATCTCTTACTCTTCATTCCTTGGACCTCAGATTCTGTGACTACAAGTAATGAATATGCAAATAGTGTACTATTTCATAGAATTGGATGCTGTGTGTTTCTTTCTCTCTCTTCTTTTTGTAAAAAAATATTTTACCAAAAGATTTTAAGAAATACTATCAGTAACCTGCAACTACCATTCTTCTCTCTAATTTTGCTCTACAAAGCAACATGGTTTTTGTTGTTGTTGTTGCTAAAATATTTTTTAAGTTTATATATTTACTTTGAGAGAAAGACAGAGAGAGATACAGAGAAAGAGGGAGAGAGAGGATCCCAAGCAGGCTGCACACTGTCAATGAGGAACCCAGTGTGGGGCTCAAACTCAACAACCACGAGATCATGACCTAAGCCAAAGTTGGACGCTTAACCAACCGAGCCACCCAGGTGCCCCTCAAACAAAATGTTACACTATTGAGGGGCTTATGGTATTTAACACGGTGTCTATAAAGAATGTAATCATGCTGCACTTATTTCTTTACATATGCATTTATTTACTTGTTTATTTTGCATTTTATGTACTCATGTCTTGCTTTATAAAATGGGGATGTATCTAAAAAAAAAAAAAAGAACACTCACCTGGCTCCCTACACTCCTCCAACTTTACCAATATAGATTTATCACTTTTTTTCTTCCTCCAAAGTTAACTTTTGTAACTTAAGAAATGTAAGACATATTTTATAAATTTTATAATATGCAGACAGAATATGTTGACTCCTTATTTCTAAAATGAATATATAAACACCCAAGTCTATAAATGTGTCCCATTCCAACTTTCACCTTCAGACAGCAGCTATCCATACATTTAATTTTGTATTGTCAGCAGACACTCAAATGTATGTTTTTGTCTACAACCATATTAAAATTCCTGAATTTTGTCTTCAGAATAACCCCAAAACTTTAATACTCAACATGTTCATTTCTTATATGAATAATATCTTTTATTATATCAATGATATTAATTGTTAGGTTCTTTTATAAAAAAATGGTATGTCTTTTGTGCTATTTTTTATAAGTTCTATAGAAATGTAATTCACATTCACTAATATAATCCACTGATTTAAAGTAGCATGTTTTTCATGTATTTTCAGATTCGTGCACCATCCCCATAATCAACTTAGGGACATTTATGTGTCTCCATAAAGAATTCTTGTACCCTTTAGCAGACTCTTCCATTTTTTTCATATTCTCTAACTTTAAGCAATTTACTTTGTCTCTATAGATTTGCATATTTGAGATATTTCATAGAAATGCAATCATGCAGAATGAGGTAGTTTGTGACTGATTTATTTCACTTAGCTTTAGATTTTAAAGGCTTATTTGTGTTGTAACATATGTATTTCATTTTTTCTTACAGAATAATATGTAATTTTAGGGATAGACCATTTTCATTTATTCAGTCATCAGTTGATGAACATATGTGACATGTTCATCTTTTAGCCTATGTAAATACTGCTACCATGAACATTTGTGTCAAGGGTGTGTGTGTGTGTGTGTGTGTGTGTGTGTGTGTTTTATTTCTTTTGGAGTGGCAATTCTGAGTCAGATGGTAATTCTACATGAGTTTTTGAGAAAATGCCAGACTGTTTTCCAAAATGACTGTACCATTTTAAATTCCCACCAGCAATGTATAAGGGCTCCAATTCCTCCATATTCTCAGCAACCCTTGCTGTTATCTATCATTTTGATTATATTCTCATGACTGATTATATTCAGCATCTTTTCTTATGCTTATTTTCCTGGCCATTTGTGTATCTTCTTTGGAGAAATGTCTATTCATAGTCTTTTGTTGATGTCCAGTTTACGTTTTATTGTTGTTATTGCTTTTGTTTTTGGTGGTATGGTTAAGGAAACATTACTTATACAAGGTCTTGGGTATTCATTGATATTTTCTTGTAAAATATTGTAAAACATTGATATTTTCTTGTAAAAGTTTTATAGTTTCAGATCATAAATTTCTAGGTCCTTGATTTATTTTGTGTTTTTGTTATTTTTGTAATGCTATTATGTAGGGGTCCAACTTAATTATTTTGCATGTAGATATCCGGTTTTTCTAGTTGATTTGATGAAAAATTATTCTTTTCTTATTGAATTGTCAAGGCATTCTTACTGAAATTCAATTGACTATAAATGTGAAGATTCATTTCTATACTCTCAATTCTAACATTTCAATTTATATGTTTATCTTTATGCTAATATCACAAATTCTTGATCATTACAGTTTTGATTCCTAGGTTAAATTCCACTTGGTCATGGTATGAAATACTGTTTGTATGCAGTTGGATTTATTTGTTAGTACTTTGTTGACGGCTTTTAAATATACAATTATAAGAGGTATTCGTCTGTAGTTTTCTTTTTTATAATGTCAGTCAGGTTTTGACATCTGTGTAATACTTGTAAAATAAAGAACTATTTCTTTTCTTTTTTGGTGGAGATTGTGTAAAAAAAAAATTGTTATTAGTTTTTCCTTAAATGTTTCGTAGAATTCACCTCCAAAAATATTTTGTCCTGGACTTGTTTCTGTGGGAAGTTTTTCTGAATTATTAATTCAAACTCTTAAAAGTTATAAATTTATTCTTATTTTGAAATCTTCTTGAAGCAGTTTCAGTAGTTTGCATTTTTCTAATAATTTGTCCATTTTTATCTGAGTCATTTCATTTGTTACTTTCTTAAGTTTATTTTGAGAGAGAGAGAGAGAGAGAGAGAGAGAGAAGGATAGGAACAGAGAGAGGGAAAAAGAGAGAATCCTGTCTGTCAGCCCAGAGCCCAATGTGGGGTTTGAACCCACAAACCTTGAGATCATGACCTGACTGGAAACCAAGAGTTGGATGCTTAACCGATGAAGCCACTCAGGTGTCTCTAATTCTTGTTTCCGTAATTCTTACTTCAAAGACCTGTTTTTTGGGTCTTTTGTCTTTTTTCCTTTGGTAAGTTTAGCTACTTTCTGAAAAATCTTTTCAGAGACCCGCCTTTTATTTCCTCAATATCTCTATTGGTTTTCTATTTCTTTTTTTAATTTTAATTTTTTTAAATAATTTACATCCCAATTAGTTAGCATATAGTGCAACAATTATTTCAGGAGTAGATTCCTTAGTGCCCCTTACACATATAGCCTATCCCTCCCCACAACAACCCCTCCAGTAACCCTCAGTTTGTTCTCCATATTTAGGAGTCTCTTATGTTTTGTACCCCTCCCTGTTTTTATATTATTTTTGTTTCCCTTCCCTTATGTTTATCTGTTTTGTCTTTTAAAGTCCTCATATGAGTGAAGTCATATGATATTTGTCTTTCTCTGGTTCACTAATTTCACTTAGCATAATACCCTCCAATTCCATCCATGCAGCTGCAAATGGCAAGATTTCATTCTTTTTTTGATTGCCGAGTAATACTCCATTATATATATATATATATATATATATATGTACTCCATTATATATATATATATATATATATATATATATACTCCATTGTATATATATATATATATATATATATATATATACTCCATTGTATATATATACAATGTATATATATACTCTATTGTGTGTATATATATATATATATATATACTCCATATGTATATATATATGTATATATATATACCACATCTTCTTTATTCATTTATCCTTCAATGGACATTTGGGCTCTTTGCATACTTTGGCTATTGTTGATAGTGCTGCTATAAACATGGGGGTTCATGTGTCCCTTTGAAATAGCACACCTGTATCCCTTGGATAAATACCTAGTAGTGCAACTGCTGATTTGTAGGATAGTTCTATTTTTAGTTTTTTGAGGAACCTCCATAATGTTTTCCAGTGGCTGCACCAGCTTGCATTCCCACCAACAATGCAAAAGAGATCCTCTTTCTCTGCATCCTCGCCAACATCTGTTGCCTGAGTTGTTAATGTTAGCCATCTGATAGGTGTAAGGTGATAGGTATCTCATTGTGGTTTTGATTTGTATTTCCCTGATGATGAGTAATGTTCAGCTATTTTTTCATGTGTCGGTTGGCCACCTGGATGTCTTCTTTGGAGAAGTGTCTATTCATGTCTTTTGCCCATTTCCTCAAATGGGTTATTTGTTTTCTGGGTGTTGAGTTTGATAAGTTCTTTATAGATTTTGGATACTAACCTTTTATCTGATATGTCATTTGCAAATATCTTCTCCCATTCTGTCAGTTGCCTTTTAGGTTTGCTGATTGTTTTCTTTGCTGTGCAGAAGATTTTTATTTTCATGAGGTCCCAACAGTTCATTTTTGCTTTTGTTTCCCTTGCCTCCAGAGACGTGTTGAGTAAGAAGTTGCTGCGGCTAAGTTCAAAGAGGTTTTTGCCTGCTTTCTCCTTGAGGATTTTGCTGGCTTCCTGTATTACATTTAGGTCTTTCATCCATTTTGAGTTTATTTTTGGGTATGGTGTAAGAAAATGGTCCAGATTCATTCTTCTGCATGTCTCTGTCCAGTTTTCCCAGAACCACTTCCTGAAGAGAATGTCTTTTTTTCCATTGGATATTCTTTCCTGCTTTGTCAAAGATTAGTTGGCCATATGTCTTTGGGTCCATTTCTGGGATCTTTATTCGGTTCCATGGATCTGAGTGTCTGTTCTTGTGCCAGTGCCATACTGTCTTGAGGATTACAGCCTTGTAGTATAGCTTGAAGTCTTGGATTTTGATGCCTCCTGCTTTGGTTTTCTTTTTCAAGATTGCTTTGGCTATTCAGGGTATTTTCTGGTTCCATACAAATTTTAGGATTATCTGTGAAGAATGTGAAGGTGTTAGTTTGAAGGATTATCTGTGAAGAATGCTGGTGTTACTTTGATAGGGATTGCATTGAATATGTAGATTGCTTTGGGTAGTATTGACATTTTAACAATATTTGTTCTTCCTATCCAGGAACATGGAATCTTTTTGGATTTTTTGTGTCTTCTTCAATTTCTTTCATAAGCTTTCTATAGTTTTCAGTGTATAGATTTTTCACCTCTTTGGTTAGATTTATTCCTAGGTATTTTATGGTTTTTGGTGCAATTGTAAATGGGATCAATTCCTTGATTTCTCTTTCCAACACCTTCATTGTTGGTGTATGGGAATGCAACAGATTTCTGTGCATTGAACTTATATCCTGAAACTTTGCTGAATTCATTAATCAGCTCTAGCAGTTTTTTGGTGGAATCTTTTGGGTTTCCATATAGACTATCATGTTATCTATGAAGAGTGAAAGTTTGACCTCCTCCTGCCCAAGTTGGATGCCTTTTATTTCTTTGTGTTGTCTGATTGCAGAGGCTAAGACTTCCAATACTATGTTGAATAACAGTGGCGAGAGTGGACATCCCTGTCTTGTTCCTGACCTTAGGGGGAAAGCTGTCAGTTTTTCCCCACTGAGGATGATATTAGCATTGGGTTGGGTTGTTCATTTATGACTTTCATGATCTCGAGGTATGCTTCTTCTATCCCTACTTTCTTAAGGGTTTTTATCAAGAAAAGATGCTGTATTTTGTCAAATGCTTTGTCTGCATCTACTGAGAGGATGATATGGTTATTATCCTTTCTTTTAATGATATGAATCACATTAATTATTTTGTGGATAGTCAACCAGCCCTGCCTCCCAGGTATGAATCCCACTTGGTCGTGGTGAATAATTTTTTTTAATGTATTGTTGGATCCGGTTGGCAAATATCTTGTTGAGGATTTTTGCATCCATGTTCTTTAGGGAAATTGGTCTATAGGTTTTCTTTTTAGTGGGGTCTCTGTCTGGTTTTGGAATCAAGGTAATGCTGGCTTCACGGGAAGTGTTTGGAAGTTTTCCTTCCATTTCTATTTTTTGGAACACCCTCAAGAGAATAGGTGTTAACTCTTCCTTAAATGTTTGGTAGAATTCCGCTGGAAACCTATCTGGCCCTGGACTCTTGCTTTTTGGGAGATTTTTGATTACTAATTTGATTTCCTTACTGGTTATGGATCTGTTCAAATTTTCTATTTCTTCCTGTTTCAGTTTTGGTAGTCTACATGTTTCTAGGAATTTGTCCATTGCTTCCAGATTGCCCATTTTGTTGGCATATAATTGTTCATAATATTCTCTTATTATTGTTTTTATTTCTGCTGTGTTGGTTGTGACCTCTCCTCTTTATTCTTGATTTTATTTATTTGGGCCCTTTCCTTTTTCTTTTTGATCAAGCTGGCTAGTGGTTTATCACCTTTGTTAATTCTTTCAAAGAACCAGCTTCTGGTTTCATTGATCTGTTCTACTGTTTTTTATTATTTTTTTTAATTTTTTGGTTTCAATAGCATTAATTTCTGCTGTAATCTTTAATATTTCCTGTTCTTTTTCCAGCTCTTTAAGGCATAATATTAGGTTGTGTATCTGAGATCTTTCTTCCTTCGTTAGGATGGCCTGGAGTGCTATATACTTTCCTCTTATGACCACCTTTGCTGCGTGCCAGGGGTTTTGGGTTGTGGTGTTATCATTTTTATTGGCTTCCATATACTTTTTAATTTCCTCTTTAACTTTTTGGTTAGCCCATTATTCTTTAGTATGATGTTCTTCAGTCTCCAAATATTTGTTACCTCTCCCAATTTTTTGTTGTGGTTGATTTTGAGTTTCATAGCATTGTGGCCTGAAAATATGCACGGTATGGTCTCAAATTTTTGTACTTCCTGAGGGCTGATTTGTGTCCCAGTATATGGTCTGTTCTGGAGAATGTTCCACGTGCACTGGAGAAGAATGTATATTCTGCTGCTTTAGGATGAAATTCTCTGAACATATCTATTAAGTCCATCTGGTCCAGTGTGTCATTCATAGCCATTGTTTCGTTGTTGATTTTTGGATTAGATGATCTGTCCATTGCTGTGACTTGCGTGTTGAAGTCTCCTACTATTATGGTATTACTATCAATGAGTTTCTTTATGTTTGTGATTAATTGATTTACATATTTGGGTGTTCCCACATCTGGCACATAAATGTTTACAATTGTTAGGTCTTGTTGGTGGATAGACCCCTTGATTATGATATAATGCCCTTCTGCATCTCTTGATACAGTCTTTATTATAAAGTCTAGATTGTCTGATATAATTATGGCTACTCTGGCTTTCTTTTGTTGACCATTATCATGATAGATGGTTCTCCATCCCCTTATTTTCACCTTCTGAAGGTGTTTTTAGGTCTAAAGTGGGTCTCTTGTAAAAAGCATATAGATGGATCTTGTTTTCTTATCCATTCTGTTACCCTATGTCTTTTGAGTGGAGCATTGAGTCCATTGACATTTAGACTGAGTACTGAAATATATGACTTTATTGCCATTATGATGCTTGTAGAGTTGGAGTTCTGGTGGTGTTTTCTTGTCCTTTCTAATCTTTGTTGCTTTTGATATTTCTCTCTCTCTCTCTCTCTCTCTCTCTCTCTCTCTCTCTCTATATATATATATATATATATATATATATTGTTTGTTTGTTTTTTTCATCTTTTCTCCCCTCAGAGAGTCCCCCTTCAAATTTCTTGCAGGGCTGGTTTAGTGGTCACAAACTCCTTTAATTTTTGTTTGTCTGGGAAACTTTTTATCTCTCCTTCTATTTTGAATGACAGCTTCGCTGGATAAAGAATTCTTGGCTACATATTTTTATGATTCACCACATTGAATATATCTTGCCACTCCTTTCTGGCCTGCCAAGTTTCTGTGGATAGGTCTGCTGCAAACCTGATATGTCTTCCCTTGTAGGTTAGGGATTTTTTTTCTCTTGCTGCTTTTGTGATTCTTTTCTTGCCTGAGTATTTTGTGAATTTGACTATGATATGTCTTGTTGATGGTCGGTTTCTGTTGAATCTAATTGGGGTCCTCTGTGCTTCCTGGATTTTGATGTCTGTGCCTTTCCCCAGGTTAGGAAAGTTTTCCACTGTGATTTGCTCTCGCATAGCCTTCTACCCCTCTTTCTCTCTCTCCTCTTCTGGGACCCCTATGATGCTGTTGTTCCTTTTTAATGAGTCGGTGATTTCTCTAATTCTTAAATCGTGCTCTTTTGCCTTAATCTCCCTATTTTCTGCTTCATTATTCTCCATAAGTTTGTCCTCTATATCACTGATTCTCTGTTTTGCCTCATCCATCCTTGTTGCCACAGCATCCATCTGTGATTGCAGCTCAGTTATAGCATTTTTTATTTCATCCTGACTGGTTTTACTCCTCTTATCTCTGCAGAAAGGGATTCTAATTTATTTTTCACTCCAGCTAGTATTCTTATTATCGTGATTCTAAATTCTGGTTCAGACATCTTGCTTGTATCTGTGTTGGTTAAATCGCTGGCTGTCGTTTTTTCGGGCTCTTTCTTTTGGGGTGAATTCCTTCGTTTCATCATTTTGAAGGGAGAAAAGGAATTAATGAAGTAGAAGACTTAAAATTAAGAAATTAAAATTTAAAATATATTAAAATTAAAAAATTAAACACACAGATACACACACACAAATCAAATAAATGATGCTAGATCTTAGGTATGTTTTGGTCTGGGTGTTGAAAGTGGTTTGATAAAGTAGGGCAAAAAGGGGGGAAAAAAGGAAATCTTTTGAGAATTTGAAAAAAATAAATACACTGAAGTAGACTAAAATGAAATGTTGGAATTAAAATAGAATTTGAAAAGAAAATACACAAAAGTAAAGAATATAGTAGAAAAAAATTAAACAAAAATATTTTTAATAAAAGTTAAAAATAAAAATGAATTTTTTTCTTTCTGTATTCAAGAAAAAGAAAAGAAACGAAAAAGAGAAAAAGGAAAAAAAAAGGAATTGATGGAAATTTGAAAAAGTGAATACACTGAAGTAGACTAAAATAACATGATGGAAATAAAACAGAATTTGAAAAAATTTACACAGAAGTAAAAAATAAATTAAAAAAAATTAAAGAAAATATTTTTAATAAAAATTGAAACTGAATTTTTTTCTCTTTCTGTATTCAAGAAAAAGAAGTGAAAAAGAGAAAAAAAAAAGAAAATTGAATAGATGGACCTGCTAACAGATTGAAATACGACTGAAATTACTTCGTTTTCCCCTAGAAGTTAGACTATGAAGTGCTTTATAGTCCATAAACTAAGCAGGCCGTGGGACTTGTGTTCTTGAAGAGCGAGGTTGGCCCAGTTGGGCAGGGCTTAGTGTAATGGCTCTGTTCTCCACTAGATGGCGCTGCTAGCCTACACAGGTGAATTGTTGTGGCGTTTGTAGGTGCCTATGAGCAAGCGTGGGAGTGGTGAAAATGGCGTCACCCAGCTACCCAATCTCTAGTATCACAACTCTGTTCTCCCTGATCAGCAATCGCTCACCTGTCCTCTCTCTTCAGCTCTTGTCCACTCCCTGCCTTTTCACTGTCTGTGACCAAGTCCCAGGTAGTACCTCTCTCCCGAGTTTTGTCTCAGATGTGACTGTTTTCCCTGGTCCCTTACTTCTGAATGGCTTTGACCCGTTCTTCCCCTTTTTGGGAGGATCTCACCGAGCAATGGCCAAATGTTGGTTGTACCCACCCATGAATGCTTGCTGGACCCTGCTGCTGTCGGTGCCCCGTGATTGCAGCCAGGTGCCACCCTGCCCCAGAAAAAGTTCGCAGGATAGTGTACCAGCAGTGTTTCAGGGATTATGGAAAATCACAACACATATCTGGCACCAGTCTTCACCCTTAACGACCTTGTTCCAGCACCAGCAAATGTGGATTGTTCTCTGGGCTCTGCAGGGACCAGGGGGCTCAACAGTCTCTACCAAATGTCCTGCCAGCAGTGGAACTGCTTTTCCCTGTGTGGCCCAAGAATCTCCTGGGTCCCACTCTGCTCCTGAGGGTTCACCCTTCCCACCAGAGCACCGCCAGGTATGGAGCTGTGGAGTTGCAGACTTTGCGCTCCCCTTGTTTACAGTATTAGTGGAATTTAAACCCTCTCCTTTCCCCTTTCTCCTTTCTCCTTTCTCCTTTCTCCTTTCTCCTTTCTCCTTTCTTTTCCCCTTTTTAGTTTAGTCCCTGGGGCTATTTCCAATTTTCCACTTTCTCTCCAGCTGCTTTTGGGGAGGGGTGCTTTTCCCATATTCTCTTCCCCATTCCCCCCATCTCTGTTCTCTCTTCACCTGCAAAAGTGGTTCTCTACACCGCTGCAGCTTCTTGCTCCCCAAGTTCAAGTCTCCGTGCCGCGTACCTGCTGAATTCTGTAGTTCAGGTTGTGCAGATTGTTGTGTTAATCTTTAGATCAGTTTTCTAGGTGTGCAGTATAGTTTAGTGTTGGTCTGGCTGTATTTTGTGGACATGAGACACACAAAAAACGTCCACGCTATTCTGCCATGTTGGCTCTATTTCTTATTTTATTGATTCCTGCTGCCTGTTTCATATTCTTCTACTTGTTTTGTGTTTTGTCTGCTTTTTTCCCTCCTCTGTCTTGAGTAAGAAGGTTAGTTTATGAGATTTTTAATTGTTTTTAACATAGGGGTTTACAGCTATACATTTCACTCTAAACACTGATTTACTGAATCTTATCAGTTTTGGTATATTGTATCTTTATTTGCATTTATCTCAAAGTAACTTCTAATTTAACTTAGATTACCTTAGATATCTTCTTTACTCTTTGGTTATGGAGGAGTGTATTATTTAATTTTCCCTTTTTTATGGAAATTTCTTTTTGTTATTTGTTTCTAACATCACTCCATTGTGATCAAAGAACATAGTTTGTATGATTTAAGTCCTTTTAAATTTACTGAGGTTTGTTTTATGGTCTGGTACATTGTCTAGAAGATGTTCCAGGCATACTTGAAAAGAATGTATATCTTTCTGTTCTTGGTTGGAGTGCTCTTGGTTAGGTCTATTAGATTGTTACT
This sequence comes from Lynx canadensis, assembly GCF_007474595.2. Lineage (NCBI taxonomy): Eukaryota > Metazoa > Chordata > Mammalia > Carnivora > Felidae > Lynx > Lynx canadensis. The sequence continues at coordinate 106,801,345 of NC_044306.2, forward strand.
GTTCATGTGCTGTATTTACTTGTGGATCAGTTGTCTATTGTCTTATCTGTTATTAAAAGTGGGCCATTGAAAGCTCCAATTATTATTTTTGAATTGTCTGCTTCTTCCTTCCATTTTCTCAATTTTTGCTTCATGTATTTTGGGGCTTCATAATTAGGTGCATTTATATTTGTAATTGTTATGTCTTCCTGATGGATAGTTTTTCATACATATTCCTTGGTTATCTATTAAAATTTGTTTTAATATTTTGTTCTAATATTAATGCAGGTTCCCTGGCTTTCTTAAAATTGTTGTTTTCACGATATAACTCTCATGCTTTTATTTTCAACCTATTTGTGTCTTCCTTAAATGTTTCATAGAATTCACATCCAAAAATATTTTGGCCTGGACTTGTTTCTGTGGGAAGTTTTTTAAATTACTAATTCAAACTCTTAAATGTTATAGATCTGTTCATAATTTTGGAATCTTCTTGAGGCAATTTTAGTAGTTTGCATTTTCTAATAATTTGTATATTGTAGATATTTCATAGAAATGCAAATCTAAACTATAGCTCCTGTATAGAACATGTACTTGGGTCTATTGATTTTTCAAAGCACTCTGGCAGTCTCCACCTTTTGTTTTGATTGCTGAATACATTTTCATTTAATGTTATTATTGATACAGGCGAATTTATGCCTGTCCATGTAACCTTGCCTTTGTATCTCATGGGTTTTTGTTTTTGTTGTTGTTGTTCTTTTAATGCTCCTTTACTGTTTTTCATTAGGTGAATATTTTAGAGTGTGCTAATTTAGTTCCTTTAATTTTTTTACTCATTATTTTTTAACTATTTTCTTAGTGATTGCACCAGGACTCATCAAATACATCTTAACTTATTAGTATCTACTGAGATTTATATTTACTTAATTCCAGTGAGAAACAGAAAGTCTTCTTCTATGTAGTTTTATTACATCTTCTCCTTTATGTGTTATCTTTGACATAATTATTACATGCACTTACATTAGAATCCCAAAATACATTACTATAATTATTACTATAAAGTGTTGTATCTATTTTGAAAACTGAGAGAAGAAAGCAAAGCAATCTACATTTATGATTGTGTTATATTAATTTTGTTTCTTTTTTCTGATTTTTTTTTATTTGGTCTTTTGGATTTAGTTACTGACTGGCATAGTTTACACTGATAAACTTTGATTGCTATGAACACATATATTTCTGTATATTACACAATCAACAATATTCTTGTACATATATTATCTGATTTTTAAATCAGTTAAGTGAAAAAGGGAGAAATATGAATGGATCATCTTTCATATTTACATAATGACTTATCCACGCTCTTTGTTGTTTTTTGTGGATTTTAATTACTATATTTAATTACTTGCTGACAGCCTAGAGAAGTTCATTTTATATTTCTTATAAGTCAGGTCTGCTAGTAACTAACTCTACCAGTTTTGTTTAATCTGGGAATATCTTTGCTTTGCCTTAATATTTTTTAAGTTTGTATGTATGATGTATTTTTTGAGAAGTAATTATAAAGTTTTATTCAATTATTTTTAGAAAAATCACTTCCTTGAAAATTTATTTATTATGTTCTAATTTGGTTAAACCTGGCATGGATACTTTTTGTTTGTTTGTTTCAAGTTATTATTTAAATTCAAGTTAGTTAACATATAGTGTAATAGTTTCAGGAGTAGAATTTAGTGACTCAACATTTCCACACAACACCTGGTGCTCATCACAAGTGCCCTCCTTAATTACTTGCTTTACCCATCCCCCTGCCCACCTCCCCTCCAGTAATCCCGTTTGTTCTCTATAGTTAAACATCTGTTTCTTGGTTTGTCTCTCTCACTTTTTTCCTAAGGTCATTTGCTTTGTTTCTTAAATTCTGCATATAAGTGAAATCACATGGTATTTGTCTTTCCCTGCCTCACTTATTTTATTTAGATAATACTCTCTAGCTCCATCCACATCATTGGGAAAGGCAAGGTTTCATTCTTTTTATGGCTTAGTAATATTCCATTGTGTGTGTGTGTGTGTGTGTGTGTGTGTGTGTGTGTGTGTGTGTATGACAACTCTTCCTTATCCTTTTATCAGTTGATGGACACTTGGGCTCTTTCCATAACTTGGCTGTTGTTGATAATGCTGTTGTAAATATCAGGGTGCATATATCTCCTTGAATTAGTATTTTTATATTGTTACAGTAAATAGCTAGTAGTGCAATTGCTGGGTAGGGTAGTTCTATCTTTAACTTTTTGGGGAACCTCCATACTGTTTTCCAGAGTGGTGCACCAGTTTGCATTCTCACCAACAGTGCAGGAGGGGTTCCTCTTTCTCTGCTTCCTTGCCAACACCTGTTGTTGATTTTAGCCATTCTGACAGATGTGAGGTGCTATCTCATTGTAGTTTTGAATGTTGTGCTGGCTATAACATTCTTGGTATATTTTTTTTCTTTAATTTTTAAAATATACAATTCTACTCTCTTCTGGCCTCCACTATTTCTGATGAGGCGTCAGCTGTTAATTTCATTGGGGGTCCATTATTCTTGATAAGCCAGTTATTAGTTTATTTTTTTGTTTTGTTTTTCAAAATTGTTCTTTTTCTTTGATTTTTGTCTTTTTACCATATGTGTTATTATTTTTCTTTAATATTCAATTCAGAAACTTCCTGTTAGGAATCCTTAATCATCACACTGTACTTTGGATTGTTACCCTTTAAGTCTGTTATGCCCACTTTGTGAACTCCACTGATCTCTTACTTCAAAATTCATTGTTTTCTTGGTCACATATTCTCTTTCTGTCTTATTTATGTTTTATTTCATTTTTGTATTTATTTATTTATTTATTTATTTATTTATTTATTTGAGTGAGAGAGAGTATGTGCAAGCAGGAGAAAGGGGCAGACAGAGAGAGAATCTTTGTTTTTCTAAGTTTATTTATTTATTTGAGAGAGCAAGAAAACTGCGGAGGGGCAGAGAAAGAGGGAGAGAGAATTCCAAAGCGTGGAGCATGTTGTGGGGCTTGAAGAAACCCACAAACCATGAGATCATGACTTGTGCCAAAACCAAGAGTCTGAGGCTTAAATGACTGAGCCACCCAGGCACCCTGAGAAAGAGAATTCTAAGCAGGCTCAATGTTCAGCACGGAGCCTGAGGTGGGGCCTCATCCCAGGGCACTGAGATCACAACCTGAGCTGACATCAAGAGTTAGATTCTCAACCAACTGAGCCACCCAGGTGCCCCTAGGCTTTATTTTAAAGGAGGTTCTTGGGGCACCTGGTTGGCTCAGTCAGTTAAGTGTCTGACTTCGCCCAGGTCATGGTCTTAGAATTCATGAGTTTTAACCCCACATTGGGCATTTTCTATCAGCACCGAGCCCCCTTCAGATCCCCCCTATTTCTCTCTCTCTCTCTCTGCTTCTTTCTCTATCTATCTCTCTCAAAAATAAATCAACAACGGCAAAAGAGAGTTCTTTGAGTACATTTCTATTACATTCAGTGTGGAAGCTAAAATGTTTGCATCCATGTTTGTTTCAACATATATTACTGACAACTTATTAACCCGGCAATTGCCCTCCGATTACATCTCCTTTTCTCTTCTAAAGTAACCACCACCTTGAGTTTTATGTTAATAATTTTCTTGTTGCTTTTATAACTTTAGCATCTATATAAATGTTCTTATGCAATGTATTGTTTCTTAAACATCACTTTAAACACTATATAAATGCTATAATGCTCAGTGATTTTTCTGCAGCTTTTTAAACTCAACATTGTGACTTTTAAATATACCCATGTAGGTGTGTGTGACTTTATTCCTTATGTACTGATGTATACTATTCCATTTTATAACTTTATCATGATGTATTAATTGTAAAATCAATAGAGACTTTTCCAAGCTTCATCATTATAAAAATTGGTGCTTTGAATAATGAAAAATGTTTTACTGTTTTCCAGTGCACATATTTAAGAATTCCTTAAGTTTTATATTCATGAGTAAAGTTGTTGGGACATAAAGTTATAGTCATATTAAACTTTAGTAGGTATCTTAGCCAGGGTTTCTCTGAAAAATCAGAGCCTGAAGCAATGATTACAATATTAACATTTAATGGGAGATGTGCTAGCCCTGGACAGTTATGGTAAAGCCAAAAGGAGAGTGAAGTGTAGAATGATGACAAGCCTTACATTCTCTGTTGTCTACTGCTTTTAAAATATAATAAGGGCACCCTGGGTGGCTCAGTCAGTTAAGCATCTGACTTCAGCTCAAGTCATGATCTCACGGTTCACCAGTTCAAGCCCATGTCGGGCTCCGTGCTGACAGCTTAGAGCCAGGAGCCTGCTTCAAATTCTGTGTCTCCCTCTCTCTCTGCCCCTCCCCTGCTCATTTCTGTCTCTCAAAAATGAATAAACATTTAAAAAAAACTTTTTAAAAAAATTATTCATTTTTGAGAGGGACAGAGACAGAATGTGACTGGGTTAGGGGCAAAGAGAGAGGGAGACACTGAATCTGAAGCAGGATCCAGGCTCCGAGCTGGCAACACAGAGCTCAGCACAGGGCTCCAACTCACGAGCTATGAGATCATAACCTGAGCTGAAGTCGGACGCTCAACTGGGTGAGCCACCCAGGCGCCCCCCAATTTTTTAAAAAATGTAACAAAAATTCATAGCAAGTGTTTTAATGTGTTCCCTGCAGATTATCTAGAAATGTTTAAAAGAGAACTTGATAGTATACTTGTTAACACTGTGACCATGAAAAATGTGTCTGTTGTTTCACAATCTCATCAATACGTTTTTAAAAATTACCTTTGAATTATTTTTTAATCTGGTGAGCATAACAATTTCTCATTATCACTTAACTTGGCTTTAGTATTACCATACATGTCATATAATATATATATAATATACCATATATCAAATACCTTTCATGTATCATATCTATCTCACAACTTCTTTATCCATTCATCTGTTGATGAACACTTAGTTTGTTTCCATCTTAGCTATTGTAAAAAATGCCACATTAAACATAGGGGTACATATATATTTTTGAATTAGTGTTCTTGCTTTCCTCGGGTAAATACCCAGTATTGGAATCAGTGGGCCATATAGTATTTCCATTTTTAGTTTTTTGAGGAATTTCAATAGAGGATGCATCAATTTATACTTCTACCAACAGTTCATGAAGATTCCCTTTTCTCCACATCCTCACCAACACTTGCTATTTCTTGTCTTTTTGATGCTAAACATTCTGACTCACTGTGGTTTTGATTTGCATTTCCTTGATGATTAGTGATGTTGAGCATCTTTTCATGTGTCTATTGTCCATATGTATGTCTTCCTGGGAAAAATGTCCATTCAGGTCCTCTTCCCATTCTTTAATCAGACTATTTACTTTTTTGGTGTTCAGTTGTATGTGTTCTTTGTATTTTTCTGATATTAACCCCTTACCAGATATATCATTTGCAAATATTTTCTTCCATTATGTAGATTGCCTTTTTGTTGCATTGATAGTTTCCTTTGCTCTGCAATAGATTTTCTTTTAGTTTGCAAAAGTCCCAGAGATTACTACCTATGTTTCTTTTAGGACTTTTAGGACTTTAGGACTTTTATGACTTCGTGTCCCATATTTAGATCTTTAATCCATTTTGAGTTTATTTTTGTGTATAGTGTAAGAAAGTGGCCCAGTTTCATTCTTTTGCATGTAGATGTCCAGTTTTTCCAACATTACTTATTGAAGAGATTGTTTTATCCCCATTGCATATTTTTGCCTCCTTGTCAAAGAATAATGGGCCATATAAGCATGGGTTTATTTCTGGGCTCTCAATTCTATTCCACTGATCTAAGTATCTAATTTTGTGCCATCACATACTGTTTTGGTGACTGTAGTTTTGTTGCATAGTTTGAAAAAAATTATTATTTATTTTGAGACAGACAGAAAGAGTATACGTGAGGGAGGGGTGGAGAGAAAAGGAGACAGAGAATCCCAAGCAGGCTACACAAGGTCAGTGCACAGAGCCCAGTGCGAGGTCCCAACTTAAAAAGTCTTGAAATCATGACCTGAGCAGAAATCAAGAGTCAGGCACTTAACCAACTGAGCCAGGTGCCCTAATAGTATAGTATGAAATATGTGAGTAATTTTCCCTAATTTGTGAAAGAAGTCATTACAACTTATAATTTCCTATGTTTAAAGAAACTTATTATTTTAATACATATACATTGTTTTCTTTATCATAGAAATCACATGTATAGCACACATAACCAGCATAAGTAGAGGAAATTTTCTCTTTTCTAGGAATCTGTTCTGATTTTCATGGCCATTTGACTCATTTGGATTAACTTCCTTGTTTTACTGCCAAACCAAAGCAATTTTATTTAATTTTCAGTCTGCACACCTCCAGCTTGAGTTAATTAAATGTCTAATCACAATTTCTGAGGATAAAGTAGCATATCTGTGAAAGGATATATCATCTCACAAAGCAAAATCTCTATTATATTTGGATCAGGTTAATAATCTTTCAATTTAAATCTGGTGTTTTAGGATCTCTTAATGATCTGACCTCCGTTTTATATTGAAGGATTATATCTGAATATCATGGTGTATTCATAGTACATTAATTCTTATAATCTTTTATAATCTCTATAAATTTATAATTTATAATCTTTATGAATTTTCCAAACCAAAAAAGATTTAGTACTTGAATAAAATTTTAATCTAGTATATAAAACAGATGCCTTGTTACAGAGCTACTAAGCAGCTCTATTCTTGATAATAAAAATAATGTTAATATAAGTAACACTCTCAGGAAAATGAAAGTTTGCAGCTCAAATTCCCATTTGAACAAATCATCTATCTTTTCTTTCTTTCTTTTTTTAACATTGCTAGTTAAATGTTAAACTAAAATGTTTCTTAACTGGATTAAGAAAAGAAGCCATGATATGATAAATGAACTTATTTAAAAAGTCTAAAGACGCAATTAAAAAAACACAAAAGCTAACATATGACTCTGATAAATATAAAACGTACTGAAGGCAATGTAGGAAATTGTGTTCATAGAATTTTTACTTTAAAGGAGAAATAGAGTGAAACAGACACTTATGTTAATTTTAAAGTTTTAAAAATATGCAGTGCTACACAAAAAATTGTAATATGATTATTCAGTACCAACACGAAGACTGTTAACATTTTATTTTGAACTTTAACTTGTATCCAAATTTTCTGCTTATGGGTATGTGATTAATTTGATAATGTGGGAAAATCTTAAAAGAAAATGAACTAATAATTTAATTTAAATATATGTATATCTACAACTATGCATCTATAGATGTAAATGCATATCTGTACCTATATCCATGGCTGTATCTTGCAGGTTTCAGAGAATTAAGATTAATAACCAAAATTACTCTCTAAAACATTCCACTTATTTTCAGAAAAATATATGAATATAAAATAAAAATATTATATAATAGCTTTTCTTTTGGCCAGTATGTTCCAACATATAGTAGGCCATGGAAATTACCAGAAATGATCTAGGAATATATACTTTTATATTTTTACCTTTATTTTCATTTATTCTTCTAAAAATTGTACTTGATTAATTATTTGTTCCATGTTTTTATTTCAAGAAGACTATTTTGAGATAAGCTAGTATCCCTACATTTTACTATTTATTTTTAAATTTTTAAACGTTTATGTAGTTTTGAGAAGGGGGAAAAGGGGGAAGGGTAGAGAGAGAGGGAGACACACAATCTAAAGCCAACTCCAGGCTCTGAGCTGTCAGCACAGAGCCCATGAGGGGCTCGAACCCACAAACTGTGAGATCATGACCTGAGCCGAAGTCGGATGTTTAACCAACTAAGCCACCCAGGTGTCCCAATGAATTCTTAAATCAATGGTGGAAAATCAATAAAAAAAAAAAGACATTTCTATTGGTTGCTAACAATTTATTTAAAAAGTCACTCACAGTATCACAAGAAATGTGAAATGGCAGGAATTCACAAAAGTCACTGAACACTCTTAAAACACTCTTAAAAGTCACTGAAGTGATTACTGTTTAACAAATAACCATCACTACAAAAAAGTAGGTGTATATTATAATATACATTAAAAATATTTGTTAAAAATACTTGGATTTTTGTTAATTGGATTTTTTATGATCCCTCCTACCTTTACCTTAAATTTTGAGTAATATTTAACTTGAGACTTTTTTAAGAGAAAGAAAAGAGATAAATCCACTAGTGTATTTAAACTATGGTGAGTTAAATACAAGAAAACTCCTGGCAAATCATAGCCATCTCAGAGAAGCAAAACAGTTTAGATTCATTAGCCAAGTGCATTTTGTGCTGGGGCTCAGAGGGTGCTTTACCAAAGATGCAACTAGAAAGAAAAAGAGTACATATTTTAGTCATTTTGTCTTTTCTCTCTCCCTATATCCTCCTGCATTCTTTTCTCTTTCTACTGACGATGTTATTTTACGAATTGCTCTTTTTTTAATTTTTTAATTTTTACTTTTTTAAAGTTAATTTATTTTGAGAGAGAGAGATAGAAAGAGAGAGAGAGAATCCTAAACAGGCTCTGCACTATCAGTGCATTATCAGTGCAGAACCTGACATGGGGCTTGAACTCGCAGTGAGATCATGACCCCAAGCCAAAATCACGAGTCTTGAGGCTTAACCAACTGAGCCACCATAGTGCCCCATGCATGGCTTTTTTTAAAATGTAGTGCTCACACTTGGCCATGGTTCCCTAGATAAAATTTTCATAGTGTAAAATGAAACTATTTTTGAATCCTGGAGATAATATGAATAGTGGCTACCATATGTACTATTTATTGAATTCCTACCAATTGACAGACTCTATATTAGAAACATTTATTGACTTTATAGTCAAAGTCACTTAACACTGTGGTGGGTTGGAAACAAAATTTTGATTGCTTAAATACAAGCAATACTCATGTTCTTTTGTGTATATCAGAGATGCAGAATATGTAACAATCTCCTCAAAACACACATCTTTGAATGAAAATAACATGTATACATAGCACAGGGTACACAACATAGATTGAGGAGGGAATCTCCATCCTGTTGCTACTAGGTCTTCAGCCCTTTGCCTAAGTAATAGCCATGATATCCAGTGTTTCTAATTACTTTTGCAGTCAAGAAATTTTTGTTCATTTATAATTTTTTAGAGTTAGTCTACATTTTCTTAATTTTCAAGATATCAGTGATTAAACACAGTGCCTCATTAAATATATCAAAATATTCCAAGGCTATGCTTAGGTTAACATATGTTGCTTGAAACATTTTTATTAAAAAGAAAAATATAATATATCTTCATCAATTAGATTATTCAGTAAAACAACCTACAAAATGAACAATGATGCAGCCCTGAGGCAAATATAAAGTTTTAGTATTTATTAGATTCTCTAGATAATTTAAATAAGAATATTTGAATAAATACAATTAAAATTTTAAAAAATTCAGATAAACAAAAGTTGAGAATGGGGGAAATAGGTGAAAACAAGTGTAGCAAAGCTATTTTCTTTTTTCCCCCAAGTTTTTATTTAAATTCCAATTAGTTAATATACAGTGCAATATTAGTTTCAAATGTAGAATTTAGTAATTCATCACTCTCATACAACACTGGTAGAGCTATTTTCATATCAAGGACACACATGTAATCAAATTTTTATATGTTAAGTATTTTGGAAGTCTTGACATGTAACTTCTAGGTAAATAAACTAACATATTGATATAAGAAGTATGTAAGGTGATAGATTTGTTAATTAGCTCAATGTAGGGAATACTTTTACAAGGTATACATATATCAAATTATAACATTGTACACTTTAAATATTTTATAATTTTATGTGTCAATTATACTTCAATAAGGCAGGGAGGGGGAGAGGGAAGCAATAAAACGACTGACATACTTGAAAGTCAATTGTACTTTTACTGTAACTTTTGTTTTCATAAGGAAAATTCAAGTAGTTTAAAACTTTAAATTCCTACATTTTCCAATATTTATTGGAAATAATAATGATCCAGAATTATTTGTACCATATAAAAATTTTATATAATTTCAAGAAACACATGATTCAATGCTAGTGCTTTTGAAGTATATTCAAATAAAAGGAATATTGGAAAACCTGGAAAATTGATAAATTTACTTAAAACTTATTTTTCAGGTGAAATACAAGGATTACAAAAAAGTAGATAAATCATTTAAAAATATATCAGTAAAATTTTCAAATAATTATTTCAAATATATACTTTCAGATAATTGTACATATATAAATGTATCAAATATATTCTTCAAAATTATATATTGCAATATATTAAAAGACTAATAATATGGCAAATAAGGTGATGTTAACTTTTGCTTAGGATTGCAGGAGTAACTTAATATTAGAAAGTATTTTTAAAATTTCACTTCTTTTGAGAAAAATATGATTAGCATGACAAGTGCTATATGTGCATATAATTACATTGAACTATCTCTTTAGTGATTTAATGGGAATCACTAACAGCAATTTTTGCCTCATGATCAAGTAATTCAGACATCTTCATGCTGAGGGTTAAAACCACCTAAATCAATCTCATGTAGTTACTGAGACTGAGAACTGTGACCTGTCAGCATAGCTTACAATTTATTCCAAGAAAGCATTGTCATGGGTGATAACAATGTAAACCAATATATAAAATCTACTTCATGAACCTCCTTCGAATACATTTATCCAGACACCATTTGCTCATCTGGGAAAATGGTTCTAAATTATTCATGTGAATAAGTATTTCTTTTTTTAAAATTTGCTTCAACGCCCTCACCTCCCTTGTTCAACAATTTTTACTGTATCTTGAATTTCTTCCAGTCCAAATCAGACTCTTGCCATGAAAGTCTCACTCTAAACTACTTAGGCTAAGAGCCCCAAATTCTATTTTCCACTTAATTTCCACTGTTTTTTTTTTCTTTTCGGAGATACCAATGAAAATTTGTTAAGATAGTGTTTGTTCTTTTTAATGGCTTAAAAGTTTTACTTGAGCAATTTTTTTTTTTTTTTGCTGGTAGTCTTTGGGGGGGGGGGAGGGTTGACACTTGTTAGGTCTCATGAAGATTCCTTCACCGTATTCAGAGCTCTTGACATGAAAACATTGCCTTCCTAGGCACCTCTTTTTTTCTTCCAGTTTTATTGAGGTTTGGTTGACAAAAATTGTGTGTGTTTAACGTGTACAACATGATGTTTTGATATAACTATATAATGGGATTACCACAATCGAGCTTATTCACATATATATCACCTCACGTAGTTACTTTGTATGTGTGTGTGTGTGTGTGTGTGTGTGTGTGTGCTGAGAATGCTTAACATTTAATGCCTTAGAAAATTTCAAGTATATTCTACAGTATTTTTAACTATAGCCACCACATTGTGTATTGTTTCCAGAACTTACTGATCATAAATCAATAAAACTTTGTGTCATTTGACCAACATCTCCCCATTACCCCACTCCATAGCCCCTGGTAACCCACCATTCTACTCTCTGTTTTTAGGAATTCAATTTCTTTTAGATTCCACGTGTAAATGAGATTATACAGTATATGCCTTTCTGTATCTAGCTTATTTCACTTAGAATAATGTGCTCCAGTTTCATCCATGTCACAAATGTCAGGATTTCCTTCTTTTATTTTATTTTATTTATTTTAATTTTTTTAATGTTTTATTTATTTTTGAGACAGAGAGAGACAGGGCACGAACAGGGGAGGGGCAGAGAGAGAGGGAGACACAGAATCTGAAGCAGGCTCCAGGCTCTGAGCTGTCAGCCCAGATCCTGACGTGGGGCTTGAACTCATGAACCGTGAGATCATGACCTGAGCCGAAGTCGGACGCTTAACCGACTGAGCCACCCAGGCACTCCAGGAGTTCCTTCTTTTTAAACACTTCATTATAGGAGCACCTGGGTGGCTCAGTTGGTTAAACTTCCAACTCCTGATTTCACCTCAGGTTATGATCTCACAGTCATGAGATTAAGCCCTGCAATGCTCACACGTGGGCACTCTCTCTATCCCTAAAAATAAATAAATAAATAAATAAATAAATAAATAAATAAATATTCCATTATGTATTCTATTTTGTGTGTGTATATATATATGGGGATGTGTGTGTACATGTATATGTATATGTATATGTATATGTATATGTATATAATATCGTATTTTCTTTTTTCATTCATCCACTGACAGATACTTAGGTTTTTCTATATCTTGGCTGCTGTAAATAGTGCCACAATGAATACGGAATTGCAGGTAACCCCTCAAGATCCTGATTTTATTTCCTTTGGTATATACCCAGATGCAAAATTGTTGGATCATATAGTAGTTCTATTTACAATTTGTTTTTAATTTTTAAACTTTTTTTCATTTTAGACAGAGAGAGAGAGAGAGAACACAATCTGGGAGAAGGGCAGAGAGAGAGAGAGAGAGAGAGAGAGAGTATGCAAGTGGGGGAGGGACAGAGAAAGAGGCATAGAGGGACTCCCAAGCAGGCTCCATGCTCAGTGCAGTCTATCACAGGGCTCAGTCCCATAACCCTGGGATCACGACCTGAGTTGCAATCAAGAATTAGATGCTCAACAGACTAAGCAACCCAGGCACCTCTATTTCTAATTTTTTGAGGAAACACCGTACTTAGCTTCCACAATGTCTGTACAAATTTACATTTCTACCAACAGTGTACAAGTGCTTCCTTTTCTTCACACATTCACCAACACATGCTATATCATCTTGTCCTTTTGATAATGGCTATCCTAAAAAGGCAAGGTGTGATATCTCAGTGTGGTTTGATTTGTACTTCCCTGATGACTAGAGATGTTGAGCATATTTCCATACATCTGTTGGCCCTATGTGTGTCTTCTTTTGAGAAATATCTATTCTAGCCCTTTGCCCTTTTTTAAAACTTTTTCTAAGGAGTTTTTGGCAGTCCTTATGTACTTTGAATACCAATTCCTTATCAGAGGTATGCTTTGTAAATATTTTCTTTCATTCCATAGATTGTCTCTTCACTCTATTGATTGTTTCCTTTGCTATGCAGAAGCTTTTCAGTTTGATGAAATTCTGCTTGTCCATTTCTGCTTTTTTTGCCCATGCTATTGGGATCGTATCACAAAAATCATTGCCAAGACTAATGTCAAGAAGCTTTTCCTCTGTTTCTTTTAGTAGTTTTACAGTTTCAAGTCTTACATCTATGTCTTTTAAGTCATTTTGAGCTGATTTTTGTTTACGGTGTGAAGAGTCCAATTTAATTCTTCTGCACGTGGATATCCAGTTTTCCCTACACCATGTATTTCAGAGACTCTCCTTTTCTCATTGTGTGTTCTTGGAAACTTTGTCAAATATTAATTAACGACAAGTGTGTGAATTAATTTTGGGGTTCTATTGGTCTATGTGTCTGTTTTTATGCCAGTACCATATTTCTTTGATTAATGTATCTTTGGGGCACCTGGGTGGCTCAGTGGGTTAAGCCTTTGACTTGAGTTTAGGTAAAGATCTTGTGGTTCATGAGTTCCAGCTGTGCTGACAGCTTGGTGCCTTGAACCTATTTCAGATTCTGTGTCTCCCCCTCTCTCTCCCCCTCCACCACTTGCATTCTGTCTGTCTCTCTCTGTCAAAAATAAATACACATTTAAAAAATGATAAATCTATCTTTGTAACATAATTTGAAATTGGAAAGAGTGATAACTCCAAGTTTGTTCTTTCTTTAAAAAAGTTTATTTTGAGAGAGAGAGATAGCATATGAGTGAGTGCGGGAGGGGCAGAGAGAGAGAGAGAGAGAGAGAGAAGAATCTCAAGTAAGTTTGGCTCTGACAGTGGAGCCGGACTTGGGGCTCAAACTCATGAACATGAGATCGTGACCTGAGCTGAGATCATGACCTGAGCCAAAATCCAGAGTCAGACACTTAACCAACTGAGCCACACAGGTGTCACTCCAGGTTTGTTCTTCTTGCTCAAAATTGCTTTAGCTATTTGGGGTCTTCAATGGTTCCATTTGAATTTTAGGATTGTGTTTTCTATTTCTGTGAAAAAATGTCATTGGAATTTTGACAGGGATTGCATTTAATCCGTAGATCACTTTGGGGAGTATGGACATTTTGACAGTATTAATTATTCCAATTTCTTAGGCTCTGTAAATTTCTCCCACAGGGGTCCCCTTGACCTGAGAAATAACTCTTCACACCTTGTACTAGTTTTTATAATACTCCTGTACTTTCAGTGAGGAAATCCAATGGAAGAAATTTGTTAAGAACCTCAGGGCTATAAACAAAATAGTCAATATTTACTTGACTGTGGTATTGAATCCAAATACTATTTTGTAGTCAGGATCACTTGAGGCTGTATATTTTACAGTTGCAATTATGTGTTGTGCTTACTTTAGTGACCCTTTAGATCAAGAGAGCTAATACCTGCTCATTATTTCCTAGGAAGTCACAATATTTCTAAAACTTCAATCTCAGAGGTTGATTAAGTCTCTTATTTCTTACAAGCCACTAATGAGGAACTCAAACATCTTTGTAACTCTACATTTATCCAGTATGTGAATGATCAATTGCTATTTTTTAAAGCTGAAGTAAAGTCTAAGATGGATTCCATTTACCTATTTACTATTTTATTTCAGAGAGACATAAGGTTTAAACAAAAATAGATACAATTTTCTAAAAAAAAAATAGATAATTCATGTGAAGAAGGCAACTTCCTCAATCTGGACAGACTATATGCCATTTAAAGTTTTTCCAGGCTAACCATTAGAATCAATTAAAAGTATTTGTAGGATTTATTAACTACTATAACAAATAGTTTCTCAACTTCTCTGGTGTTTCTTCAGTTCTGAAACTACTTGATGATCAAAACATGAGCAGATATTTTCAGATTTAAAATAAACTCTTCAGTACCTTTCTTCTCCAAGCCTAGCTAATTATCATAAATCTTTCCACCTATACACACATGAACAACCTGGACAATTGATTTAACCTCACAGAAATCATCAGAGACCAATAGGTTACTAAAACCTCTCTCCTGACCCGGTGTCCATAGCCAGCTAATAATATCTGAAGACCAAAGCATGTTTATCTTCCCAGGATAGAGATTCAGGGACTGAAGAAATATGGTAACTCAAGTAAAGGAAATGTTGATGTTTGGGGCTGCTTTTATTTTTTTCAATATTTTATTTTTGTCTTAAGTTGACATTGAAAAGCATCTCATCTCCTAGAAATGTTGATTGTACTTATTCATATATAGTGATATATTAGTGGTGACTCAAGATGCTTTATGGAACAGTGATTAAATTGATATTTAAAATTGTGCTTTGTAAGCTGGTGCACACTTCTAAGGGTTTTATACAATTTTTACATAACAGTTATCAAGCAGGAGACTTAAGGGAACACAAGAGCAAAATTTGTGACAGCTTACAGTAACAATAAGTTTTTTTTGTTTTTTTTTTTTTTGCTTTTTAATTCAAGTCATTCGCAGTATTTCAAGAAATATATCAGGCAATATAGAAGCAGGTAAAATATTTTTTTAAATTTCTGATGATCTCAAAAGATGGTCTTTCTGTTCCACTTTGTTGTTTTTATGTATATGTAATAAACATTCATGCTACAAGCTCTGAATTACATCCCTACTGAAGGAAACTCTGTCAAAGTGATACATAACAACTCACTATTTACAGCGGCTACAGATTAGGCCAAGAATATCATTTCCACATCATTGCTCTCAGCCAGCCAAAAATGGTGACAATAAATCTTCTTGCCTCACTTTAAAACCTCCCATAATGTCCAAAGTGCTAAACAGCACCAGTTTTACCTTTACTGAAGCCAGTTAAACTTTAAAAACAAAAATTAAAAAATAAAAAAGACAGGATGAATTTGCAAATGAGCATTGCGAGCTTTCTAATTTTCAATTAAGAACTTCTCAATAATTTTGAATACGTCCATGGGTTTTTTTTTTTAAGTTTAAAGAGCTTTTTTACTTAGCACTATAAATAGCAAATCTAATATTAATAATGATAAAATCCTCATTAAGAACAATTTAAAAGAATAATTTTTAAAAGGTCATGCAAAATTTCAGTATTCTTGCAATATTTTCATCAAATAACCAGGATTCAGTAAATGTGTTTGAGAGAAAATATTGTTTTCTGTAACATAAATGTCAATTCCTTGTCACAAGAATTTTAATATTATATATATATATATATATATATATATATACCAGAAGTTATAATAATCCTTTAGAAGAAATCCTAGTTTATTCAAGACCAGTGGAAAAATTTATTAAATTTCACTGCTATTGTATATACACATATTTATGCAATATATGGGATTTTAAAGACATAGCTGAACTAGGACAGGTATTCCATTTTTATTTTAAACATATAACAACAGTGAAAATATGCAGCCACTATAGATTCTAAAGCGATATAAAAGTATTTGAAAATTAGCATGTTCTTTTTCAAAAACTAAAGGGCTTTTTATGTCTTTTATATTGTTTCTTCATCCTTTATATTTTTTGAATTGATACACATACCTGCCAGCACTGAGTTTTAACATGGAACATTTTCATACTAATTAACTGTGAACAGAATATTTAAGTTCTTACTACAAAGTTCCCAGACTTTCACATAAAATCCTAACAGCCACACTTCATTAAATATAAAAAAGTAAGCTTAAGACTTTCATCTAGATATTAAATATCTAACACTGACTAATCATATAAAATGGTGTTATTTCACAGTGATTACAACATTTATAAAAAAGCAACTCAAGTAATGATGCAAATTAGAACAACTTTTGGGAAGTTTTTTGTTTTGTCTCTTAATTTGCTCTCTGTTTCTCTTAGTTTGGAGAATTCTTTTGTAGTGGAAGTTTATTAAAAATTTCCATGAAAATGGCAAATACATTTTCCATGAAAATGGCAAATACATTTTCCATGAAAATGGCAAATACTATATATATATATATATATATACACACACACACACACACACACACACACACATATATATATATATATATTCCTGAAAGAGAAACTATATATATATATAGTGTATATATACTATAGTATATATATATACTATACACTGTAGTATATATATATACACACTATATATATATATATATATATATACACTATATATATATATACTATATATACACTATATATACACTATATATATATATATATATCAGATAAAATAACAGACTATTAGAGAAACTCATCTAATTTACCAGTTCTAAACAATTTCCTGCTTGGACCAGCGATGACCCCACTGAAGCCTATTTCTTAAATTTCTACAAGTCTCTGTCCTGGCTATCCCCATCCAGACACTACTGAATCATTGTCAATTATTCCTACATTGCTTTGCATACTTGGTAAACAGCTTGTAGTCTACCGCCCTGTCACCTTTGTGGGAGTTGAACAATTTTTGGTTGTAAACACCTGCCAGGAGTCAACAGAGAAGAAATGACATGAAAAAGCAAGAATTTAATAGTAACAAAAACATTTTTCACTCTTATAGAAAGAGTCAATGGGGGCGCCTGGATGGCTCAGTTGGTTAAATGTCCGACTTCAGCTCAGGTCATGAACTCACAGTCTGTGAGTTCAAGCCCCGCCTTGGTCTCTGTGCTGACAGCTTGGAGCCTGGAGCCTGCTTTGGATTCTGTGTCTTCCTCTCTCTCTGCCCCTCCCTTACTCATGCTCCATCTCTCTCTGTCTCAAAAATAAATAAAAACATTAAAAAATTAAAAAAAAAGAGTGAACAATAAGTTAATAATATTACACAGAAATTTTAAGCATACAGTTCTGGGTATCCTATGGGAATAATTTAAAAGTTTTCATTTATGACTTAATTTCTTTCTTTTCTAAAATGAAAATAAAACAATTACCATCTATTTCACTTAAAATCTTTCCCTCAATGAAAACTGAAGGGTCTTTACTTACAAAACATTTTTGACAGAAAAAGTACCCCAAAATTGGATTAAAGAGCAATTATATGATAATTGATTTAATCTAATTTGATCCAATTCAGGGAGCTAACCTCATGAGAAATTTAAAATTGACCAGGGAGTGGTAATTTTTCTAATTTATGCTCAGAGATTCAATTGAGTCAGTTATTATGAAATATGTGGTAAGTTTTATTTCATTATTTAACAAAAATTCTACATAGTTAGACTTTAGAAAAAGAAAACATGTATTTCAGCCTACATTAAGAGGAAGAAAAAAAGCAGTTAGAACTTTGTATATAATACTGTGGTAGGCAAGCTCCTGGGACAAGATTGCTGCCTCCTTTATTTCTTTTGCATAGGCAGAACCTGTGAATATAATGAGCTGTCACTCCTGTGATTATTTTATGCTATTTGGGAAAAGGGATATTATTCTTGGTGCAGCTGATAATCAAAGCAGAGAGATTTCCTTGGCTGGTTTCACAGGAAGAAGTAAGAAAGAGGCCCTGTTTTCTTAGAAGAAAACAAACAGCTATGTTGTAAACTGCTGATGGGGAAGGGTAGCTTCTAGTCGCAGATAACAGTTCCAGAACAGTAGCTGGCCAGAAAACAGACAAGAAACTGAACTCTGTCAACAACCAGTGATTTGTAAGGGAATCCTGTACTCTAGATGTGACTCGCAGCATTGCCAATATGTTGGTTTCAGCCTTGTGAGACTCAGTAGAGGACCCAGCCCAGCCAGCCTATCCCTGGACTCCTGGTTCATGGAAACTGAGATAATAAATTTGCTGTTTTAAATAGAGACATTTGTGGTAATTCTATATACAATGTTAGAAAACAAATATAAGTGCAAAGAGAATAAAATGTAAGCTAGACTGGCCTTTCTTTTGGCTTTTGTATAAAGCTTTTGGCTCTTTGTCCCTACTTCTTTTTTTTCTTAATGTTTATTTATTTGAGAGAGGGAGAAAGAGAGAGAGAAAGAGAGAGAGAGAGAGAGAGAGAGAGAGAGAGAACGAGCGGGAAGGAACAGAGAGAGAGGGAGACACAGAATCTGAAGCAGGCTCCAGGCTCTGAGCTGTCAGTATAGAGCCTGATGCAGGGCTCAGACCCATGAACTATGAGATCATGACCTGAGCCAAAGTCAGACACCCAACTGACTGAGCCACCCAGGCGCCCTGCTGTGTTCCTACTTCTTAATGTATGCTCCTTGAAATGATAATAAGACCCCAACACAACATTCACATAAATGAGTAATTTTAGTGCATTTGCTCATTCTTTGATATTTGGGTTTACACATTTAGTGTTTGGAAAAGAACTGTCATGTTGTGGAGGCTTGCCCAGAAAAGCCAAGTTGTGTAACTGCCAAAAAGTCTACAAAATAGCCCCTAAACTGGTATTTCCCAAAGGATCAGGAATCTGTTATTGAACTGATTCATTGGCTGACAGTGACATAACATATGAGACTCATGTATTAACCAAAAAATAAGTTATCAATTTATAAAACATCCAATATCTCTTCAAATAACTCAACAATGATTGAGTCCCTTACCCAGATGATGCTTGTCCCTGTACCAAGACATCTAACCAGCAGCATTTGCAATTGCTTGTATAGTAAACATGGAATCAGAGAGAAGAGGTGCACAAAGTCCTGAGCATGGGTTATAAAAAGCTTGGGATTGCCTGATGATATTTATGTGTCTCTATTGAGAATACCAGTTCACCTGTCAAATCCATGTCTTCTAAAGATTGATTGCAACATGCACTCCATGGTTTTATTTTATGAATCCTATTAACTTCTGTATTCCAGTCTTAATCATTTCTTCACCTGACCACTTGATCTTTCTTTAGATATATTAATATTGTGTTCAGTAGATCACTGGTCTGAGTAAAACAGCCAATACTTTAGATATGAAGACATTTCCTGTGCTTTTAATACGTACTGAAAAAATTACTTTAACCTTCAAAGGTCATCCACATAACTCATTTCAGGAAATAGAAGTCATTCCAAATATTTTAATTAAGAAGAGATTTAATACATGGGATTTCAAGCATACAACATAATTGGAGGGATGAGGAAGCAGGTTTAGTGTTGAATGTTCAGCACACATGCCTGAAGCACATACCAGCTGTTAATGAAATTGCCTTTAAGTACCCTAGAAATTGGTGAGTACTCATCAGAAGCTTCAGTACAGGACTCTGGACCATAATGTGAATGAGAAATGAAACTTTATTGTGTTAAGCCACTGAGATATGAAGGTGTTTGTTATAGAGTTATATTAGTAGGATTGATACAAAAATATATACTTGTAGACATTATCACAAAAAATATATACTTTTAGACATTAATAGTATAATTTTTAACCTGTGGTGTATTTGAAAATATGAAAAATATATTCTTTTTAATTTTGAGATGATATGTTTGATTCAGGGTGTTTAAGTATAAGATCAAATAATGGGCTTATACATGCAGCCCAAATCCACAATCTTGCTTTGTATGCCAATGTGTTATACATGACTTTTATAATTTAATAATCTGAGAAAGAAAAAAAAAACTTTTGTAATAATTCTGTAAATATGACAAATAATAAAATAATTTTATTACAGTCAGTCATATGTTCAGGTGACCCACTCACTGAATCCATTCCTCCTTGGGCCATCTTCATGACTACACATTCATCAAGTTTTCAATATAAGTAATTAAGTGTCAGTAGTGTATCATACTAATTTATATTCCTCCAAACCAAATTTAATCTAGAAATGTAAATAATCCAAGCAATTCTATGTCTCTCAATTGCATTTAATTTTCAATATTTGTGTCTCAGCAAATTGAGACAGTATTTAGGATGACCATCAGCTTGAGACTGCATCAGACCCCTTTATAAATTGTTCTAAATTAGAGCTTCATAAATTGAGATTGTTTTTTGGATACTCAAACTTTTCTGAACATGGCCTTTGTTATTTGATTTAAAAAATATGTAAAATTCCAGCTCATATTGCCACAAAATATCTGCATACATGCTTCTATTTATCCTTCCATTTGCTTTGGATCGGCATAAAGCCAAACCATATGTAAGTTTGGTGATGGTTTTCTGTTTCAAATGGTAAATTAAAAATGGTAAAAGAACTGAGTCTTTGTATGATACATGAGTAGCAAGCTGAACTCGAGAGAATCTTTGCTATATAATCCAGGCCCTGTTAATTTTGGAACAAGAGATATTACAATTTTTTTTATTGTACTACTTTATAATAGGTCATTATATGATACTGAAATATGATACAGAGAAAAAATTGGTTTTGGCTTCTAGCAATAATTGAATTAGATATCCATTTAATGAATACTTCAATTAGAATAAAATGCTATCTTTTTCTGAAGTGAAAGAGACAGCTTTACAAAGTTATTAGGCCATATATCATCAAAATGGAATTTGAGAATTGATGATTTAAAAAGTATTTTGTTTAGAAGTACTAACAAGGGTGCCTGGGTGGCTCCGTAAGTTAAGCGTCCAACTTCGTCTCAGGTCATAATCTCACAGTTATGAGTTTGAGCCCCAACATAGGGCTCCGGGCTGTCAGCACAGAGCCTGCTTGGGATTCTCCCTTTGTCGCCCCCTGTCTCTGCTCCCCACACCAAAAACAAAACAAAACAAAACAAAAGAAACAAAACAAAAAAAACAAACTTTTTTTTAAAAGAAATAATTACTTATTTCACCTAACTAGCAAGTAAACACTGATTTCATTAATATTTGAAGCAGCATATTTACAAACACAGACATTTTCTGCATTATTCTTACTTCATCACATAGAGGAATAGATTGAATAGATAGTTGCACCTTAGGTTACAAGATTTTACCATTATTGCCAACATAAGTGACAATGTACAAATAGGTAACATCATCCATTACACTGTACCAGAGTGAAATGAAATTTAACTGATTACGTATTTTTGTTTGTATTAATATATGCATGAATATTCTTTTCCTTACAATTGATTAAGACCGAAAAGCATAAGAAATTGACAGAGTTTTATTTTTTAATGTATCTATGTATAGTAATAATTTAAAAATATCAGCTGTGGGATTTGGGGAAAAAAGTCTTCACTTCTGGTATAAAAACTACTCGTTTGCCTTCCATCCATCATCCCCCAGATCCATCTTTCTTCTACCATAGTAAAATATTCATTTATTTTTGGATGGGCTCAAAGCTGTCCAATGATTAACACTCCTTCTTAAGTCCCTTTGATGCTGGATATAGCTTGTGTCTTGTAGCCAAATGACTAACTTCTGTACAATGTGATGTGAATGGAGGAGATATGTACAACTTTTGCACCGTGACTTTAAAGTGAAAGAGCAGACCCTTATTTCCTACCTTCCCTGTTATTTCTGTATTATATTACAGATTATGTGGTGACCACAAGTCTCTTGTACAGTGTGGACAAAAGTAATGAGTAATGTTAAAGAAGCAGAAGAGGAATAGTCTGGGAATCCAAGGTAGTGGAGCTTCCATATCAACCCTGGAATATTTAACCATAAACTGTAACACTCTAGACAAAATTTTCTTTTATTTTAGCCACATGTTGTGGTCTCTATCATAGTAGCCAAAACTAGCTCCTAAGTAATACAGATTTTGGTACATAGTTGTAATATTGAATGGAATATAACCTAAAAGTGCCATGAGGTCGTAGAAATTGCAGGCTGGAAAATGACACTTATTTCACTGTGGAAAAAAATACCTATTGGTAAATTTACCATAAATAAGTTTTATACACTTTAAGATCTACAAATGTGGAATGCCTCTCATATTTGACAGATTTTCATAATTGTTTTCAGCTAGAGGGGAAACTTGGCAAGGTTGTTATTGCCTATGCCCCTGGATCAAATAGAAATTTCTGTATAACATTCAACTATCCTAGTCTTAGATTTGAATTAGTTGATCTGTAGAGAAAATGGATAGTTGACCGATGCAGAGGGGTTTTATGGTAGAAAACACAGCCATTGTGGGACTGGTGGCAACTTGAGGGGTAGCGCCGTGATGGTTCAGCAGCCAAAGAGTGGTCTGGGGCAGAGGCTGACAGTTGTCCCCCATTAGTTCTGAAATTAACTTTCATCCATAAATTTTAACATTTCTGGATGGCATTATCTTTTGGCATACAAGAGCAACACTCTAGGGAAGGCAGGCCAATGTGATAAAAGTGGTTTGGGTCTCCAGTTCTATTGGTCTGCCAAAGCAGCGATGGGCTGCTTACTCTGGAACTGTGCCTTGAGCTAGATAAATTACTGAGCTTAATTAATGGCTATTTTAAAGTCTCTATCAGAGCAGTAAGCTATAGCCCCAATAATGTACCTTTTTACAGGGGTTCAAACATTACTCAAAGTTAACAAGACAATCAAATTTTCTTGATATTGTTATAAATGTTAAAAAAAAAAACACTAAGAATGCTCAAAAGTCCAAAACAAATGATAGTATGATAATCCTTGAATGTAACAATTTTATTATTACTAGAATAAGTTCTCCAATCATTAAACAAATTTATAAAGAAGTGATAAACCAGATATGTTGTGATTCTAGGATGGCAATTGTCTGTTTTAGGATCTGATGGTATTTCCAGTGTAAATACCAATTTTAATAAGCTTATTTATCTTGTTATTTTACACAGATTGGCTTTTTGAAATGAGAAATGTGAGGCGTTTTTGGTCCCACAATTAATTAGTGCATTCTGATCTATTCTACATGTTATCAAAAATCATAGACTAATAGCACTGAGAACAACTCATAACGCTTGTTTAGCTCTTTATTACTTTGATAGGAACAAAACCATACTTAAGTTAATGTAAATGGTCACCAGAAATTTAATAATATTCCCCTCAGAAATAGTGTATATGCATTGTTTGAGAAATTTCTTCTGGGGAAAGTAAGCCAAGTACATGTAAAAGTATTATTTCCCAATTTGTTATTATGAAAGAGATATACTGATTCAGAAACTGGCAATTGTGGTAAAAGGAAAGGAAAGATATACTGATTCAGAAACTGGGAATTGTGGTAAAAGGAAAAGGAAAATTTCAAAAGGAAATTTTGATGTCACGCAATACTGTAGGTAATAACAAGTGTGACCTTGAAGGATAAATTTATTACCAGTTGTGGCAACAATTGCAGCAGATGAAAGATATGCCTTCTATATTGACAAATCTACAGATGTTTCTAAGAAAATTTTGGTTAATAATTTATGCCTACAATTGCAATCATCAAAATGACTTCACTGGTGAAGGTATAGAATTAAAGACTGGACAAGAATATAAGTGGAAGAGGGTTTTTTAAAAACTTGGACAGATTTATTCAAGGTGATTTTCACTGAAAATGGCATATAAAAAGCGCTATGGAAAGGGATATTAAAGTGATGTGGCACAAGAATGAATTGAATTGTTTTTCTCCATGCTTTAAACTTGAATTTGGGAATATCATTATATGCTTACATAAACACTAGTAAATACAAATTTGAAATCTCATCTAAACAGAGCAGTTAAAAAGGTAAATGTTATTAATTCCAGGGTACTGAATTAACTATTAGCATTTTAAATATTGTGTAAAAAACGAAATTAACTCACACCCAGTTGTTGCTTTATTCAGAAATGTATGGAGTATACGCACACACACACACATATACACACATACATATATAATGTATTTATATTTGAAACACAAAATAATTTAAGTTTGAAATCTGAAGTCGAACTTTATATGGCTAATTTATTTTGTAATTAGGGCTGACTATGCAATTAGATTAAAGAGCAAACACCTCAGGGCACCTGGGTAGCTCAGTCAGTTAAGCCTCTGAGTTGAACTCAGGTCATGATACTGCAATTCATGAGTTCAATCCCCACATCAGTCTATGTGCTGACAGTCTCTGTCTCTGTCCCTCCCTCCCTCCCTCCCTCCCTCTCTCTCTCTCTCTCTCAAAATAAATAAATAAGCATTAAAAAAAACACAAACACTTCCTATTTATTTATTTGTTTATTCTCTAGTTAGCATACAGTGTAGTCTTAGCTTCAGGAGTAGAAACCAGTGATTCATCACTTACATAAAACATCCAGTGCTCATCCCAACAAGTGTCCTCCTTAATGCCCATCACCTATTTAACCCAACCCCCCACCCCCATCAATCCTCAGTTTGTTCTCTGTATTTTAGAGTCTCTTGTGGTTTGCCTCTCTCTCTGTTTTTATCTTATTTTTCCTTGCCTTCCCTTGTGATCATCTGTTAAGTTTCTCAAATTCCATATATGAGTCAAATCATGTGATATCTTTCTCTGACTCATTTCACTTTGCATATTACCCTCCAGTTCCATCCAAGTTGTTGCAAACACCTCCTGTATATTGAATAAGCAAAAGCTACTGGACTATGATTTTGGTACGAATAAATGTAAGAAAAGTGATAAGGCAAAATTAATAATCTGAAAATATTCCACTGACAAGGATGTATTCAGTTTAACGATATTTAAATGTTCACTCTTCTTGAGTATATCAGCTTCAATAAGGGCTCTATAAGTGAACGTGTAAGTGGTCATTTTAAGAAACTAGTAGCTCGGGGCGCCTGGGTGGCGCAGTCGGTTGGGCGTCCGACTTCAGCCAGGTCACGATCTCGCGGTCCGGGAGTTCGAGCCCCGCGTCGGGCTCTGGGCTGATGGCTCAGAGTCTGGAGCCTGTTTCCGATTCTGTGTCTCCCTCTCTCTCTGCCCCTCCCCCGTTCATGCTCTGTCTCTCTCTGTCCCAAAAATAAATAAACGTTGAAAAAAAAATTAAAAAAAAAAAAAAAGAAACTAGTAGCTCAAAAAAATAAATAAAAGTGTAGTAGCTCTTTGATCAGCATTAGTAACATTATTTGGCATTCATCACAGAAACTGAAAGAGTGAATTATTGCAAAATTCATGTATTTGTCAATTAGTTTCCAATGGCTTGTTTAAAAAAATTTTTTTTTAATTATGTCCAATTGATTTGTTAGCTAAAAGGTCATTGTATCAGTCAGGAACCAGTCAGTAGAACAAGCCCATGGTTGTGGTCCAATAGAATGAAATTAGCCCTTCCTCTTATGAAGGACTTAGAAGGGCTGAAAAGCTAAAGAGAAAACAGTAAAGCATTAGATGCTAGCAGCATTAGAATACTGTTAATACTTCTAGAAGCTGGAAAAACGAAGGAAGGAGTTGGGTTAACTAAGTAAAAGCTGCCACTAACGGCTTGCAATACGCCACTTGTCAGGGGCCATTGAAATACATTCCATGACAAAGTGCAGAAAATGAATCTGAAAGCAAACAGGCAAATGGCTGGCATAATTTGCACCTTTTCTTCTCATCATCCATTTTCTTCCTCCTACATTTATTTGACTCTCATTCAGAACAACATCAATTTTTTCCTTATCCTACTGTAACTTTCCTTCATACTTACTTTCTCGTTTGTAGTCCTCACAAGATGATGGGGTCCTTCCCACCATCCTCCCTGGTCTACAAAGAATAACCACCACAGACCTTCACAAGGACACTGGCACTTCCCAAATAATCTATTTAAAGACACATTGCTGAAGAAACTAACCAGATAATATAGATAAAAATTATGTTTCATTCCCAACTTGTCATAAGGTCATGTGCCCTACCTAACGTTTACAGATCATGTGTTTGTGGATGAAGGGCAGAAATCAAAGTGAAGAATATATGACAAAATGCAATCTGTGTCAGTCTGGGTGTCACTTGGTGCACTCACATACCTACGTCTGATGGTCCCAGTGCTCCACAAGGGCAGCTTTCGGAAGCTCTTTGGCACAGTCGTGCTGAAGTATATTTGAAGAAGTATATTTGAAGAAGTATATTTGAAGTATATTTGGTACTCATATGATACCATCCAAGGAAGCTAAAAATTTTGAGCTCCAAAATATATACCCAAATTGGACAAAGGCAAAAATCATTCATTAGCAACATGTTTCTTGGACAACAGAAGCCAAAATGTCCTTCAAGAAACTTGAGCTAAGTTGGCACAGGTCCAGGACTCACAAACTGAATTTCCTGTAACTGAAGAGAGACATACTGGGGAAAATGACTCATTGTCATCTATTGGTTGCAGAAAATGTAACCAACCTCTTTCAGGAAATAGGGAGAGTGTGGCAAACAGCCTGGAAAATACCACACCTTTAAAAACCATATGAAACAATCTCAACAGATAGTTGGATAGCATGCTGAGGAAGAAAGGTGTAAGCAAAAAAAGCCCAAGTATCTTCACAGCAGAAATGCAAGGAATGAACTTATGGGGACTTATGATCCTTCCAGTCCACCAAAAATATAAATGGAAAACCCGAATACAAAGTATATTCTTCTGCACACCTGAGTGAGGATTGTGGGGTCTGCCCGGCTAGTTTTCAGATCGTTCTGAGAAAGCCTGCACTTTCTACTCATTTCACCTTAGCCTTTCTTAGGGCTTTATGTAAATATACCCTGTGGAGTCTAATAAGTTGAGCTGACCCTGTGGAATTAGAGCCGTACTGATTGTGTAGTTCTTTGGAGTCATTTCACAGGTGCTCATGGGGAATATGTGATCCTTAAATTAGGGATGCAACAAATTAAGATAATCAAGTTGATAAAACAGTCAATATTCCTCATTTATATTAAAGTCATATTCCCAGAAAATATTATTCCTAAGAGAAAAATACAAGAATTCTCCCTACTTCCTTGTGAGCCTGTGGAAAATGGCCCAAGCCTACTATTATACCTAGAGGTGTCTAAAAATGAATTCAGGGAGAATATCCTAAGGGAAATACTTAATTATTTCCTAAAGTTGAAGAAATTTTTCAAGAATAAACCAAAATTTCTTAAAAACTAATAAACTTGTTATTTGAAATAAGTGTGCGAACGTTATTAAAACAATGCACCAAAAAATAAATACCTTTGCATGTATTTGTGTGATCACTATAGCATTTTCAGCCCTAAGCTGAAAACAACCAATTTTTCCATATCTAAATGAGTGGTTAGATAAATTTTAGTGTACTGATATTATGGATAATTGTACAACTATTTAAAATGAAAGTGATACTGAGATAGAAGGAATTTGAGATAAAATATGGTAAAGATAATATAGCATAGAAAGATAAATGTAGTGTTTTACTTTATGTTGGAGAGTTTATATATGCATGCGTATGCATTTAAATATAGACCAATATCTGAAAATATGTTTATATATTGCTTGAATTTTATAGAACAGGGATATAGTAATAAGATATATAATGGTATAATAAAACTACTAAAATAAATTATTTCTTTTAAAAAATATGTGCAAAGGGGTGCCTGGATGGCTCAGTCGGTTGAGCGTCCGACTTCAGCTCAGGTCATGATCTGACGGTCTGTGAGTTCGAGCCGCACATCGGGCTCTGTGCTGACAGCCCTGAGCCTCGAGCCTGCTTCGGATTCTGTGTCTCCCTCTCTCTCTGCCCCTCCCCTGCTCATGCTCTGTCTCTCTCTCTATCAAAAATAAATAAACATTAAAAATTTTTTAATAAAAAAAATAAAAAATATGTGTATGTAGCTCTCTCTAGATGCACAGAGAAATGTTGAAGTATATTATTTATAATATATATTATATATAATATAAAATGTTTTTCCTAGTATTATACTGTAGGTTTATAAAACTGATACAGAAGATCTGTGTGTGGCATGCGTTTATTTAGCTTTTACTTTATTTTTTATAGTTTCCACATTATTTAATTTTTGAAAGCCTATGTTGTATTTGTAATAAAATATATTTTTGAATGTGTTTTCATTTTTTTAAAACTACATTTAACATCCTTATGCATATTTTTTTTCCTGGAGAAACTTTTATTATATCCCACAGGATATACTGAAGAACAGTTTCTAGCTCAAAACATTTTGCTGTTGGGGTGCATGTGTGGCTCAGTCAAGTAAGTGGTTGAATCTTGATTTTGGCTCAGGTCATGATCTTATGGTTTGTGAGTTCAAGGCCTACATTGGTCTCCACATCGACAGTGTACAGCCTGCTTGTGATTCTCTCTCTCTCTCTCTCTCTCTCTCTCTCTTTGCCCCTTCCATGCATTCTCTCAAAATAAGTAAATAAACTTAAAAAAAACATTTTACTGTTTTTAAAGTTTTTATTTATTTTTTGTCAAAAGAATATACCATCTCTTCCTGTCTGGTCTACTAGGTCACATGTATCAGATTACATCTTCTTATGTCTGAATAGGTTGTGTGAGGTTATGTGACTTCTCTTACATTGTCCTGGGAGATAAGTGTAACAATTTTTTTTTGTTTGCTTATAACTGTATAAAGGCAGCTACTGTGTGCAAAACGTAAAGGATTGTGAAAAGGGGATGCGGGGTGTCATTAGAACAATGAAGCCTCCTGGGAGATGAGGGATACTGACCACGACTAGCTTTGTTAAGTATAATATTATTTACAATACTGGTAGTCTCCAGAGAGGTCTATAGTAAAAAAAAATGGCCTCTAATGACCTCTAAAGGGTAAGGAAGAATTGAAGCTTGGGTTCTGGGTTCAGTGACATGATCTAGAACTTCATGGGAAGAAGCTAGCATGGTTATAGCATGTGAATGACAGAGAAAATCCTCTAGATCCACTTTGTTCTAATGAACCTGTTTTGAGAAAAATGACTGAGCAAGATTTTTTTCCAAATTGGTGGTTATGTTGGGAATTCAAAAGTGGGAGCCACTGTGGTACAAGCATGGGTCTGGATAGAAATACAACTCAAAATGTGGCAATGACATAAAAAAACAGTGGGCTAATCATGGTCTCCAGATGTCTCTGTCTCTGAATGACCTTCAGAAAAGGGGCTCATTCACACAATAGTAAAAGTATCCAGCACTCTTGTAAGATTTACGACAGTGAAAACCTTAAGAGAGTGTATCTATTACTATCAGAATGGTTTAAGAAATGTATTAGTGATATCGCAACAAGATAATAATGATTCTAGTTCTTCCTATGATCTACAGTTGCATAAGAATGTCTAGAAACTTTTCAGTAATGGTTGTTGTGATCGTTATCTATCATATATTATTCCTCAATTTTATAGTATTGATTTATTGCTTTACCATTAATTTATTGTTAACTTTCTTTGAGATTAAGGATCCATCAATCTACTCCTTGTTTGGCAAAAGTATAAAGTAAAAAT
This sequence comes from Lynx canadensis, assembly GCF_007474595.2. NCBI lineage: Eukaryota > Metazoa > Chordata > Mammalia > Carnivora > Felidae > Lynx > Lynx canadensis. The sequence goes on from NC_044306.2 coordinate 106,831,479, forward strand.
AAAGGTTGACTTTATTGCCTTTTGACGTATTTATTTCAAATTAGAATAACTAAATAATTGTATTTATTAATGCATATACCAATGTTAAAACATTCATGATTATATGTGTATTTTATATATGTATATAATTTTTATGTACATTATAAAATTTTTTCTCCACCACTAGAACATAAACTGAAATTCCATGAGAAGAAATACATTGCATACTTTGATGAATTGTTTTACTCAAAGTTTAAATCAGAATCCCGACCATTTAGACACTCAAAAATATACATATAACTGATTTAATTATCATTTTACTGTGATACTAGATTTGGCTTTCTGGTATTATTTTAGTTTTCTTTTAATTTGTACTATTATTAAATAATTGGAGTTTAGGGATACCATCTTCATCAGATTTTTTTTTAATTTTTTTTTCAACGTTTATTTATTTTTGGGACAGAGAGAGACAGAGCATGAACGGCGGAGGGGCAGAGAGAGAGGGAGACACAGAATCGGAAACAGGCTCCAGGCTCTGAGCCATCAGCCCAGAGCCCGACGCGGGGCTCGAACTCCCGGACCGCGAGATCGTGACCTGGCTGAAGTCGGACGCTTAACCGACTGCGCCACCCAGCCGCCCCCAACATGGCTGAATCTTAAAGACTTGATGTTAAGTGACATAAGCCAGTCACAAAAAAGACAAATAGCTATGACTCCATTTGTACAAAGTATCCAGAGTAAGCAAATTCATAGAGACAAAGTAACATGGCGGCTGCCAGTCCTTTGGGGAGGTGAGAATGAGAAGTTATTATTTAATGACTACATAGTTTCAGTGTAGCAAGATGAAAAAACGTTCTGAAGATGGATGTTAGTTATGGATGCGCAACAATGTGAATGTACTTAATACCACTGAATCGTACATCTAAAAGTGTTTTTAAAGCAAATGTTATTTTATATACATTTTACTGCAATTAATACATTTTTAAAAATATAAAGGAAAGAAATATTTTTATTTAACTATTATGATAGCAAAAATATATACATTCAGGTTTCTTAAATTTTAATTAAAATTTATTATCATAAAAGCTATTTCACCTAAATTATTTATTGCTTTTGTATCTTCTTTAAAAAAATTTTTTAATGTTTATTTTTGAGAGACACAGAGAGTAGAGCATGAGCGAGGGAGGGGCAGAGAGAGAGGGAGGCACAGAATCTGAAACAGGTTCCAGGCTCTCAGCTGTCAGCACAGAGCCTGAAGTGGGGCTTGAACTCGAAAACCAAGAGATCATGACCTGAGCTGAAGTCAGACGCTCAACCGACTGAGACACCCAAGTGCCCTGATTTTGTATCTTCTATTGAGGCATATTTTCATTTTATTCATCAAGAACCATGTTCCACATTTGTACTTTTTCAGTCCACATTATGTCTATCACACAGGTAGTATGTACTGTCTCATATATTTAGGTGATTACTGCATCATGTACTCTCTCCTTTCATCTTGTCTTGTCTCACCAACTGTGTTAGATGCCTGCTACTGGTGATACTTAGTTTTGATACTTTTCTGTAAGCAGAGAGAAGTATATTGATATTCATGGTGCATCTAAGGAAAACAAATATGTATGCATTCATTCTATACGATTGTATTATGAAACCCTTAGGGTTGTCAAATTCCAAATCAAGCAACAATATTATATTACATATCTATAAAAGAGAAAGACTCAAACTATTTAAGATTATTTTGTGAATAAATAATGACAAACTGCCGATAGCACTTAGGAAAAAAATATCTGAATATGCACAAGCTATGATATCTTGCCTAAATAATGAGGAGGCATGAAATTGTTTTATTTCCTATGCATAAAGTTTACCTCATCTTTTAGTTGCTTTGTCTTTGCCATAATTTCTTCTGAGATTATGTCTTAGAAATTCTCAATCCAGAACAATTGCTGCCAACTGCTTTTTTTTTAAATAGCAAGTGAGGCCTATAGTCATGGGAAATTTTTCATGAGTCTTTTGGTGGCTTTCATTTTAAAGTTTTTTTTTTAATGTTTATTTATTTTTGACAGAGAGAGAGGCAGAGCATGAGTGGGGAAGGGGCAGAGATATAGGGAGACACAGAATCCAAAGAAGGCTCCAGGCTCTGAGCTATCAGCACAGATCCGGACACGGGGCTCGAACTCACAGATTGAGAGATCATGACCTGAGCCGAAGTCGGACGCTCAACCGACTGAGACACCCAGGTGCGCCAGTGGCTTTTAATAAGTGATCTTAATTTTACACGTCCTAATGGACCAGTGTACAGACGAAGAATTAACTCAAGGATCATAAACGTGTAGCCACTAACATTCAAGCACATGCTACATATTAATTAGATATTTTTATAATCTTTATCTAATTTAATCCTTACAAAGAAAACGTTATATCCTCCATTCTATAGATGAGGAACTCGAATTCTAAGATTAAATAAATTGCATACACACACAACTTTTGCACCTTAGATTTGTAATAAAGGGCTTTTAAGATTATTATTGTTGCTTCTGGGTGTTGCTAATCCAAACTATTTGCACTTTGTACCACATTCACCACTTCCCTCAGGTGTATCAGCATGTGTGTGTGAGTGTATGTGTGTGTGCGCACACATCATGACAGTCCCCTTGAAGATATTACTTAGGAATTTCTAAATATTTTCTAAAACTTCTATACCAATAGATAGTTAGCAACAGCAACATTTATCTTTAATTTTTTCTTGAATGATTTATCTCACTTATGATATACTAGTTAATGACGAATAGCATGTCTTAACTTGGAGAAAGTGATTCTTTTAAGAAAAAAGTATTTTTAGTGTCAATAAGCAACATATAACATGCTTAGTATTCGCCTCATGCAACTTTTAATTTAGAAGTGAAAACTTAAGTTCCCAAAGGAAATGGCTCACTTTCTGCACAAAGTATTACATTTTTGTGATTTACTGAGATATTAACATGGAAATGGTGATGTTAAACAATACTTTTGATAGCTCTAAAAGTGTAGTGGGAATCATGATTTCATAAGAAGTAAATTAGTTATGTAGGTAACATTATTGTATAATTTCCCACAGGATCTATACATTGGGATAGGTTTTATTATATCCTAAAACAAGTTGCCCACATTCACTTTAGAGATAAAGTAATGCTGAATACAACAATATCATAAGGCAGCTCACAGTGCCGAGAGAAGACATCTGTTAATGGTACCATGAATAGTTATGAACTGAGGTGCTCAAATGGTTTTGCCAGCAAAGCGTTGCCTCCTAATTTATTTTTATAGCAAATGGAAGCCTCATTTTTCATGGTTGGGTAGTTTGCATTCAAATGTACCAATAACTTCAAATGCAATCACTTCTACACAGGATGTTTTATTGTAGAGCATAAGATGGAATTGCTAATGGTCTGTTGATGGGTAGACATCTCCCCCATCAGCAGTTTTGTCTCAGTCTTTATTTTTCTGTGTTTAAAATAATTTTAAAATAATATGTATTTATTTGTGGTAATATTTTGAAAAATGGATGTTTTATGGAGATTTAGTATAATTTCAAATTGTGTAAATCTGAAATAAAGTGTAAATGTTATTCTCTTTGACCTGAAATTAATTAATATTTAACCCATCGTGTTCTAATTGAAACACGCTGTGAAAGAATTTTTATGTAGGAACAGGTATCTATATGCTATGGACTGCATTGTGTCCCCTCTCAAATTTATGGAAGTCTTATTCCCAGTATGACTGTATTTGGAGATAGGACATACAATGAAGTAATTGAGGCTAAGTGAGGTTCTAAGGGTTGAGCCCTGATCCTATGGAAATAGTACCCATAGAAGAGACACCAGTGAATTCCTCTTTGCCCCCTGTACTCATAAAGAAGAGGTCAAATGTGCACACAGCAAGAAAGAACTGGCCTCAGAATGGAACCTACCTTGCCACACTGTGATCTTAGACTTGCAGCCTCCAGACTATGAGAAATAAATTTCTGTTTTTTAAGCCACCGAGTCTGGGGTTATGCCTGTGGATAAGTTTGTCTTCAACAGTCTGAGCAAACTAATATGCTATTAAAATATATTTAAGGTCAAAACTTTACTGAAGTCAGGGCTCCTGAGTGGCTCAGTCTGTTGGGTATCTGACTTCAGCTGAGGTCATGATCTCATTGTTCATGAGTTCAAGACCCACATTGGGTTCTCGGCTGTCAGAGCAGAGCCTGTTTCAGATCCTCTGACCCCTCTCTCTCTGCCTGGATCCCACTCACACATACACTCTCTCTCTCAAAAGTAAATAAACATTTAAATAAATAAATAAATAAAACTTTACTGAAGAGGATTTACTTATAAATAAGTCATGAATATGAAAATTTCATTCATAGAACAAAGCCACAGAAGCTCAGACAACTGCTACATTAGCAAAGGTAAAAACTTTAAATATTTTAATAGGTTACCATTCCACCATTTTTGAATCAGTATTCAAGAGAAATGATTTGAATTTTCACATATATGTGTCTTCATTCCTGAATTATAAAAAAAAATACTTTTAATTCTGAACCTATAACTCATGACTATCATTTTCTATTTTTTTTCCTTTTGATAGAGAGAGAGTGAGAGTATGAATAGGGGAGGGGCTGAGAGAGAGAGAGAGGGAGAGAGAGAATCTCAAGCAGGTCCATGCCCAGCACAGAGCCTGACATGAGGCTTGATACCACAACCGTGAGATCCTGACCTGAGCCAAAATCAAGAGTCAGAAGCTCAACTGACTGAGTCACCCAGGCACCCCAGATACTATGTTTTCTAAGAATTTTATGTTTTTAGCTCATATTTATATTATTTGTCTATTTTGAGTTGATAGTGTGAGGTAAGGGGTTAACAAATATTTGTATGTGCATTCCAGTAGTTCAAGCACTATTTGTTGCAGAGACTTCTTCCCTCATTAATGAATCTTGGCACCTGTGTTGAAAATCAATTGACCATATATGTATGAATTTATTTCTGTGTTCTTCATTCAATTTAATATGTTTGTATATGCCTATTCATATACCAATACTACACCATTTTGATTACTGTAACTTTGTAGTAACTTTTGAGATTTGGAAATGTGAGACCTCCAACTTTGTTTTTTCTCGAGAAAGAGATTATTTGTGACCCCTTTCAATTTGATGCTAACTTGAAGATTAGCTTTTCTATTTCTGCCAATTTTGATAGGTATTTGATAGGAACTTTAATAGGAATTGCCTTAAATCTATGGATGGCTTAGAGTAGTATTTTTATCATAATAATATTAAGTATCCAACTCATGAACATGTAATAAGTTTCTTTAGGTCTTCTTTAATTTCTTTTTACAATATTTTGTAATTTTCAACACACAAGTCTCCTTGGCAAAATTTATTTCTAGGTATTTTATTCTTTTGTGTACTATAGTAAATAGAACTGTCTTCTTAACTTTCTGTTCAGATTGTTTATTGATGATATACAGAAACATAACTGAATTTTGTGTTTGACCTTGTGCCCTATAATTTTTATAATTTTTTTTTCAGCCTGGTTTTCAGTCTGGTAGATATTTGTAAATTCTCAGGGGTTATATATATATATATATATATATATATACACACACACACAAAATTCAGCATATATATATATGTGGATAGAGTATATATATATATATATATATATACATATATATGAACTTATCAGCAAACAAATATAGACCTACAAAAATCTATCAATCTATGATTTTATGTACATATGAACTTATCAGCAAACAGCTACAGTTTTACTTCTTCCTTCCAAATTTGGATATTTTTTCTCTTGCTTAATTGTATGAGCTAGAAATGCCAATAAAATATTGGTTGAATGGAAGTAGTGCTAGTGGGCATCCCCATCTTATTCCTGATTTGGGGGGAAAAGTTTTTCATCAAGAAGTATGGTGTTAGTATTGGTTTTTCATAAATGTCATTTACCATGTTGTGGAAGAACTTTGTATTCACAGTTTTATAATTTTATTTTGTTTCATTTTTTTAGGTTTATTTTTTGAGAAAGAGAGAGAGATTGGGGAAGGGGCAGAGAGAGAGAGAGAGAGAGAGAGAGAATCCCAGTCAGGTAACAGTACAGAGCCCAAGGCAAGGCTCATTCTCACAAACTGAGAGATCGGTTTGCGATCACTTTCAACTGAGAGATCACGACCTGAGCTGAAATCAAGAATGGGACGCTTAAGGGACTGAACCACCCTGGCGCCCCAATTTTACTTTTTAATCAAAGGGTGTTGGATTTTGTCAAAGGTCTTTTCTGCATCAATTGAGATAGCCTGTTTTTGTTTTTCCTTTGTTCTATTAATTTGGTGTATTTCCATTGACTGATTTTCTTACATTGAAACACCCTTGCATTATTGCATCCCTAAGGAAAATCTCACTTGGTCATGGCCTATAATCCTTTTAATATGCTGCTGAATTTTGTTTGCTATTGTTCTGCAGAGAATATTTGCATCTATATGCATAAGGGATATTGATTTGTAGTTTGTAGCTGAAAGAGGAAACTATAAGAAGCTTAAGTCTGACAAAATGTCTACTAGCAGTAATATATGGTTTGGATTTAAAAATATAATCCTGAGTAAATTACCTTGTTCTTTGAATCAGAAAAAAATGAATATGTCATCAAAAAAAGTTTTGAAAAGAAAAAAGGAACTTTGGCTCAACTTTATTCTCAGTTTGTTGCCAGTAGACTGTCCATGCTGCATCAACATCAGATAATGGCCCACCTAATGCATAAGGTTATCTTCAGTGGCAGCTGGAATTGTCTTCTTTATCTGATCAGAGCCTTTTCCCCTCTCAGAAAAAACAAGCACTTATAAAAATCTTAAAATGGTTGAGTATAAAAGCAGGAACACCTTGGGTTATATTTTTTGAAGATAATATTTTTTTATGAGAGCAAATGCAAAAAACGTCCTATTAACAGTGGATCCTAGGAAGTTTAGTGCTTTAAGTTTCACACCAGTGACATAGATGGAAGACATACTATCTGCTTTTCTGAAATAGCTGCAGAAACCAGCTCCAATCCCGTCTAACAAAATCTTTCACATTTTGTTCCTAATAAATATTCAGTTAGGGGCGACTGGGGGGGCTCAAAAGCATTGGACTTGGGCTTAGGTCATGATTTCCCGGTTCCTGAGTTTGAGCCCCGCATCCGGCTCTGTGCTGACAGCTCAGAGCCTGGAGCCTGCTTCACTTTCTGTGTCTCCTTCCCTCTTTGCCCCCCGCCACCCACACTCTGTGTCTCTCTCTCTCTCTCTTAAAAATAAGTAAACATTTAAAAAATCAGTTAAACATTTTGAACATCAAACTTCTACCCTCAGCATATACCCAAAGACGGTGAATCTGACAGCAGCGATATAGATCAGGGGTTGGGATAATGAGACTCCACTCTTTTTTTTTTTTTGGCAAATTTTAAGCATTATAAATAAATCAAAGAGAAATAAATTGAGGAATTTGAATCTGATGTACCATACATAAATTAGGGTCAGAGAAAAATCATGCCTCATAAAATTATTAATACTAAATTGAAGATTTTTTTAAATTAAGTACTTGGAAAATGTGCATGGAACATAGGATTAAAACAGTAAGTGTCCAGAGGACCTCGGTGGCTCAGTCAGTGGAGTGTCCAACTCTTCAGCTCAGGTCATGATCTTCCAGTTCATGACTTCGAGCCCTGCATTTGGCTCTGTGCTGACAGCTCAGAGCCTGGAACCTGCTTCAGACTCTGGTCTCCCTCTCACTCTGCCCCTCCCCCGCTCATGCTCTGTCTCTCAAAAAAATTTAATTAAAATTAATTAAAAAAACTAAAGTGTCCGTGTTTCCTACCTCTAGTTTCATAATCCCTATATATTTTACATATAATAATTATCAAGCTTCTTGATAGCATCTTGGTAATCTAGAAGTCGCTAAAGACAATACACACTTGGTTCTCTGGTAGCATAGATCATACTCTAATTCTTAAGTTTTTTGGATACTTTTGGTAGACTATATCAAGAAATGTAATGCTGTCATTTATAGGTCTATTATCTCTTGATTTTTAGGCAAAATTGGTGTCTTAATACCTTTGTCTATGCTGTTCTGCAACAATATATTTCCACATGGGGATTTTATACGTTTTGTATGTTGTGGCATAGAAATGACAATTAAACTGAAATAGACCCATTTTATATTCACATATCTATTTTGCTTATATGTAGAAAAAAAATAATTGTGGTTGAATTAGGTGGTCAATGCTGATGCTTCATATGTAATTTCCCTTGAAGCTTTATTGGAACCTTTACACAGTTGGAAACTGTATAAAATGAGTTAACTTTTCTGAACTTATATTGCCTGGATTACAGTTCTTCAAAAGTCTTTGCTCTTAGTACAATCTAAAATTCCAGGTTATGTACAATCAAACTATTCCAGAATTTTAATTTTATCAAATAGTTTCTCTAGATTATGGCTTAAAGAACCATTTCTGCCATATATATATATATATATATATATATATATTGGGGGGGGATGGATGTAGGTTTATCTTCCTTGAGTTTAGAGCAAAGAACAAAGTTGTTATAATTGTGAAAGACAATGACCATACTTAATCAGTGCTAGTTATAGTCTACCAGGAAATGATTAAAACAGATAATCTCTGTCCCTATTTTGTGCACCACCAGTCAGGATGCAGGTCAGGACCTGCATTTTGGGTCTTCAAACATTTTGAATAAATTTAAATTTAAATTAATCTGTTATATAGAAAAAATAAGTAATCTGAAATAGCAAAAAAGTAATATTTTGTGTAAATTTTGGATGGGTATGAATATATTTGGCATATAATTGATGTTTAGCTCTACGCTTTTGTATTCCCAAAGCATAACATAGAATTTTTTTAAATACAGGGATTTAATGCTATAAATATAACAGATGATGCTTATTTTATACAATCTCAAAGTAAAAAATAATAATAAATCAAACAAGCCACGTAAATGCTGTATATTAGTATTATTGATACAAATAAGTTTATTTTATTATTTTTAAAAACTTAAGTACAGTTGACATATGATTACATTGTGTGCAAGGTTTCAGCCTTACAACATAGTGATTCAACTTTTCTATATGTTATACTATGCTCACCAGAAGTATAGCTATATCATCTGTCACCATACAATGCTATTACAATATCATTTACTGTATTCCCTGTGCTGTGACTTTTATTCCCATGATACATTCATTCCATAACCAGAGCCTGTATCTCTCATTTCCCTTCATCCATTTTGCCCATCCCACCAACCCTTCCACTCTGGCAACCATCAGTTTGTTCTTTGCATTTATATGTCTAATTCTGCTTCCTGTTTGTTTATTTGTTTTGTTTTTGTTTTTAGATTCCATATATGAGTGTAATCGTATAATGTGTCTTTCTGTCTGACTTGTGTCACTTAGCCTTATATTCTCTATGTCCATCCATATAGGTCAAAAATGGCAAGATCTCACTATTTTTTCTGACTCATATTCAACTGTATGTATGCCACAACTTCTTTATCCATTCATCTATTGATGGGCACTTAAGTTACTTCCATATCTGTCTATTGTAAATAATGCTGCAATAAACATAGTGGTGCATATATATGTTTTCAAATTAATGTTTTCATTTTCTTTGGGTGAATACCCAATAGTGGAATTATCAAATCATGTGGTATTTATATTTATTACTTTTTAAAGGAAACTCCATACTGTTTTCCACAGTAGTTGTACCAATTTATATTCCCACCAACATGCAGGAGGGTTCCTTTTTCTCCACATCCCCTTTATCAACAAAACAAAAAGGCAACCTTCTTAATGGGAGAAGGCATTTGCAAATGATTTATCTAATAAGAAGTTAATATCCAAAATATATAAAGAACTTGAACTACTCACACTAAAAACACAAATAATCCAATTTAAAAATAGGCAGAGGGCCTGAATAATTATTTTTTTTATAAAGAAGACATACAGTTGGTCAATAGACACAAGAAAAGATGCTCAACATACTAATCATCAGGGAAACACAAGTCAAACCACAATAGGTATCACCTTATATGTGTCAGAGTGGCTAAAATTAAATAAAATTATTTTTAAATATTGCCTACTGGCATTGAAATTTCAATTGGATATTATTAAAATAAGTCTAACATCATTATTTTATATAAAAATGATGATTATTTCTTCAATTATCATGACTTCCTTTAAATTAAATCATTTAAGCATAGATGGAGATTTGTAGTACTAAAATTAAATAAGATACAGAACTGGAAAAACATCTAGAACTTTTGACTTTTTAAGTTGAAGTTGGTTTTCAATTTTTATTATTTTTTTATTTGACAGGACATCTATAATTCAAACTTTACCAACCTTGAAGATATCTCCTATTTTTCAAAGAAAAGTAGATTAATTTTTTTTAAGAGTAAAGGCAGTGCACACATTATAAGATTTTAGATTGATTCTGTTCTTACTGCTTTCTGAACTTTCTTATCTCCCATCTTTTCAACTATTGTATGTGACAATAATGTCCAGTGAGAGTGTGAACATTTGAAATGTCAAATGCTCACCATCTATCACAGTGGCCATGTTATAGCTATGTAAATACATAGACAATTTCTGGTTCAATGTTAGTGTGCTTGGTGGCTTCTAAGCTGAGCATAAGATCTATCACAAAATTTTATACTTTTCCCAGATGTTTCTTGTTTTAGTGACAATTAAATTGTCGTAATACTTTCAAAAGAATGTTTATGTAATGTTTGTAAATGTAATGTTTAATATGTGAAGTACCAAAATATGAATATCTTAATAAGATTTGATATCTTGGTGTATTCGTATCGTATGGCAGTTTTTCCTAGTTAAGGAACAGTCATCAGTCTGTCATAAAATGTTAGTTCTGTTGTAACCAGAGCTTGTTAGTGACATTAATAAAACCATAAATTCTAATGGTGCATTCAAATCATAAGAAAATAACCCCACATTAATCCTAAACACAGAAGAAAATAACAGTAAAATTAAAGCAAATTTTTAAGATAATTCAATTCAGTACACTTAAATAGTAGCCTTACAATTTTTAGAATGCAATTTCTTTCAACTTGGTCTACTATTAAATATCAATTAGTTTTATAGCACTTTTACCATACTCCATTTAAAAGGAATTAAAAAAAATTAATGTTTCTTTAAATTTATTTTTGAGAGAGAGAGAGAAAGAGAGAGAGCAAACTGGGGAGGGGCAGAGATAGAGGGAGACACAGATCCAAAGCAGGCTCCAGGCTCCAAGCTGTCAGCAAAATGCCCCACGCGGGGATCCAACTTATGATCTGAGAAATCATGACCTGAGCTGAAGTCAGACGCTCAACTGACTGAGCCACCCAGGCGCCGATAAAAGGAAAATATTTTAGTGTTTTCCCTTTGAACACAAATAATATAACAAGAGGTACCTTACTTACTCTGAGAAAGAAGACTGTATCTCTGATTCACTTTCTCCTGAGAAATATGTATTCATAAGAATATTTTGAACATGTATTTTTAATTATTTATATTTCTGGCATAGTATTTAAGAAATGTGTTTATTAATAACTTTTTCATTCAATTTCTGCCTTGTCAGTTTTATGCTTGAAAGATCTAAAACTTTATAAAAAGAGATATATCTTACAATAGTAATTGATAGGTTGGATGAAGGATCTAAGTGTCTATCAAAATGCAGAGCACGGGGCGCCTGGGTGGCTCAGTCGGTTAAGCGGCCGACTTCGGCTCAGGTCACCATCTCACCGTCCGTGAGTTCGAGCCCCGCGTCGGGCTCTGTGCTGATGGCTCGGAGCCTGGAGCCTGTTCCAGATTCTGTGTCTCCCTCTCTCTGACCCTTCCCCGTTCATGCTTTGTCTCTCGCCGTCTCAAAAATAAATAAACGTTAAAAAAAAATTAAAAAAAAAAACAAAATGCAGAGCATAGTATGAAATAGTCTTATTTTTTACTTTAATGTTAATCAATTTGTAATTTTAATTAATAGTTTTCTGAGATAGAACAAGATTAGGCATAGAAGACACTCTACTACAATAAATAAGTAGATGATACAAGTGCATTTTGACAAAGTAAACAAACATCCGAACAATATGTTTTCAAAGAAATTTCAAAAAGAGAATTGTAGACATCTGTCAAAGGAAACATCAAAGTTTTTAAAGATTGCCTTTGATCAACACTGATAAATAATAATTTTAATCTAGAAAGTTGAAAAATGGAAACAAGATGATGTAAAAGTAGATTACTGACAGCTCATTAAATATGTTTCACACTTTGCTTATTAACCTCACCCTATTCATGGTCCCCCCCCTCCACCCATTTGTAGACAGCTTTGGCTCTTCAAGTCAGTGGAAAATGACTAGTATATAGTCATACCACCAATTCATTCCACCCCAATAGAAAATAAGTGTTTGGACAGCTGGGCCAGATTCTTCAGGAATTTAGTACACTGTATATGGGTCCTCACTAAGACAGCGAAAGATCTCTATGTAGAAAACTATAAGCCATTAATGAAAGAAATTAGACACAGAAAAAAAGGAAATATATCCGTGTTCATGTAATAGAAGAGTTAATATTGTTAAAATGTTTATACTACTCAAAGTGACCTCCAGGTTCAATGGAATCCCTATCAAACTTCCAATGGCATTTTTTTTCACAGAAATAGAAAAACAATCCTAAAATTCATATAAAACCACAAGACCTCGAATAGCCAGAGCAATATTCAATAGGAAGGACAAAGCCGGTGGCATGACATTTCCTGATTTCAAATTACATTATAAAACTACCGTAATCAGAAGAGTATAGTACTGACATAAAAACAGATATAGACCAATGGAAAAGAATAAAGCTCCTAGAAATAAACTCATAGTTCAAACTATGGTTTATTCTTTTTTGACAATGGTGCCAAGAATAAACAACAGGGAAAAGGTAGTCTTTTAAATAAAAGTGTTGGGAAAATGGATATACACAAGAAAGAAAGAAAGAGAAAGAAAGAAAGAAAGAAAGAAAGAAAGAAAGAAAGAAAGAAAAAAAGAAAGAAAGAAAGAAAGAAAAATGGAAAGGGAAAGGGAAAGGGAAAGGAAAGGAAAGGAAAGGAAAGGAAAGGAAAGGAAAGGAAAGGAAAGGAAAGGAAAGGAAAAAATAAACCAGAGAGATGCATCAAATGCAAAAATTAGCTCAAAATGAATCGACTACTTAATTGTAAGACCCAAACCCATAAAACTGGTAGAGCAAATCACAGAGGAAATCTTGACATTGGTTTGGACAATGAGTTTTTGTATATGACACCAAAACATAGGCAAAAAATAAGCAAAAATAAAAAAGTGCGATTACATTAAGCAAAAAAGCTTCTGCACAGCAAAAGAAACAATCAGCAATATAAAAAGGAAATCTATGGAATAGGAGAAAAGATTTGCAAACTGTATATCTTTTAAGGAGTTAATATCCAAAATATATAAGGAACCCATACAACTCAATAATAATAATCTAATTACTGTGGGCAAAGGATCTGAATAGACATTTCTCCAAAGAAGACATACTAATGTCAAATAAGTATATTAAAAAGCACTCAATATTAGTAATCATCAAAGAAACATAAATTAAAACAATGAGATATCATCTCATACTTGTTAGGATGGCTACTATTAAAAAAAAGCAAAAGATAATAAGGGTTGGAGATGATGTGGAGAAAAGAACACTTGTACATTGTTGGTGCAAACATAAATTGGCACAATCATTACGGAAAACAGTATAGATGTTTCTCAAAAAATTAAGAATAGAATTACTATCTGATCTAGAAATACAACTTCTGGGTGTATACCTAAAGGAAATAAAATCAGGACCTTAAAGAGATATCTGCACCCACATATTTATTATAGCATTAACAACAACCATGACAGGGAAACACCCTAAATGCTCATTGATAGATAAATGGATAAAAAATGTGATATATACATGCAATAAAATATTATTCAGTCCTAAAAAGAAGTAAATCCTACCATTTGGGGCAACATTAATGTACCTGGAAAGTATTATTATAAGAAAATAAGTTAGAGAAAGACAAATAAATAATTGTATATATTAATTTTACTGATATAATATTACTAATATGTGGAATCTAAAATAGTCAAACTTATAAAAGCAAAGAGTAGAATGGTGATTTCTAAGATCTGGAGAGTAGGAGACAATTGGAGGTGATGCTTAAAGGGTACAAAGTTTCAGTTATGCAAGATAAACAAGTTCTGGAGTCTGCTATTCAGTACAGCTTACAGTTAACGATATTGTTAAACTTAAAATACATGATATATGGGGGCACCTCTGTGGCGCAGTTGGCTAAGTTTTGAACTTCAGCTTGGTCGTGATCTCACAGTTCGTGGGTTTGAGCCCTGTATCAGGCTTTTTGCTGACAGCTCAGAGCCTGGAGCCTGCTTCGGACTCTGTGTCTCCCTCTGTCTCTGCTTCTCTCCTGCTCATACTCTATCTCTCAAAAATAAATAAAACGTTAATTTAAAAAAATATATGATATATGACATATAATGGATAAAATATAAAATATATTATAGATGATAGATTTTAGGTTGTATTTTTACCACATACATGAAAAAATATATATGTAAATATATAATAATAATTAAAGGGTTGAAAGATACTTTGAGAGAGCCAAAGCATAAGAGACTTAAAAACTGAGAACAAACTGAGGGTTGATGGGGGATGGGGGATGGATATTGAGGAGGGCACATTTTGGGATGGGCACTGGGTGTTGTATGGAAACCAATTTGACAATAAATTTCATATATTGAAAAAAAATAAAAAAATAAAACATAAAAAAAGGAAAGATACTTTGAAAGTTGATAGATATGTTTATGCCTTTGATGGTAGTGACAGTTTCATGGGTGTATAATTATACCCAAACTCATTAAGTTATATATATGAAATATGTACAGCTTTCTACATATCAATCATACCTCAATAAAATGGTTAAAAATGAGGTAACGCACAATTTTAGGGGAGTTTGGAAGAAAGTAGAGTCAGGAGCTGGTCTATATACTGATTGCAAACAATATGTTTGTTTGTCTCTACAAAGTTTAAGTTATATGTGGTGGGAATAAGGAAAAAATAACAAGAAAAAGTGGATGACATATGGGTTAAATTTTTATGATTTCAGACTTTAAGTGATGCAAGTTGAAGACATAGGAAAGTTAGCTAAAGTAGGATTGAAGTGAGACCCTTTAAGTTTTAAGGCATGTTTAGTCTAATGTTAGCAAAATTATCCAAACTCTTAAAAAAAAGGCATAAGAAATTATTGCCCAGTACAGTTCTGAGCATGACATTTTATTAAATAGGCAATTTAAAACTCTTAGGCAGAGATTAATTTATAGATTTTTGTCTGGTAGAGATTGGAATAATACTGAAACATGGAGCCAAATACATTGTGGCTTACTGTCCTATTGAACATTATGTAAGTTTGTATCCAACTCAGTAAATCTTTCTTAAAATTTATTGATTAAATTGCTTGCATAGGGGTGCATGGGCGGCTCATTCGGTTAAGCATCTAACTCTTAATATTGGCTCAGGTCATGATCTCATGAGATAGAGCCCCACCTTGGGCTCAGTGTTGACAGCAAGGAACCTGCTTGGGATTCTCTCCCTCTCTCTATGCCTCTTCCTTACGCCTTCTCTCAAAATTAAAAAAAAATAATAATAATAATATACTTTTATTTTTAAATTTTTTTAATGTTTATTTTTGACAGAGAGAGAGAGAGAGACAGAGCATGAGTGGGGGAGGGGCAGAGAGAGAGGGAGACACAGAATCTGAAGCAGGCTCGAGGCTCAGGGCTGTCAGCACTGGGTCTGATGTGGGGCTCGAACTCACAGACTGTGAGATCATGACCTGAGCTGAAGTCAGACACTCAACCGACTAAGCCACCCAGGCGCCCCTATAATAATATACTTTTTAAAAAGCAAAGTAGCTACATGGTTGTTATTACAGTCAGATTTGTATACATCATTTTTTTTCTGTTTGGCTTCTCAACAAATAATTTAAGCATAATTGAAATAATTAGCTTACATACAGCCCAGTGCAAATATGTTGTGGATTATTTGAGACAGAATTCATTCTAATTTTCCATTGGAAAGGCAAATATTTCCTAATTTGGATTATGATAAACACCACCCTATCTATAAAGGATATTTGTATACCACCTCTAGTGTCAGATTTAGATTATTGCTAGCAGGATTAATTGAAAGTAGTCTAACCTAGTCTAAGAGCAAAATGTAGTAAACTTGTGGTTTAGACTTTTCATTCTAAAACAAATACGTATAATTGGACACCTGGCAATATTCACAATTAGTTTCACTTCACATAATTTCTTTGACATTTTATTATCATCAACACCATCAAGTAACTTGATAACGATCTTTTCTCTGTTGTCACACAGTTTGAAAAACGATCAATTTCCATGTATTTCTAGCCTTCATGGGACAAAAATTATAAGACAAGCACAGTAATATAGAGTGAAAATATGTTTTCACTGTATCTTGTTCTAATGTGTTTTACTATATATATGTATACATATATGCATATGTATACATATACATATATGTATATATGTATACATATATATATGTCTTTAAGGCCTCTAAATTAAAATTAAAATTAAAATGTTTTATTACGTGCAGGACATTATTTAATCTATAAACATTTTTTTTTATTTTTTGATATGTTTATTTATTTTTGAGAGAGAGAGTCAGAGCATGAGTGGGAGAAGGGCAGAGAAAGAGAGAGACACAAAATCCAAAGCAGGCTCCAAGCTCCGAGCTGGCAGCACAGAGCCCAACTTGGGACTCAAACTCATGACCCATGAGATCATGACCTGAGCTGAAGTCAGACACTTAACTGACTGAGCCACCCAGGCACCCCTAAAAATTTTTTATATTTAAATGTGTTGAATAATAATCCAAAGATGTATTGCTTTCTCTCTGCCCCTTCTACCCTACTCTTTCTCTCTTATTAGATAATCGTTTCTTTTAAATTATGGTTTTGTCTCTAATTTCAATATGATGAAATCATATTGCATCAATCATAATACTCAATATGTTGATATAATTATGAAATATATCATATATAGTATATATAAAAACATGCATATGTACGTATACATGTTTATATGAACATCTCTCTCATAGTGTTAAATGTAAACACTTTTATCCACTTTGCTGTTTTTTTTTTTTAATTTTTTTTTTCAACGTTTATTTTTATTTTTGGGACAGAGAGAGACAGAGCATGAACGGGGGAGGGGCAGAGAGAGAGGGAGACACAGAATCGGAAACATGCTCCAGGCTCTGAGCCATCAGCCCAGAGCCCGACGCGGGGCTCGAACTCCCGGACCGCGAGATCGTGACCTGGCTGAAGTCGGACGCTTAACCGACTGCGCCACCCAGGCGCCCCAACTTTGCTGTTTTTGATTAATCATTTGCTATGAAGATCATGCCATCGTATTACCTAGCACTACTCTTACCGTATTCTTTTTGTTATAGTTTACAGCATTCTATTTTCTTAATGCACCATTGTTTATTCAGTCAGTCTCCTATTGATGGTCATTTGCTCCGCTTTCAGGCTTTTGCTATTACCAGACACCTAATACTTACTGTGATTTCATATTTTTCCTTGTGGATCTTTGCGACAAATTCATGGAATAAAATTGTTGAGCCAAATAGGAAGAAGATGTGCATATTTAGTTATTGTCAAATTCTCCTTTACAGAGATTATATAAATTTTTATTATTATCATGTGAGAATTGTACATCATTTTGTCAACTAAGAACACTTTCAAACTTTTAAAATTTTTTCCAGGATGCTTGGGTGACTCAGTTGGTTGAGTTTCCGAGTCTTGATTCCGGCTCAGATCATGATCCCAAGGTTGTGGGATCAAGCCCAGCTTCAGGCTCCACACTGAGTGTGGAGCTTGCTTGAGATTCTCTCTCTCTCTGCACCTCTCCCCTGCTCTCAATCTCTTAAAAAAAATTGCTAATCAGATGGGTGAGAAATGTTATCTTAATTTATGTTAATTTTAATTTTTATTTCTCTCATGTTTAAAGAGTCTTAGAATTTTTTCATATGGTTAAAAATCCATACATTTTGTTTATATTTCTAGTCTATTTTTTCTTTATGGCTACTACATGTATTTTCAATTTTTACATGTCTTTTATATATGTGAATTATTAGATTTTTTTATCTCTGATATACATTGTTTCATCTCGTTTCTCATTTTTCTCATATTGATATTTGCCATGTAATTTAAAAATATGCACATTTGTTAATGTCCCTCATTGATTCTAATTTTTATCATGCAGTTTAAAAAATGTATATACTTTTGTATATATTTGCATTTTTTATAATAAAAAGGTTTTAAAAAGGTAGTATCCTTAGTTGTGTTATAAACATTTACATTATTTTCATTTGTGATGGCCACTGTGCAGAGTGCTTGCTCTACACAGATTTTCATACATGTCCACAAAAGATTCTGCAAGTTGGATTCTATAATTATTCCATGTGCGGAGCAAGAAAAGCAAAACTCACAAATTTTAAAACAAATTGCTCAAAATCAATTGAAAAGATACAAGAATATTAGAATTTAAAATCATATGTATGACTTTTGAACCCTCACTCATAACCTTCAACATAATGAATAGAAACAGTATATATGCTATTTCCCAATTTTCCTCTTTTAAAATACAATATTAAAAATGTCTTTCATACAACCCTTATTTTGCTTAGATAATTGTGGAGTCAATATATATGTTATTTTTTGAGAAGTCAGATTGCTAATTTAGGTTAGGTTCAGAAAATATTAGTATATGTGAAAAAATGCAATTCTTTTGCTTATATGGTTGGTTCAGCTAATGAAAGTTAAGCCTAAAAAATGTGAACAAGGATACTTCCAGACTATAAATGAATGCTGTTAATTTATGGAGTAAAAGTTATTGTTACCTGAGTTAATTAACTTCTAAATAGTAACATTTAGCTTCTTTTTAAAAACAAATTTCCAGAAAAATCAAGATCCTCCCTATATAGAAGGGCAAGTTTTAACTTGGTTTTAAAACATATTCTTCTTCTTGAATTCTTTAAAAAGCAGTGATAGCTAAAGCTTCTATAAATATTGCGTGCATTTAAACAAGTCTCTTCGTTTTCTCCAGGATTGTAAATAATTGATTAGCAGCCCATAAATGTGTTCCTAAAAGCTAACAGTGCCTTACTTAACACTACCGTGTCAGTGATAATGATGCTGAAATAGGACTCGGGATGAAAAGACAGTGGGGATTTACTGCCTGTGTGATGTGTAGGCAAATAAACCTGTATAAATTTGCATTTTGGCTTCACTTTAATGCTGTTATAAACCACTTGTATCTTTAAAATAAAAAGAGGCCAATGTACTGCATATGTGATTTGCTACTTTTTTGATCTACTATGTGTAGATCATGAGTTTGGTTTAAATGAGATCAATGATAGTTTGTCCTCATTTAAAAGGCATCAAAGATGATTAGATAATGCAGGCCACCATGTTAGAATATTTGTCTGTAATAGAATGTATTCTTACATTTCATAAAAGAAGCACTTGATTTGTCTGATTTGTGAGCAGTTTTGAAATCTTTCTAAAGGTTCTAAAAGGATCTAGACAGCAACTAATAATCAACAATAACAGACAAATAAGTGAAAACTTTCCCTATTTTGCCTACCACTTGTATTTAAGATGCAGAGAATAAGCCTTGTGATTGATTAGAAATATTGGCTAAACCATTAAGAAGCTACATGGCACCATATCCCAATTAGAACATAGTTCAAATGCCTTACAAACACACTGGACTCTTAAGACAGAATTTCTATCATCCCTTAGTTTTTTAGTCTCTATCTAGGGCACACAGGTACTAAATTAAGCACTGGAGATTGATTCAATTCCAGGTATTTTGGTTCCAGAGTCCATGCTCATACCATTCTGTAAATCTAAACAAATCTCTAAAGCAGTTTCAATCCCTTTATTTTTAAGGTAAATCTCATGTGCTTTGAAAGCCACATAGGCAGATGGTACAGCCACAGTACTTTCATGAAAATTAGCACATTTAATAAAGATACATGTTTTAATAGAGAGCTACCCTGCTCTCATAGAAAGTGGGGAAAGGTATTGTAGATTGTGACACTTAATAAGTTTTATGAATATTCAGTTTTAATAGCATTTACTCTATTAATTGGATTGTGTTATACCTTGAAAATAGAATTATGCATATTTCAAATATTGATATATAATTAACCACGTAAATTTTAAAGAGTCAAAATTGAAAGATTTTTTGCCCAAAGTGAATTTTGCCAAGGTAAAGAGAAGATATATGATGAAGATATTTTGATTGTTTTATAGATTCTTAAAAACCATATAATGTTCTATTAATATTAATAAAATATCAAGTCATACATATTAATAAAATTCTAACATTAAATATCTGTAATAAAGGTTATTAGATTCTTATTTTATCAATCTAATGCTAAAATAGCTCTGCATCTATTAATAAACATGGAAATTAATGGATATAGGAATTTTTCCACATATAATTAGAAGACAAAAAAAGAGAAAAATAATATTCTTATTCATTTTAAAAGGTATACAATTGATAAGACTATTAGCAATTATGTCCTCATGACCTTTACTTCTTAATGACAATACTTACCCTGTTCAGATATTTATTTTCTCCAATTGGTCCTATAGTCCATTAAATCTGCCTTCTGCTTCTCAGACTAAGATACTCCCTATGGATTGAAAAGTTCCACACATAGATTGTATTATGCTAAAAAGAAAAAAGAAAGTCAGATAAAGACAAATACGATATGGTTTCACTTATGGAATCTAAAAAAAATAAAAATGAACAAACAAAACAAAACAGAAACAGACGCATAGATGTAGAGAACAAATAATGGTTGCCAGAGGGGAATGGGGCAGAGGAGAGAGTAGGTAAAATAGAGGAAGGGTATTAAGAGGTATAAATTTAGTTATAAAATGAATAAAATATGAAAATGCAATATACACCGTAGGGAATCTAATTAAAAATATTGTAACAACTTTATATGGTGACAGATGGTAGCTAGATTTATCGTGGTGATTGCTTCATTATGTACATAAATATTGAATCAGCATATTGTATATCTGAAACGAATATAGTATCGTACATCAATTACACTTCAATATTAAATAAAATTAAAAATTTCCCTTCCATCCAAGTGCATTTTTGTTGCTTCTATCATCCTTTTTTTTTCCTCATTTGCATCATCACCTTCCACAATAGTGTTCCTAGAGCCTTCACTCTACAAATTTTTTTTTTTTTTAATTTTTTTTTCAACGTTTATTTATTTTTGGGACAGAGAGAGACAGAGCATGAACGGGGGAGGGGCAGAGAGAGAGGGAGACACAGCATGGGAAACAGGCTCCAGTCTCTGAGCCATCAGCCCAGAGCCCGACGCGGGGCTCGAACTCACGGACCGCGAGATCGTGACCTGGCTGAAGTCGGAGGCTTAACCGACTGCGCCACCCAGGCGCCCCCACTCTACAAATTTTAAGTAGGTATCATGACTAATATTTTTGTAATAGGTCATGAGCAAGGACTCACATTATAAATTTAAATTATTTTATAGTCAAATAATCACAAAATAGACAACCAAATTTCAATGTCTCAGAGTCCATCAAACTTGTGAATAAATTTATAAGTTTCAAGATATCTCATTCAACATGTTGCCTACTATGAATCTACCAGTTGCGTTTTATCAGTGGAAGGATATCTCAGAAAATGTAAGTCACCAGTTTTGCCAGTTTTTATGAGCCAATTCCCCGTAGAGATCTCACTAGCTCTATTACATCCGTTCCTAGGTGACTGCATCTCTCCTTGGCACCACCTCTATCTTTTACTGTTATTCTGAAAGAAAAGAACACAGAATGCTAAATCTTTAATGTTGTCAACACTGAGTTAACTGCTGTTCCACCGTTTCTCGATATTCTCCATGCCTTATCCAGATTACCAGCAAAGCATTTTTTTTTCTATTCTCATTTGCAACTAAGTTAATCAGAGTAGTTATTATCGAGTAAAAGTAAATGAAATATATTCTTCAATATAAACTGTGTAAAAGCTTACTGTATGTTTAATAATTATTTCCTAAAATCCAACACAAGGTTCATATCAGCAAGTGGCTTGGTTTAAAGTTTAATTTGTGTTAAAATGTCTAAGCATTCCAGAATACAACATGCATGGCATGGTTTATTTATTCATTGTTTAATAGAGAAGAATAAGTTGTATTTTCCTTAAAGATTTAACATCTTTCCAAAAATGAAAGCTGAGATATTTATATTTTATTGAGCCAACTATTAAAAATAATTTTGATTATGCATTAAACTTCTGAGATAGAGCCCCATCCCTCTCCTTATGAATACTCAAAGTCCTCTATACTCAGCTTGTTGCTGTGTCTTTTTTTTTAAATATTCTAATATAATTTCAACTGGGTATTTAGAAATCCATAAAAGAAGCATTTTATCAATATGAATTCCCTGAAGAGTTTTAATTATATGAATTTGATTTTTATATGTCAAACTAATCGAATATTGATTATAATTGAATAAATTTTGTCATAAATCTGAACACTTATCTTTTAGCTTTTCATATGACACATGAAAGGATAATGAAATCTAGAAGCTGTATTCCTTAAATAGTAAATGTGTGGGGTACCTGGGGGATGAAGTCAGTTGAGCATCCAACCCTTGATTTCTGCTCAGGTCATGATTCTAGGATCATGTGATTGAGCCTCACTTAGAGCTCCATGCTTAGCGTGGAGCCTACTTGAGATTCTCTCCCCCTTCTCTATCTCTCTCCCTCTGTCCCTTTCCCTGCTCCTGCTCACTCTCTCTAATATAATAAAATAAAATAAAATAAAAATAAAAATGAATAAAATTTAAACATGAAATTGTTTTGTTAAATGTACTTGTAAATTAATATGAAAAATTGTATACTGAACATTACAATCACAAAATTCATGCAATTTACATGAATAAATTGCAGAAAATCTTTTTTTTTTTAATTTAGTTATTTTGAGAGCGACAGAGTGCAAGTGGGGGAAAGGCAGAGAGAGAGATAGAGCAAGAGAATCCCAAGCAGGTTCTGCACTGTCAATGCAGAGCCTGATGGGGAGCTCAAAACCATGAATCCGGAGATCATGATCTGAGCCAAGTTGGACACTCAACCGACTGAGCCACGCAGGTTCCCTTGCAGCAACATGTTTATATCTTGTTTTTAGTTTTACCCTTTTATGTTTGAAATGCAAATACGTATTAATCATATTCAAATGAACATCAAGCAAATATGTAAAAATTATGTTTTTTAGTTATATCTGGAAAATTTTACATACAAATCTTTTATCTTCCAGCCATCAATCTATTTGTGAGCTGGCAAGCAAGAAAAAACCAAGGCAAGGTGGATATGTTTTTCTGAATTCAGGGAAGCCAGACTTAAATTGGCCGAGTCTCCTTTACGCTTAAGCAAGTTTTTATAATATTGGGTCAAAAATTTTTTTCAAAGATAATGGTAATATGTACGAATCTTTCAATTTTGTGTTCAGAGTTTTAAGACCCACAGCTAAGTTTTAAGAAAGAAGAAGAAATCCATGAATCATTACTAGAGTTTTACTAATGTAATGCTGAGAAAAGCCTTTGTTAATTAATTACCTGGCTATCCAGTGTTATAATGCCCTGGCCAAATGGAAATATAAAGAAATAAGTAAAACTTCTTTTATTAGCCAAACAAAAATATGAGGAAATAACTAAAACTCGATCAACTCTCCATACATACATTGAATATAAAATGTAATCAGACGGTATTATTTGCATGAAATATTAACTAGCAAACCCAAAATGGAAATACTGTTCTTTTCTTATTCATAGTGGTATGAGTTAAATAAAATACCCTTGGATATTCAAATTGAGAACATAAGTACAATTGTAAAAGTTAAGTGTTCATCTTTCCTGTTATTCAAATTTCAGTTTAATCTAGCCATCTAAGAAAGGTTTTGCCTGAATACTCAATCAAATTGGTCCACCAGACACTATTTTTTATCTTACTTAGCTGTGTTGTTTTTGTGTGGTTTGGTTGTTAGTGTTTTTGTCTGTAGCTCTTTTCACTGTCAAATTTTTGTTCAATCTGTTTACGTGTTTGTTTAGTGCCAGTTTCTAGATACTAACCTCTATGAGGATGAGGAACTTCGTTCCAGACAGAAATATGGAACATATCTATTTTAATTATACTTCAATCAAACTGTGTACCTCATTGTGTGCTTATGGTATGTAAGATCTAGAAAGCTTATGTTTGTAAGCAATG
Source organism: Lynx canadensis (assembly GCF_007474595.2). NCBI lineage: Eukaryota > Metazoa > Chordata > Mammalia > Carnivora > Felidae > Lynx > Lynx canadensis. The sequence goes on from NC_044306.2 coordinate 106,855,908, forward strand.
TCAAAATATCAAATTCATTTCACTGCTTCAAATAATGATAGCATTAGTCTATTCAGTGGTAAAGCCATTTTAATCAAAATGTTTGAAGAGAAAAACAGTGACAGTTGGAAAAAAGAAACTATGGATCTTTTCTACCATTATAAGTCTACATTTAACTTTACTATACTATGAGAATAATAAGGGAGAATAGTAAATAACATAATTATCATTAGAAAAAGTTAAAATTTTATTAAAATCTAAAATGCATTGAATAATTGCCTGCAAAATGAACTTTTTAAAATATTAAGTAATTAATGCAAAAATGGCAGAAAACACATTCTGTATCTTCTAACCTAAAACTAAAAATAAGGGGCGCCTGGGTGGCTCAGTAGGTTGAGCGTCTGATTTTGGGTAGGATCATGATCTGGCGGTTCATTCAATCTCCGCGTCTGGCTCTGTGCTGACAGCTAGGAGCCTGGAGCCTGTTTCGGATTCTGTGTCTCCCTCTCTCTCTGCCCCTCCCCCGCTTGTGCTCTGTTTCTCTCTATCAAAAATAAATAAAATGTAAAAAAAATAATAAAAATAAAAATAAAATCTAATGTTCTTAAACAAAAGTGTTATTTTAAGAATAAGCTATGAAGGTTTTTTTTTTTATATACAATGAATTGGTACAAAAAACTATTCTACTATATTTTTTTCTCTTCCATAGATTTTTAGTCTCATCTTTACTGGTATTTTTTAATGTACATTTCTTTAAATATCTTGGTATCTAATGAAGTTGTTTTAGTCTTTGAATGCAAGAACTAGCTTTCTCTCTCTTTCCAAAGTTAATTGTTCTGTTGTTGTTGTTTGGTTGGGGTTTCTTTTCATTTTTATTTTGTCTTGTTTTTGCAAAACACTGTGATCAATGCAGACGCAATTAGCTTAATGTGAATCTGTCAGACAATTTGTAGAAAATGCATTATTTTATGAAGGAAATACTTTAATTAGTGTCTGAATTATTCAAATTTCACAGAACAGGTTGATTGTTATGACATATACATGTTGATACTAACCATGATTTATAGAAAAATAATGCTAGGAGTGCCTGGGTGGCTCAGTTGGTTAAGCATTAGACTCTTGATTTCAGCTCATGTCGTGATCTCATGATTGTGAGATCGATCCCCATGTTGATGCCCTGTGGCATGGAGCCTGCTTAACATTATCTCACTCTCTCCCTCTACACTTCTGCTCGTTCGCCCGTGTACTCTCTCTCTAAAAAAATTAAAAAACTTAAAAAAATAATGCTAATTAAGAGTAAGCAATTTCTATGTCACTTTGTAAGTTTGTTTGCTTCACTCAGATTCAGTATAAACTAATAGAAAGTAGATAAGAAAATTATTCAAGCATATCAATAATATTTCATGCAATATGTAGCCAAAATATTTTTAAAACAGAGATATGAATATATTAATGTATTAATGTATTAATAATATTTTAATTTATATGTTAGTGTTATGGTGTTTAATAACAACAAAGTGTCCTATTTGTTGCCATTATCATAGTGGAAATGCATTGTCATAAATAAGTTGCACCTTGTGAACACCTGTTGGTTGCCATTTCAATATTTTCTTCAAGATATTAATTTTTTTAGAAAATCTCTATACTTAAAATATCTTATTACATAGAGTGATATATTAAGAATATTAGGACGGTATGAAATCAGTAATTACTTCCTTTGCTTCAATTTTTATTTAATTATAACCTTAAACTAGGATACTGTATGTAGATTTCTACGGTTTCTTTGTTTTTTCTTTTTAATGAGGCCCACACTGATGGTTTTGGTGTCACTGTGATTTGTGAAAACGTGGGAATAGACTTAGTAAGCATGCTTGTTTTTTGAGGTTGCTCCAAGACTTCTAGGCTTCTAAGCATAATTAAAGTTAATGAAGAAAAAAATTAATTGCTCTACTTAAAATTGTTATTTAGGGCCTTATAAAACTTGAGCAAGTAGGTATATGAGATACTTAATCTCTTAACAATCTCAAATGATTTATTTCATATGGAGCTGCTCTAAGTTCACATTTCCTGTTGCTCAGAATGCCATACACATTCTGAAAACCAGTGTCAGAAGGTCACCTGTGCTACCCACTCTTTTTATCCTTCTAATTTTCATAGATGCTTTTTGTTGATAAGCCCACTATTGAGTATTCCTCTCCTTCAAAGGAAACATATTCAGTTTTACATAACTACATAAGGAAATTCTGTGTGCTCTTCCATTAGATAAATGTTGAAAAGATCAGCAAGACAAATCAGTTACCATAACAAGTAAGTTGCAAAACAAAAGAAACGTGTTTAAAAAAAAAAGGAACCGAGTGAAAATGATGTCTATACATAAATATTTTCCTTAGATGCAAATATAAAATTGTTCAGAAAAAGTACAGAGAAAGCTGTTAACTATGGTTTTGAAGAGGATAGTGATATTGTATGTGTAGGAAGAATGAGTTACAAAAATGTTGAAGGACATTTTTACATTTATGCTTTTCACATGTTACATTTATTTGGATACATTATGATTTTATTAAATTAATATTTGTTAAGTGAATCACAGGGAGCCTGACAGTGAGTCAAAATTCAACAAAAGACCACAAGAGAAATAGAAATAGAAAAATATTACAGGCCCTGGCAAAAGTACACAGAACAAAACAGGCAGAGCGGAATAGGACCTGGGATACATGCTTTTATTAGGGTCTATAGGTGGAGTGCTTTGGGGTTCCCAGGCTAAATCCAGATTGGTCAATTTATTTTTTTATTTCTTAACTTTTAAAAATTTATTTAGTTAAATTCAAGTTAATTAATATACAGTGTAATATTGGTTTCATAGTAGAACTCAGCGATTCTTCACTTAACATAGAACACCCAGTGCTCATCCCAACAAGTGCCCTTGTTAATGCCCTTCACCCAGTCAGTCCATCCTTCCACCCACCGGCCCTCCAACAACCCTCAGTTTGTTCTATTTAAGAGTCTCTTATGGTTTGCCTCCCTCTCTGGTTTTGTCTTATTTTTCCTTCCCTTCCCCTATGTTCAACTGTTTTGTTTCTTAAATTTCACATGAGTGAAATTACATATTTGTCTTTTGTTGATGGTCTTATTTTGCTTAGCATAATACACTCTAGTTCCATCCATGTTGTTGCAAATAGCAAGATTTCATTCTTTTTGATTGCCAAGTAATATTCCATTGTACATATACACCACATATTCTTTATCCATTCATCAATAGATGGACATTTGGGCTCCTTCTATAATTTGGCTATTGTTGATAGTGCTGCTATAAACATTGGAGTGCACGTGCCCTTTGAAATCAGCATTTTTGTATCCTTTGGTTAAATACCTAATCGTGCAATTGCTGGGTCATAGAGTAGTTCTATTTTTAATTTTTTGAGGAACCTCCACAATGTTTTCCAGAGTGGCTGCACCAGTTTGCATTCCCGAAAACAGTACAAAAGGTTCCCCTTTCTTAGCATCATGGCCAACATCTTTTGGTTCCTGAGTTGTTAATTTTAGCCATTCTGACAGGTGTGAGGTGATATCTCATTGTGTTTTTGATTTGCATTTCTCTGATGATGAGTGATGTTGAACATCTTTCCATGTGTCTCTTAGCCATCTGGATATTTTCTGTGGAAAAGTGTTCACACCTTTTGATCATTTCTTCACTGGATTATTTGTTTTGGGAGTATTAAGTTTAATAAGTTCTTTATAAATTTTGGATACTAACCCTTATGTCAATTGCAAATATCTTTTCCCCTTCTGTTGGCTGCCTTTTAGTTCAGTTGATTGTTTCCTTCACTGTGCAGAAGTTGTTTTTTTTTTTTTTTTTATATTGATGAGGTCCTAATAGTTCATTTTTGCTTCTGTTTCCTTTGCCTCTGGAGACATGTCAAGTAAGAGATTGCTGTGGCCGAGGTCAAAGAGGTTGCTGCCTGTTTTCTTCTGTTGGATTTTGATGGTTTCCTATTTCACATTTAGGTATTTCATCCATTTTGTAAGCTTTATAGGATCCTATCTAAGGGGTTCACATGGCGGAAAGCCCTAGGAAGCAAAGGAGATTTTGATCACAAGGGCTTTGGGGGAAGTCATATCAGGAACTTGCATTGTTTATGACTCTGCAAGCTGTTATTTAGAGCATGGTGGATATGTATGATGGGCTAGTGTTAGTTTAGGATCCCTGCTGGCCACTTGTCCAAACAAATGATTCCAAGGGTGCATTACCATGGAGTAGTTTAGCTAAACTATCCACAATAAGTAAATATGTATATATACATGTATAAACAAAAATCTATTTTAGTTAATATTTATTTATACATATATAAACCAAAATAACATCACGGCCAAGCAAGATAACATGGTATCAAAAAAGGAGGAAAATAAAGAATAGCAAGCAATTCTTCCTCTACCTACATTCATTTGTTCTGTTTTGAAATTTTCCTCTCCAGGTTTTTACTGTCTACACTATAGCATTTACCAGACAAAAATATATTTGCCAGCTTTAGCACACATTTAACAAAAATAGTTATGTTGCAGCTTTCCCTATACAAAGTGTTTGGTTGAGAAGACAACATGCCATGAAAACTATAAACGCTCTTTTTATATTGTCCATTTTCAAGCCTCCCAACAGAATGGAAATTCTGCTTAATAGTATCTTAAATTGACTCAATTCATGTGTAGTTTTTAAAAACTGTGATTAGACCCAAGCATAAAGACCCTGGAACATTTTATATCTATTCTTTCTAGCACAGATTAATTACTTGTTTCTAATTGGTTCTTATCGAAAAGCGATTCTTTTTATTAACATTTCCCAAGCACGATAGTTTCAGAAAGGGTGGAAGACCATTAACTTCAAGAGTTAGAGGAGATTCAAGTTAGTTAATTAACTTAACTCATTATCAAATGATGACTGTGAGGCATAAATGAAAGTTGAATGACTACCACGACATTCCCTTTACAAGTTTAAATATCATAGTGATAGTAATAGGCAACATGTATTGAGTATATCATTTGCCGCTTTAAGCATTTTTAATATATCACCTGCCTTAATGCTTGAAATACTGTTTTAAGGAAAATACAATTACTGTCTTAATTTTAGAGACAAAGCATAAAGTACCTTGTTACTGAGTAGATTATCTTTTTATCTATTTATCTGGGTCTTACACCTTCAATTTTACCACTGTGTATTGATCTGGTTTTAAATGATTTGGGTTTTAAATATGTAAGGTATGACAAACTTTTTTAAGGCAAACTTTTTAAAACTAAAAGAATATTTTTCCTTCCATATTTAGTTTTATTAAATTTTTTAAAATATTTATTCATTTTTGAAGGAGAGGAACAGAGCGTGAGTGGGGGAGGGCAGAGAGAGAGGGAGACACAGAATCCAAAGCAAGCTCCAGGCTCCAAGGTGTCAGCACAGAGCCCCATGTGAGGCTCAAACTCAAGAACCACGAGAAATCATGACCTGAGCTCAAATGGGACGCTTAACTGACAGCCACCCAGGTGGCCCCAACATTTGATTTTCATAAAGAAATGATCCATAGTCTAGAGTTTCTGGAATCATGATTTTATTGATGGAGTACCACATTTCACCCTTCACAAAATAATTTTCATTTATGTATTCATATTCTAGTCACTCTTAATATAGTGTGTTTTATTCTCTTCATAAACAGATTCCCAGATTAGCTTATATGAGAGATTTCTGGTCTATAGAGAGTTCAATATTTGACCCTTATCTCTAGCTCAGCGTTCCTCAACTTTTTAAACACATGATAAATCTGCCCCATCTCCCAGGCCCCAACGCATATAAGAAGTAAAGTCCTGGGTATGACTTCCAAATAGGATGCATTCATTATGTGTGTTTTAAATGGATGTTGGCTGAGAGTAGTTATCAAGTGTGAGAACTAAAAGTAGCATGTTTCACTGTGTAAACTGGTGTTTGCCAATACCACCACGACAACGACAACACTACTAATGCTGGTGATATTTTAGTAATTCTTAAGAATAGATTAATCTATCTGGTACTGCATTTGAAAGATGGTGCATTTGATCTGCAGGAATTGTGTTTATTATATGAGAAAGGGCACTAGGTAAAAAAACCAGGCCAACAAGATTTTTTTCCCTACTTACACTACTTATTAGTTATGTGAACTTCGGCATAAATTTGGCCCACATTGGTTAATGTGTGTTCACAGTTTACAAAATGATTTAACACACTTGAATTTATTTGATTTTCAACCAAATTATTTGCACGCCTACATATTTGAAACCTGAAGGTTAGAGAGTTTATATGATTTCATCGAAAATTTTACCCAGAGTAAGAAGTGAGCCCAGGCAAACTGCTGGGTGTGTGGAGTGCTTCCTTGGCCATACCACACTTTTCTTGATTATATGGGGTTGGAGTTGATAATCAAATGAAATACTATATCTAGAAGGAGTAGGTGAACTCTGAAATATACAGAATACAGTATTTTTCTGTCAATTTGTAAAAAAAAATGCATTTAATTTTTATATTATATGTGCACTAATTAAAAAATAAAATTAATATTTATTTCTTATAAAATCAAACCCAGTACAGAAGGGCTAAAAAATAAAGTTGTCTATCACTTCTCATTGTTTACTCCATAGAGAATTTATGGTTAGTCTACAATCTCACACACACACACACACACACACACACACACACACATATACACATACACACAGGCATGTCAGTGCTTAGTTACTGAAATATTAATATCTGAAAACAATTTAGGAACTGCATGTCAATAATTTGTGTTAAGATAGCTATCCTGATAACTGAATATTGCCCAGTAGTCTGAGAATGTGATAGTTAATTTTATGGATCAAGTTGGAGTGTGTTTTTTGCTGTGATTAATTTTTAAATTGGTGAAATTCAGTAAGTAGATTGAGATCTACAATGTGGGTGGACCTTCCCAAATCAGCTGAAGCCCTGAATAGAACAGAAAATGACCTCCTGGAGAAAGAAAGTATTCTCGAATAGATTACTTTTGGACTTGAGCTGCACAATCAGCTCTCTGGGATCTCTGCCTATAAGCCTTTGGACTAGAACTGCAGCATTGGCTTTCTTGGATCTCTGGCCAGCTGGGCTACACTACAAATTTTGGACTTACCAACCCCCATAATCATGAGTCAATTAATTATAATAAATCACCTTTTATATAAATATAGATAAATCTGTTTATATCTATTTATATATCTATCTATATCTATATCTAATCTATACCTATACCTATATATATCTATCTATCATCTATCTATCTATCCCATTAGTTCTGTTTCTCTGGAGAACGTTGGCTAATATAGATGATCATATTTTGTAATAGCATCCAATACTTCACAGGCAGTAAGCATTTATTTCTGAAATAATTTTCTACGGCTTTTACTTGTACAATTTGAATTATAATTTTAGTTAAAAATTCTGAAAATTACTTATATGCGTTTATGCTGCTTTAAAGCCCAAGTCTTAATTGAATATTTACCACATCACAAAGGCATTTCATTTTTAGAGATGTTTTCTTTTTTAAAAGTAGATATAAAAATGAACTAGAATGATTTATGGAGCATGTCACATGAATTTTAGAGATTGCTGTTTTCTTAAGATTGCTTTTTTATGAAAGCATTTTTCTTACATTCCCTCAAAAAGGTACACCTCTTTTACTGCAAGTTAAGGTTTCTACTTTTTTTTCTATTTTTGTATATTTATCTTTTTTACCCTTTAGTGGTTTAGTAAAGAATGTCATTGGATCACCACGTATAAATTAAAAAACAAACAAACAAAAATGGACACAAGCATGAATGTCACCTAGTCTTCCAAGCCTATGAGAAATTTTTAATCTTTTGGAGATAGGCATAATTGAAAGGAAAACAAAAAACCAGGAAGCTTTGGAGAGCTAATGACCTTAAGAATAGTTTTTAAACTATTCAAGTTTTTTTTTTTCTTGACTGTAATCACATTGTTGGAGCTGGATTTTTTGAAAACTGATATATATTGCAAAACCAATTTTAATATAACCCAGCTTATGTTTCTATCCAATGTAATATAACTATTATTATAAAAGTAACAATGATATAATAATTTGATATGATGGTAGATACAAAGTACATTTCTGTATCATTTTTTTAAATTAGATGCCCCAAAAGCTAGACTCCTTCATTGCCATACTGAGAACAGGCCTGTATCTGCTCCATAACTATTTTATAATAAAAAAAAATTTTGCTGGCTTTTATCATGATTCCTGGAAGGGAAACTGTAAACCCTTGTTATTTCCTGAGTGATAGATCATCTCTGTTGTTCACAGTGAGATACCCAAGATCACACATTAGTCTGTGCTCATAAGGTGACTCTTGGTGGGTACCTAGATACTTTATGTAAATAAGATGGTTGAGGGTAGGGGTTGGCCTGCCAGAAAGATCAACCAAGTGATTAGAAGTTTGGAGCCCTGATCCAGGTGATATAAACCTGACCTCCTTGGAGAAGATAAGGGCTGGAGATTAAGTTCAAATTATGTGACCAATGATGCCATCTAGCCTGTTTTTGTAATGAACAAAAGTCAGCTTCCCTAGTTAACAATATTCTGTGCATACTGTTATGCATCAAACTGCTGGTGGGGGAGGGGAGGGTGACATGTCTTGACACCAAAGAGAAAACATGGAAGCTTCAAGTTTGAGCTCTCCTAGACCTCACTATGTGCATGACCCTGACCTGTATCCTTTTTGTTTTAATAAAATTGCAATTGTAAGTCAAGGATGTCTCTGAGTTCAATGAGTCTTTCTAGTGAATTGTCATACCTGAGTGATCAGTAGGAAGCCCCAAATTTGTAGCCAATTGGTCAGAAACATTCTATGAATACTTGAGTTAGCCCCTGGTTTCTGAAGTTGACCTAGGGGCCCTGGAGTCAGCACCTGGTCTCTGAAGTAAGGGCAGTCTTGTTGGAGATTGTGCCATTGTAAGCAAAGTTAGGGGTCCTCCAAAAGAAAGAAAGACGTAGCCTTTATGACACATACAAGACAAGTCATTCTAGACCTCAAGCTATTTTCTATAATCTACGCCTTACTGTGTCTATTTTCTCTAGCACAATTATTGCAGAACTTTCAAGAAGGTATTAGAATTACAAAGAAATACAAAACCTTAATAATTAAAGATTTTAAGGGAATAAAGGGAATGCAAAAACTAACAGTCTCTTCCAGGCCAGGAAGTAGCCTAACCATATCAGAGACAATAAATCAGTGCTAAAACTCCCAGTGCTGTTTCAGAAGTAATCAAGACTCTTCATTCCTTACTTGAGATAAGGAGCCCCAAACCCCATCCAATTCATACCAGCTGTCAGAGCATGCCCATAGTCCCTTGCTCTTGTCCTACAATTACCTCTCCTTCAATACAATGTTAAAATCACCACCCAGCAGAAGAACAAGTTTCATTAACATAACATAGCTCAAGCATGTAGGCATGCTTTCTAAGTAACCCTGTGCAACCTTACACCCAACTTTACATATGATAATAAAACTCCTTTACTGAATATCTATCCTAATCCTAAATTAAAGAAACCTACTCACCCCCACTCAGAGAGTCACTGCTTTGGGAGTTATTTCCTGTGATCTCCTTACTTGATCCCAATGAAGTTTCCTTTGTGTGACAACTCTAGCTGATATAGTCTCTATCAGTAACGCATCAGGAAGCAAACTCACATTAATTTGGTTACATCTTTAATCTGTGGAGTCTGTACTAAGTCCTGCTGGTCAGTATTGGAAGTCATTGTAGCTACCAGGAGGTTTTCTATTCCCCACCTTATACACTGTAAATCTGTGGTCAACAACAATTTGGGTCATATCCCTTATTATTCCCATTGTCAAATCAGAGACATTTAGTTCGATAGTGTATAACCTTGTATTTGATTACTTTAGATGCTAGTTTGGATAACTATCCATAACAGTTAACAGAATCAGTCAAGGCAAGTTTCATTTTTACACAGCATTAAGTACTCTTGTCTTTTCCAGTTTAGTAAACTGCCCGATATTTTGCAGTTACTAAACACGCTCTAGTCTATTCAAATAGTAGAGTCAGAATCAGTTAGATGTTTTTGAAGCTGAATTTACATTGCTAAAACATGAAGGTACAATTCTCTTGATCAGGCTCTATTAGACACCTGAAAGGCTTAGTAAAACAGAGAGTTGAAAATACATTTGTAGTATTATTTTTTAATTGAAATTTCTCAGTAAAATGGAGCAAAGCATTATGTGCTAGATAATATGAAGTTTAACAAATAGAATTAACCTTAATTTGTGAAGTATACTTCAATATATTTGACAACACAGTTGATAATAATTGCAACTGTAAGTATAACCTTTAGAAATTTCCCTTGACATTTTTTTTTCATCTTTTAATCTTCATTCTCTTTGATTAATTTGTAATTGCAAGCCATTTACTTTGTTTTTAGTCTAACATGTTTAGTCTAACATGTTTTTAGTCTAACATCAATTTTTGAAACCCCATTCTTTGCATGTTTCCTAATTATCTATTCAGGGACAAAATCCCTGGGATTTTACAAAAGTAGCATTGATTATGTATTACATTATCCCCTGGAGGAAAAGATGTGAAAGCCATTGACTTTGGTTTTTGCCTCAGTTTGACTAAGATGAGTAGGGTAGTGGTATCAGTACAATCTTTTGGAAATAAATAAGACTATATATATAAGAACACTGCTATACCCAAGATGTTAATAATTTTGAAAAGAAGTGCTAAAACTTTCCTCTGAGGTGACAAAGAGCTCTTCTCTCACACAGACACAAAATAAACACACAGGGATGGTAGTTCAGTAAGATATTTTTATGAGCAAATTCAGTTTAAGTTAATACATTATATTTACAGTAGAAATTCAATGCAATTTAATCAATCAACCAACTAGGACCCAAAGACAAAGAGAGTCATCTCTAAGTAACTCAGAATCATTTGATTAGGAATAGCCACACCTTTAGACAAAACAGTCTACCATTTTACCATAATGGGAACAATCAGAATAACTGATTTTTATTTTCATTCTTTAACAGAGAGCAGATTCTTTCAGCTGTAGGTATATTCCATTGAAATAACTCTGTGGAAATGCATACTTTCATTCAGACTGATGAAAGAAAATACTATTTAAATGGAAAAATATTAATTTACTGAAACCATATGGCTCTCCTACATTGCCTAATGCAGAACATGAGACCCTTTTGTAGAATATGGAATTGTGCTAATGTAACATAGGTAAATATAATTCTACAGGTAAAACTTATGTCCTCCATATGTTCCATTATTTTAATTTTTGTTATCGTTAAAATGGAGAAAATGAGCTATATTCACATTTTTGCAGAGTGCTAAAAAATAAAAAAGCAAATTTACAAGAAAAAAAAACAGAACATGAGAATATGATAAGTACGCTACTTCCTTAGTAGGGAAAGATAAAAAATTATCTATCTATCTACATGTATATATCTGTGTGTATGTGTATGTATACAAATATATAGTAGATATGTTTGCAATGAAGGATAATATCTATTATCTTTTAAATTACACTTAAAATTGATAAACAATTTTTGTAGAATCTGTGTGTTTTTAAATTTTTTTTTCCACGTTTATTTATTTTTGGGACAGAGAGAGACAGAGCATGAACGGGGGAGGGGCAGAGAGAGAGGGAGACACAGAATCGGAAACAGGCTCCAGGCTCTGAGCCATCAGCCCAGAGCCCGACGCGGGGCTCAAACTCACGGACCGTGAGATCGTGACCTGGCTGAAGTCGGACGCTTAACCGACTGCGCCACCCAGGCGCCCCTCTGTGTGTTTTTAAAAAAGAAAATAAAACCAAAGAAGATCTTCAGAGAATATTATGACCAAATTATTATTATTATTATTAAATTATTATTATAATTATAATTGTTTATTAATTATTACCAATATTATTCCTGGCATGCTAGTATTGCTAGTATAAAATAATCCATTCTCACTGTATTGATATTCTTTTTCTAAATAATATGTATATAAGATCACTCTAGCTGTATTCTTGCATTATTTTGTTTTTCTACTCTATTTTTTATTATTTTTTTATTTTTTAAATTTTTTTTCAATATATGAAATTTATTGTCAAATTCGTTTCCATACAACACCCAGTGCTCATCCCAACAGGTGCCCTCCTCAATACCCATCACCCACCCTTCCCTCCCTCCCACCCCCCATCAACCCTCAGTTTGTTCTCAGTTTTTAAGAGTCTCTTATGCTTTGGCTCTCTCCCACTCTAACCTCTTCTACTCTATTTTTTAAAGTCTATATGATTATGGATGAATCGATTTGAAGACTGAGTATTTATCAAAATGTTAAAAGATAAACTTATATATAATTTGTTAAAGGAAAGAATCATAATCCAGAAAGAATAAATTGATCTAAGTAGTTTAGCTTATATAATGTTATGCATTTTTCATTGCTTCTAGGTGTCTATGAAGTGAATGTTTTCAATCATACCTTTAGTAAATCCAAATATCTTCTGAACACATGCCAATAGATGACATTCAATTTCATGAGTGGTGCTATTGATAGAGGAACATTTATAATGTGATTTTAGAAATTCGTTTCCACATACATTCTAAACTCTTCTTTATAATTCTTTGTAAACAGAACGAGAGCTATCATATGTCTCTACAGTGCCGTGCAGAATTACATCGAAATTATTCTCCTGAAAGACATTATGGCTCACATATATCATCATTATCTACAGTACTGCTATGACAATAAAGTGAAAACTTTTATTTTAACATGCTCTACAAAATAACAATAATTATTCAGAAAAGATGATCAGGAAATACCATTCCCATTTTAAAGAATGTATTGTACATTTCAGGGAGAACTGTTTCTCCTGAGATATTGCTTACCCTTCTGCCCCTTTGAGGATAATGTGTCCTTCAAATTGATGAAAGAGTATCAGAAAAATAAAATTTCCATTCTATGGGAAGCAGTCAAATTCATGCATGTGAATCCTTAAAGCCTATGTGATGACAAACTATTCCTGACTAGGAAAGGTGATGGCAAGAAAAGCACCAGTGAGAAAAGATGAAGACTGGTGGGTAGGGGTGGACATGGGCGTGAGCAGAAAGAATTAAAGAGATGATACCAAGCCATTTGACTTTTTTTTCCCAATAGAAACAAAATCTTATGTGTAAATGGAAAACAAGAATGATTAAAACTCACCCACATGAAAATGTTGAAATGGGAGCTATTGGGTTCCGTAAAGCCTTTCAAAAACCAATATACACAGGGTCCATTGTCATGATCTAATTATTGTTTTCTGGATAAATGATATAATGCCAAGTGGCAATTGACAATGCCAGTTTTAATAAAAAATAAATGATTATAGAAATTTAAAATTAAATGGACATATTCATTTTAATATAAATAGCAACTTAACATCTGCTTTGTTGTTCACTTTAGCTTCTTCATTTTGTATTTTAGATCTCCTTACTATAAAAGAAAAAAATCATTCTGTAGCTATTTTATAAATTTATGCAAAAGGAAAACCTCTGTCTTCAGAGTGTTTGAATTTTGCTATTTCAGTTTATTTTTTAAATTGCATTACAAAATTACAAAACACTTAATTTTTGTAATGAGATTATAACATTTAAAAATGTGTATTATGATAAAAAATAGTCTGCATAAACCCCCTTTTAAAATCCAAACTCTTGGGGCGCCTGGGTGGCGCAGTCGGTTAAGCGTCCGACTTCAGCCAGGTCATGATCTCGCGGTCCGTGAGTTCGAGCCCCGCGTCAGGCTCTGGGCTGATGGCTCAGAGCCTGGAGCCTGTTTCCGATTCTGTGTCTCCCTCTCTCTCTGCCCCTCTCCCGTTCATGCTCTGTCTCTCTCTGTCCCAAAAATAAATAAACGTTGAAAAAAAAAATTTAAAATCCAAACTCTTGATCTATGCTGTATCCATCTATATTCAGGGTCACATCTACTTCCGGAATAAAAAATAATGCATGTTTTTATTCTTCCTTATAAAGTTTATTTTTAAATAATATTTAATTTCCTCAGATTTTGTTATTATGTAATCTAATCCTTTGTCACTTTATCACCTACATTGCCTATTGTAAACACTGTAGAGAAAATGAGGTTTAAGGGACATAAAGCATCTGAGACCACAGTTACATTGTTTCTAAAGTGTCAGGATGTGTCTGCAGGCTGAGAAGGGTGTCTTCAAGTACTCAACGCAATGTAAATTAAGGGAATTATTCAGGAGATTACTGAAAAAGAAGATTAGTGGTAAAATTAGGCAGAACTGTGCGCCTCTATACCTACTTGATTGCTCTACACTCTCAAATGCCTGAATGACAAAGATAACACCGTTTCTGTACTGTGCTTTTTGAAGTCATTGAATAAATCAGAGTTCTGTTTTTCTAAAAGATTAGTAAAGTAAAAAAAAAAAAAAAGAATATGATGTCTATATGGAGTGTCGTCACCCAAGAAGAATCATTATCAATATATACCATTACATATAACAGTGCTATAACATTGTCAGCACTTAGTACATATGCAGTTATAAATGTGATACACTCATTTCCAAAATCAAATAAGTATCAATGACATCTTATGGGGTTTCCCTTAATTCCAATATCTGGAAATACTTTCTAATATTCTACTTTGGTCCTTGATAGGAGTCATAGGAGTCTGTAAAAGGGTGTCTCTTGTTCTATGGGATAGTAATACAATCCTGAACTGGTTAGAAAAGAAAAATTTGGGTTAATATAATGACAAAATAAATACAGTGCAAAGGTCTTACTCTCACAATGATTGAGATCAACACAGACTTTCTTTACTGTGGTAATTGGTACCTATCATGAAGATACTTGAAATGTAAGAATCAGTTGTGCCAAAGGCAAATTGACCACTCATTGGTAAAATAGGCCCACTAAGGAAGTTGTACCAAGGAATTTATCAAAAACACTATCAGTTAACATCCTTGACATTAACCCACTATCCACATGACTGTGTATGCAGAAAAGACAATACACATTTAAGAACTGGTGGATTAAAAATCACATAAACTAAACATTACATGAAGCAAAACAAGGCAAAACAAAAAACAAGTTACAGCCTGTATGTCTGAAAATAAAAAGAAAATCCTAATATACATCATTAAAATTCTTTATATTAATGCTGTTTGGGTTTTAATTGTGTTGCCATTATTTATCTATGTAACAATTACAAATAAATATTATTTGCAATTATTTATTTCTTTATTAACTTGTTTTACCATCTTTACTGTTTGGAAAACGTAGCATCATACAGTTTCATACAAATCACTCCCATCATTTTGTCTAGCCAGTTGACTAAGGAAGGAGAGCTCTTGGATCACCTGTATGTGGATACTTTCAAAACATATTTAGGGAAGAAATTTAGAGTGTAGTGATTTTTCTAAATTCCTTATATATCATATTGGTTACCATTGGTTCATTTGCACATTAGAGAATCAAATCTGGAAGGGCTTGAGCTCCCTATAGAACACAAAAACAAGCCACCATGCAGGTAGACATCCCAGGCTTTGTTCAAGTGAACTCCACAAGAGCACCAGGTTCAGATTCTTTCTATGTTTTCTCTATGGTTCCTAAGGCTTGACGATTGTTCTTATGGCCCTAAGAAACGTTCTGTTCTCCTGGTTTGATAGTAGTATTCCAAGTGGGAAGAATGAGGAAGATAGTGCCTGCCAGATGAGACTACCATCTTCCCCCCAACCACTTCTGTGGGCTTTTGGGAATGAGCCAGCATCCAATCATTTCTGCTTATATCATTAGTCAGATCTGTGTCACTTGGTCACCATTCTTAAAAGAACCTGGAAATGTTTTCTGAGACGAGTACATCACTACTTCCATTCAAATTGCAGTTCTTCTTTCTAAGAAGGAAGAATAGAAAAATGGGTTTTGACATATAGCAGTCCTTTGGCAATATCTGCAGCAAATAGGGTGATTCATTTAGCCCTCAGAAAAACCCTATAGAGGTTACCCTACATACAAGTACTGTTATAATACTCATTTCATGTCTATATATTACATGTAATATACCCATTTTATACTAATATTTATATACATATATTATAAGCTCCATTTTGCAAATAATATATTTGAGGCAGAAAGAGATCAAATAACATAAAGTCATAGAGTAACAAGAAGTAGAGATAAGATCCCATCAAGAGTAGTTTGATTCAGAGCCGTGGCAAAACTCCACATTCAGGGAATTCTTCCCAAAGGCTTTCAAGACAATATTTTAGTAAATTTTAGGGGTTCTTGTGAATAAAAATTTAACATCAATAATTTTTGTCCCTAAAAAACAAATCTCACCTCTAGCCACTACATCCCATTCCCAATTCGCCATTTATATTAGTGTTATTGCTTTAAGTTTCTACATCAGTCATTTTTCCCTTCTACATCTCTCATGTTGTACTTTTTTCATTTATCTTTACATTATATTGGCTCCTTTTATCTGGTTGCCCTCCTTCAAGTACTCATTTATAGTTATGGAAAAGACCCTTTACACTTGGATTCATTTGTTTATTTTCTATGGTGAACAGCATATGTGTGAGGTATTATGCTAATACACTTCAAAAAGAGTTAAAAACATTTGTTAATTCCTTCTTTTACTAAACTATTGGTAATTTTATTCTAAAGAAAACACACACACACACACACACACAACACACACACACACAATGAACCTCTTATCAGATACATGGTTGCAAATACTTTCTTCCATTCCTTTGGTTGCCTTTCACTCTGTTGATTGCTTTCATGCTATACAAATGCTTTTTAGTTTGATGTAGTCCCACTTGTCTATTTTTGCTTTTGTTGCTGGTACTTTTGCTGTCATATCAGAAAATGTATTACCAAAACCACTGTCATGAAACTTTTCCCCTATGTTTTCTTCTAGGATTTTTACAGTTTTCAGCCTTATGTTTAAGTCTTTTTTTTAACATGTTACTGTCTTTTGTTTAATTTAATTTTATTTTTTAATTTACATCCAATTTAGTTAGCATATAGTGCAACAATGATTTCAGAAGTAGATTCCTTAATGGACCTTACCCATTTAGCCCATCCCCCCTCCCACAACCTCTCCAGTAACCCTCCGTTTGTTCTCCAAATTTATTAGTCTCTTACGTTTTGTCCCCCTCCTTGTTTTTGTATTACTTTTGTTTATTTCCCTTATGTTCATCTGTTTTGTCCTCATATGAGTGAAGTCATATGATATTTGTCTTTCTCTGACTGACTAATTTCACTTAGTATAATACCCTCCAATTCATCCACATAGTTGCAAATGGCAAGATTTCATTCTTTTTGATTGCTGAGTAATACTCCATTGCATATCTTCTTTATCCTCTCATCCATCAATGGACATTTGGGCTCTCTCCATACTTTGGCTATTGTTGATACTGCTGCTATAAACATTGGGGTGCATGTGTCCCTTCAAAAGAACACACCTGTATCCCTTGAATAAATACCTAGTAGTGCAATTTCTATGTCATAGGGTAGTTCTATTTTTAGTTTTTTTGAGGAACCTCCATACTGTTTTCCAGAGTGGCTGCACCAGCTTGCATTGCCACCAACAATGCAAAAGACATCCTCTTTTGGCCTTATGTTTAAGTCTTTAATACATTTTGATTTGATGTTTGTGTATGGCTTAAGTGTCCAGATTCATTCATTTGTATATGGATATTCAATTTTTCCAACAAAATTTGTTGAAGAGACTATTCTTTCTCCATTGTGTATTCTTAGAACCCTTGTGCTAAAGTTGACTTAAATGTGTGGATTTATTTCTGGACTCTCTCTTCTGTTCATATGGTGTATATGTCAGTCTTTATGCCAGTACCATACTGTTATAGTTTCTGTAGCTTGGTAATACATTTTAAAAGCAGGAAGTAAAATGTCTCCAGCTTTGTTCTTCTTTCCCAAGATTGTTTTGGCTATTCGTGATTTTAACCCTTACAACTCTATAGCAATCAAACCAAAACAAACAAAACAAAACAAAATGAATAAAAAGACTAATGACCAAAATAAAAATGAGCAAAAGACTTGAATAGACATTTCTCCAAAAGAGACATACAAATGGCCAATAGGTATATGAAAAGATTCTCAACATCACTAATCATCAGGGAAATGCAAATAAAAAACAAAATGATAGATAAACTTGCAACAGTCAAGTTGATTATTATCATAAAAACAAGTGTTGAAAATGATGTGACACTTAAAAACTGAGAACAAACTGAGGGTTGATGGGGGGTGGGAGGGAGGGGAGGGTGGGTGACGGGTATTGAGGAAGGCACCTGTTGGGATGAGCACTGGGTGTTGTATGGAAACCAATTTGACAATAAATTTCATATATTGAAAAAATAATAAAAAAATTAAAAAATTAAAAAAGGGAAAAAAAAGAAAATGATGTGACAAAGTGGAACTTTTTTTTAAGTTTATTTATTTTGTGAGAGAGAGAGAGAGAGAGCATGCTTGAGTGGGGAGAGGCAGAGAGGAGAGAGAAAATCCCAAGCAGGCTCCACGACATCAGTACAGATCCAGACGTGGGCTCCATCTCACTAATAATGAGATCATGACCTGAGTTGAAATCAAGAGTTGGACACTTAACCAACTGAGCCACCCCGGTGCCCAAAGAAATTGGAACTCTTGAACATTGTTGGTGGCAATGCAAAATGGTGTAGCTGCTATGTAAAACACGATGACAGTTCCTCAAAAACATTGAGAATAAAATCACCAAATGATCATAACACTTCTGGGTTGAAATCAGGATTTTGGAGAGATACTAGCACTCATATATTCATTGCAACACTGCTCAACATAGATGACACTTGAGGACACTATGCTAAGTACAATAAGACACAGAAGGACAAATATTACATGTTTCCACTTGTGTGAGATATTTAAAATAGTGAAACTTATAGAGTGGAGGAGTATAGTGGTGGTTAGCAGAACCTGGAAGGAGGGGGAAATGGGGAATTGTTAATCAGGGGGAATAAAGTCTCAGTTATACAAGATCAATGAGCTCTATCAAACTATTTTCTGTACAATGCCTCTGTAGTAACCCACACTATATTTTACATTTAAAAATTAAGAGGGTTCATCTCATGTTAAGTGTTCTTGCCACAATTTAAAAATTTTTTAAAATAGATGGCCTTAATGTTAGCATGAGGAAGAGTTTGCCTAACCTATAATCGTCATTCTCTGTCTCTTGTTTCTTGTTTCTGTGTCTCTCCCTCCCCTCCCACACTCCATTCTCATAATATTTTATTTGAATTTCATTTACCATACCCATTATATTTACTGGATTAGCATAGCTACTTTTATGAGACAAGTTTCTCTAGCATCAGCTATTTGAAAGCAAGGCAAGCAGGGCATTGTTGAATATGTTCTCACAGCAACGTGTAGTTTCTGACGTGATAGTGATGTTTGATAAATGTTTGTTGAGTGTATGAATTTTGAAAATTATTTGTTTATATCATAAAATTTTTTACTGGAGTGACACTGACTAACTACTGAAGTATGTATTTTGGACCATTATCTAGCTATTGGTCAGAATATATAGGAATACATATTTTACACACAGGAATGATAACAGAATATAATCTCATATTGAACTTTTCATTTTGCATTATCATTTTTTCTTTCTCTACTTATTAAAATTGCAAAATAAAAAAGTTTTCTTAGCTCAAGTTGCTGATTTTAACAAATGAATGCAAACAAATGCAAACTGAATTTGTATTCAAGAAACTATAACTTTTTCTAGGGAAAATTTTATTTCAGTTACAATCTGCATTCCACAGTACACAATCTGCGGCTAACGTGTATTTATTTATTTTTATTTTTTATTTTTATTTTGGGGGAGGCACGCAAATCAACAAGCAGGGGAGAGGGAAAAAGAACAAACAGGGAAGGGGGAAAAAGCAGGGGAGGGGGAAAAACAGGGGAGGGGAGGGAGAGAATGTTAAAAGCAGGCTCCACACTCAGCCCTCAGTGTGGAGCCCCAGGCTGATCTCACAACCCTAAGATTATGACCTGAGGTAAAATCAAGAATCAGACACTGAAACAACTGAGCCACCCAGGCACCCTTAACTTGTCTTTACAATGATTAGATCTATAAAAATGAGAGTAAATTCATAAGCACCATATTGTCTAGGAAACAATCTCATTCTTGAAAGCTTGAACTATCAGAAATGTTTCTAGTGAATGACAAAGATAAAGGTTTACATCTACTAGATCATTTATTAGAAATAGTGGTCAATATTAGTTCATCTAACATTATTAGTAAGTCTCTGTCCTAAGAAGATAGCATATTTTGAAAAACACTTGGCATGATCGTGAAATCCAGACAATATTTGGTAAAACTCAACAATTTTTTATTTTAAAATGTATGTTTAAAATAAATTTGTTATTTTAATACAGATTGCCTATTTTAAGCTAAGAATGAAAAATATACCAAATATTAAATTTAACTTGAAACAGTGGCTTTTAACCTTGTAGGTTATGTCTTAACTATAATAAAATAATAAAAATAAAATATTTTTAATTAAAAGGCAATAGAGTATGATATAAATTAAAAAGTAACTCTATAGTTTCCTACCACCATAATCCACATATGCCCACACATACAAATACACATTGCATCCTATCCACCAGGCATCACTACTATTTACAGTATGGATTGGATTATATCTCTTTAGACATTCCTTCCTGACCTTCCTTCCTTCTTTCTTTCCTTTTTTTTTCTTTAATTCATTCTTTATTTCTTTTCAAATTAACTTATATAAGGGCATATCTTTGTCTTTAGGTATATGTGCACTTATGTAATATAGACATAATATAAAAATAACAGTATATATTTATATACTGACATATTTCTATATCATTTTACCCAAACTGTGTCATATTGTACTTCTTTTTCTACAGGATTTTTTTTTATTCAACAGCATGGTAAGGATAACTTCTCATATCAATACATATAGGTATTTCTCATTCTTTTTCGTATTCATTTATTTATTAAAAATATCTTTTTCATCAGTGTGTTTCTACTCATAGTTGCTGGGACTATGGCAGTGAGCAAAACAGAAAAATGAACACAGGTACCGGAAGATTTCTATTTTATAAAGAGAAATAGAAAAAGCCTATTGGCGCTTCTGGAGAAAAGTTGAGGGTGAGCACATGTAGATATGGGGCGGGGTAGGAGAAGAACTCCAGGTGGAGAAACACAGAGCCAAATCCCTGAGAGCACTTTTGTTGTGTGAGATTGAAGCCTGCTGACCAGAGTAGCGGAGGCACAGTGGGAAAGGGGAGAATAGTGCTGACCAAGATCAGAGACATAGACGAGTGGATTCATTTAAGGCTCTGAGTCATGATAAGGGTTTGGATGTTGGAAAGTCTGAGTGAGATGGAAAATCACTGAAAGATTTGAGACAGCAGTGACTCTGATCTGGCTGCAGTTCTGAAACTAGACCCCAGGAACATGAAAGATAAAATAAATCTCTTTAAAAGGGACTTAGGTGAATTTATTCTGAAAGAATTAGAAGTTACTTTAATTAAGGGAATTGTTTTCCATATTATTAGTTTAACACGTGCAACTTAAAATGCAATGTATAAATTACCCCAAAACAATGAAATGAGGGGACTATGCTTTTATATGATCTTTGCCCTAGAATATTTAAAAAAATGTCTACCCTATTCTACCAATCTTGAGTTAAGAGGTATTTAGAACAGCATGAATTTAAAGCATCTGGAATAATAACGAAAGAGTCAATGATCACATGTAAATATTCACTTTTTCTGACTGATTTGAAAAAGGAAAGCTATCATAATCCAATGGCCAATTGTACTATATCAAATAATCATAACCTAGACCGGAGATCAGCAAATTTTTACTGCAAAAGGCTATTAAGAAATATATTGGGTTTGGGGGCACGTGGGTGGCTTAGTCAGTTGAGTTTCCGACTGTTGATTTCGGCTCAGGTCATGATCTCACAAAAGGTGAGATCAAGCCCATGTTGGGCTCTGCATTGACAGCACGGAGCCTGCTTGGTTGTATCTCTCTGCCTCTCTCTCTCTGCCCCTCCCCTGCTCACGTGTGCCTGTGAGCACACTCTCTCCTCTCAAAATAAATACATAAACATTTTTTTAAAAGAAAAAAGATATATTGGGGTTTGCTGACCATGTTGTCTCAGTTGCAACTACATGACTGCCATTATAGTGAAAAAGCAACTCTAGATGATACCAAAACAAATGGATGCAGTTGTTATCTACAAAAGCAGTGGTAAGTAGAATTTGGTCTGCAGGCCACAACTTGCCAGTCCTTGATCTACCAGATGAATCTGGTGTGAACTAAGGATTCTTTTCTGTAAAGCCACAGGACCGTACGTCACACATGTGTGTTGTATAATTGCAGAGGCTCTACAGCCTTGCCTTCACTTAGGTCAAATAGCCTATGTGTGTTCTTGCCTACCTGTTGAAAGATATTTGATCTTTAGTAATTACTTTACCTTCCTCTGCCTCACTTGCATTTGTAAATGGACATAAAATTCATGCCTACCACATAGAATTGCTCTAAAAAATTTTATTTATTTTTAGTTTTTTTTTTTAATTAAATACTAGAATGAACTTAAAGCATTTGGAAAGTGTCACACAGTGCATGCTCAACAAACACTGACTCTTATAGGTGTTACTTTTATATCATAGATTTATGATTTTAAAAATGCCATAAAATTCATTGCTAATACTACACAAACATATAAAATACTTTTCAGAATCAACCATATAAGCAAATTAGGGCATTAGGTACAAAACAGAAAGATCTTCAACAACAGAACTAGAAATTTTAAACATAGGTCTCAAGGTGATTTGAAAAATATAGATTTATTAGATTAAGAAAGAAAATCATCAAACCAATATTTTACTATGTGCAACCTATATTACAGGTTACTTGTATCACAGTGTAGATGAGACCAAGGCGGGAAGGACCCTACATCTATGTATGGCCCAAATCAATTCCCCAGAGTCACAGGAGGGTGCACAGCCCAGCTGACATCTTGATTTCACATTTCTGGGCTCTAGATTGTGAGAAAATAAATTTCTGCTGTTGTGGTAATTTGTTATGGAAATCAAATCAGTTTCCCGAGAACCTTAAGTGCAGAGTATATTAATTCCTAAGTATCAGTTAGTGGATATTTTTATCTTTTGTCCATATTTTAGGCTTACTCTGACTTAGAATATAGCTCCTGCAAAGGGGATTTAGTCTATGTCATCGCAAACTTGCAACAAATTATTTGGTATTGTATTTGCTTTGTGCAGTATTAAATTAGTCCTATTACAACAGACTTGTTAAATACCTATTTACTTTATGCCATTCATATTTTTACAACTAATATATTTTTAAAATTCCCACTGAGTTCCATTTAAGATAAGAATAGGATGCTTTTCTGTCAGAATAAGTTTTATTTTTGTTTTCAGGCTCTCAAATTTTCACAATAGAATGTTAATGTTAGCATCTGTACACTAAAAAATAAGAACTTATCTTCAGTCAGTAACACAAAATATCTATCAGGATATAAGGCATTCATGTGATGTGACAATAAATTAATTGATTTTCAGTACATGGCAAAATTGTAACTGAGATCATTATTATTTGAAACAGTCTGGATGGATTGCTAATTATCTATTCCTTCAGATCTCTAGTTGTCAAGTGTTACTGTGTTTAAAAATCATCAGCTGGACTTATTAGTATTCAAAACCTTTGTTCTCTGCTTTAATAAATGTTGAGGAAGAGGATAACATTGATGATCTCTCTCATTTTTTAATTTCCACCTTGCCCACAGTGGGGGAAATTTGTTCCCTCTCTCATGTTTGCCCTCATGCTCTTGCTTCTGTCTTCCTCTGTGGGCAGCCATCCACTACCAGCTGCTCTAGTTCTCTAACTGAAATGTACCTAAGACACTCATTGTACAAGGTTTTATTTATTAATGGGTGGCAACACTGCCTCATAGTTAAGAACAAGTTTCTGTTACCTGACAGAGAACCGGTTCTGATCTCACATTCTGCTGCTACCAGCTTGAAAATCAATACTCAAGAGAAAAGTGATGGTAGGAAAGAAAAGTTTGCTTCATTCAGGAAGCAGGAAACCTGGGAAGATGATGGACTAGTGTTCCAAAGACCATCTTCCCAGTCCTGGTGAAGCCAGAGCATTTTATTTATTTATTTTTCTCTTTTTATATATGAAATTTATTGTCAAATTGGTTTCCATACAACACCTAGTGCTCATCCCAAAAGGTGCCTTCCTCAATACCCATCACCCACCATCCCCTCCCTCCCACCCCCCATCAACCCTCAGTTTGTCCTCAGTTTTTAAGAGCCTCTTATGTTTTGGCTCTCTCCGTCTCTAACCACTTTTTTTTTCTTCCCCTTCCCCATGGACTTCTGCTAACTTTCTCAGGATCCACATAAGAGGAAAACATATGGTATCTGTCTTTCTCTCCATGACTTATTTCACTTAGCATAACACTCTCCAATTCCATCCACGTTGCTACAAAAGGCTTATTTCATTCTTCCTCATTGCCACGTAGTATTCCATTGTGTATATAAACCACAATTTCTTTATCCATTCGTCAGTTGATGGACGTTTAGGCTTTTTCCATAATTTGGTTATTGTTGAAAGTGGCTGCTATAAACATTGGGGTACAAGTGCCCCTATGCATCAGCACTCCTGTATCCCTTGGGTAAATTCCTAGCAGTGCTATTGCCAGAGCATTTTAAAGGGAAGAAGGAACAGTGGGTAGGGAAAGGTTGGGGCCTACGTTTAGAAGAAGATTAGGAGCATGACTGTAAACAAACTTGCTGTTATCTGTTGCAGCTGTTTTTGAATATAGTCAAGCCTTATTCTTATGGGAAGTCTGGCCCTTCTCCTCAAGGCCAGTGGTCTGTAATCTCAAGGAAAGTAGGTTAGTTCTGCCACAGAGCAAAGGGTTTAGGTCAGCAGTCAAGGAGTTTGAATCAAGTTAACCCTTAAGACAGTTAGAGTGCTGTTATAGTTCTACCCTTCCTTTTTTACCTGTTGGGATCATGTTTCACAGGATCTTCTTTCATTTCTTTTTCTCTCCATATTGTAATATCACTCTGGATACCATCTGACAGAGGTAAACCCAAGCACATGTGTTAGGTTTATGTAGTGGATTGAGCTATGCGGGAGGTGGGGATGAGTAAGGTAGTATATGTGAGTGGCTTGTCTCATCCATGATTTGCCTATATTGGAGATTTATTTTCCTGTGTGCATTCCTTTCCAAGACTGCAGCGGAAATGAAATGTAGAATTTGGGACTTAAAACTCGACCGCTCTAACTTGAAACATTCTTAAAAGCTATACATTACTATTGAAAGAAATAACCAATTGAAGAACATTTCTTGATAGATATCAATAAAGACACCACTATTTAGTTAATATTTTGTTGTGTGCTATGTGTGAGAGTCTGATAAACCATAATCAAAATTACTCATGAGTTTTTCTCATGGGAAAGTTTATATCCCCATGGGCCCTGTATACTGATGCTTATGAAAACATTGATTTTGTATTACAGATGAGCTTAAATTTCTGCTTTGTTTTCTGGGAAGGAAAGTTAAATATTCTCAATTTGAGTAGGAAACATCTGACAAGTTACATGTAGACATTTCACTACTCTTTCTAAATGTTTCTTGAACATTCTAGGATTTCAATCTCAACTGGAATCTGAACTCATCTTGCAATGTTCCTGGTCACCACTCTCATTTCCTTATCAATTGTTCCAATTATTTTCCATTTTTATCAAACTACACAGGTTCTCAATAGACAAGCTCAACTTCTACATCTCAGGCCATTATACAGGACCTTCTAATTCCATATATATAAAAATCTATATCCGCCACAGTTATGACCCCTCTCATTTTTTGTAACAAAGGAAAAGGCTTTGTCTACTCTTGAAATTAGTCTCTGTACCTTGTCAAGACCACATGCCCTCTTGTTCCACACAGATGTTGCTCCATCTGTTACTTCGTTACTCTTAATTCTTCATTCTGTCTCCACTCCTTTTTAGCAGCAATTTGGTTAGCTTTTTAAAACTTTTTTAATTTTAATTTGTTAACCACAATATACTTTTTACTGTAAAATAACAATAGGAAAACCATCACGTAGATGTTCACAAATTAGAGAAAACAATTACTAACATATTTAGTTTGGGAACAGAGTTAATTCAATTCAAAGAGCCAGAGAGCTTAATAATCTAGAGATCCAAATGCAGCAAGAGTAACTACTAGTGGAATTCCTAAAAGTAGCATTTAAGTAATATTCCAGGAATGAAAAAAGGGAAAAGAACTCTAGAAGAATTTTGAGTGTCAATCTGTAGGACAAGCCAAAATATATGAGTATGAAAACAAACACATAAAAACAAACATAAAAACACATGAAAAACTATGATTGTGTAGATACTATTACATAGATACTACTTTTCTAGGTATTTATAACTGTGGCCTAACTTAGATGTTTCCTGATGTGTTTATAAGTTTCTGTTTTTAGACTGAATTTATTTCTAAAACAAAATCAAAATTTAGTGCAACTGAAATGGGGAATGCCCCACAGGCATACCTGTACACACAATAAGTAGTGTCATTCACGATTCAAACTCTGAAGCCAGCGATTCACATGTTAATCAGGTTAGAGTCATCGTTCATTAATCAATTGATCCCAGCTTATAGTTTGACCATTGCATGAATTAGAAAAATAAATTGGTTTTAAATAAATCAGTCCAAAGCCTCAAGGAACAATAAGTGATTTTCTCCAGAGATAGATGTTCTGTGCAACCTCTTAGCGATTGTTCACTGCAGACATGTTAACATCTTGAAGCTCTCTCTCATTAACAAAATAGAGTTTAGAAGATTAAAGTCACCCATATAAATGACTTAGCATATTGTCTGTATATAATGAAGCATATTGCTTTTAATGGTAATACTTTTTTAAATGATTACTTATTGTCTTCCAGGACAACTATTTTATAGTATTTTTTTTTCACTCAAGAGAGTTCACCTATTTTATTTTTATTTCTCACTATGCCTGTGTTAGATTAGAATCATCACAATTATTCTTCCTCTCAAGATATACATCATTTCTCTCTGAACTTATTAATTGAATAAGTATTTAAGTGAATTCCTACTATGTACACGTAACACCAGGCACTGGGATAACCAAGATGGCTATTACATAGCTTTGTTGTCAGTCCGTTGGCAAACACAGATCCAAATAATAGTTAAGAGATGCATTTATTTAGCAATGGAGACCTGCATAAATGCTTCCCTTCTAGAGAAGCCTTTACTCATTTACTCATACTTCAAATTGAATTTGAATATTTACTCATATTTTAAATTGAATTTGAATGTCTGCTGTGTTTAATATTGTAAAAAGGAGCTTATAGGTATAACTAAAGTGCACACCTCAAGAACTTAAATAAAAGATTTAGAGACTGTCCTTGGTGAAAATGCCACAGGAAAAAAGTAGTAATGACATCAAGCTTATTGAGTGATCTTATAGAATTGATCTAGTTTAAAGAACAATACCCAATCCAGTGAGATAATATTTACATAGAATAAGTATTTTTTTGTAATCAACCTCACAATTTTCCTTCATATACCAGCAGTAAACACAAAATAAAAGATATAATAGCATGAGAATTATAAATTACCTGACAATCGGTCTAAGAAAAGTTATGTGGGACTTCTTTGTAGAATCGTATGTAATATTATTGACAGAAATTTAAAATGAATAACACAAATGGAGGACAATGTGGTAGTCGTGATCACTAAGGGGTCAATGCAAGCAGCAAAAGGAAGTCCTACTCATAGAGTCAAAACATCAAATGAGACCAAGAAGGAGAAGCCAACATAGAAAGAAAGTTTTAAAGTAATCATCACTTTTGTTATACATCATCAATAGACATTGAGGAACTTTGCACCAATTTATCTCTTGTAAGCCAAGCAAAATGGCTGGTTCCAGCAGCCTCACTAATACTACTAATTTCACATCTATAAAATGTGTGTAATTATTGTTTGAATTTACATTTTTGGTAGCTGAAATTTCTCCTATAACAATGAGAAAGCCTCTAGTTTCATAGATGAGTAATAATAGAATAACAAGTTATTTCATAATGTTCAAAAAACTAAAATGGATATTAAATGTTAAGTAAGGCTCACTAAGCATAAAGTAACCATATAATTTTTTTTTTCATATTCACTGATGTAATATTTTAAATAACTGCTAATATAAAGCATATACGATATTTCTGGAAGCCACTATATATTCTGATATGACAATAATTTATTGAATGTAGTAATTATCACCTATTTATATTATAATCAATATATGTGCACATATGTTGATAATCGAAACTATTCAGTAACATGAGTTTATGATATAATTGTCAGGTGCTAGTGTAAGGCTTTTCCTTCCTACTTCCTGCCCATCACGCTCAACTGTGACTCTGTCACAATTTGCTGCCTCATTGAAGGTCCCAGAATAATGCTAATGGAGCAGTCTCTATCTGGAACATCACCAATTGCCAAATAAGAAAGTTTTGATAGCTAATTTTAGAAATGTTGTAATTGTTAAGATTTTGAAATATAATGTTGTCATAAAAGAAAAAATAATTAGCTACCAAATTGATTAGCTGGATATTTATGTTTGTCTCAGGGTAATATGATATACTGAATTACATTTTGAAAGTGATTGGTTGCCCTTGACATTTTATATTTTATGACATAGAGGGCATGGCAGAGTGGTTGAACTCCAGAATGCTGAACTGTAAAACATTCAGAACATATCTTTTGTTGATGTAATTAAAAGACACCTGTGCATTTTCAATGGAAAGTCCTCATTATTATTTATTTCTGTACTCTAATAAATGTGTGTGTGAAGGGGAAGATTTCACTTGAAATCATTAATGACATAATATTTTCAGAGAATAGCTAAAGTGAAGGTAATTCATACCTAGATCAAATCCCAAATTTCTTCTATGCAAATAATCAATTATATTTTAATTAGGAAAGCTCTAGCATTATCCACAACATCAGTAACAATAACTATAGTATTAAGAATAACTTTGAACATTAATTAGTACTGTATCAAAGATCAAAGTAGACTAAAAGGAAGACATCTGTCAGCAAATTGACAAATATAGTTTGATAATACAGGATATAATCTTAACAGGGTCTTCAATATAGATTTGAAACAAACTCAACTGTTAGCATTCCCCCTTCTTATAATAGTTCATAAATATTAAGCTTTTAAAAACATTTTATGAAAAGGATTATTTTGTGCTCCCAAATATGATCTTGCCTGGATATAAAACAATGAAATATAACTGCTATAGGGACACATAACATTGCAATGAAATCTAATATATCCCATTGTGTTACTATTCCCAAATCTATAACAAAAGTAGTCATATCTCAGTGAGGGATGAATGTATGCCAGTAATGGGAAGCCTCTGCTAGGAACCCAACTAAACCCTGTGACACAATGTCTCAGCAAATGCATCATCAATCAGCTAGAAATTCACAGGGTCTGTTCTGAAATATTGTTTCTGTTCTCATTCTCCCTACGTGGAGTCTGAATTACTCTATGTGTGGAAGGGGGTTGCTGGTTACTTACTAAAGGTCAGAGCATTGATTCAGACAGCCCTTGACAGTAGTGGGTGCAATAGGGTATAGTCAGTTATAGAGAGAATAAAAATGATGTAGCGTCTAGTTACAAGTGCATGGTCTGCAAGTGGGATGATGGGAAGTTATGTTTTGTCTTACCAACACATTGCTTAATGTATTCTGAATGGCAATGCCTTCACTCTTTCACCTTACCTGAGTATTGAATTACTCTGCATTTGACAAGTTACTCTAACTCCATTGTGATTGGCCCTGAAAGGCATCACATTCACACCTCAACAGCAGGGAAATGTTTCCATTCATTACAAATTTGTACTTTCTGTAAGTTCAACCACTATCAAGTAAATAAGAGAACTAAATTTGTTACTTCATAGTGAAATTTAAATGGAAATTTGTTTTTTACTCACATTTATGCAATGTTATATTTAATGTTTAACACTGCTGAGATACTTCAAATCTAAACCTTTGCCTGGAGTATCAATGATGAAATGATAAAGACAGTGTGACTTTTGACAATATGGACAGGTATAATTCTTAGTGTAATAGATAAATAATTGAGTACTTCCTTAAACAAAAAATTACCAAGCATATACTAAATACATGCTAATTGATCGGGCACATGAATATGAACACTAAAGATATTATAATTTGGGTTGCCTAGGTGACTCAGTCAGTAAGCGTCTGACTCTTGTTCTCAGCTCAGGTCATTATCTCACAGTTTGTGAGTTTGAGCCGAGTCCGGCTCTGTACTGTCAGCAGAACCTGCATGGGATTCTGTCTCTCCCTCTCTCTGCCCCTTCCCCACTTGTACTCTCTCTCTCTCTCTCTCTCTCTCTCTCTCTCAAATACAGAAATAAATGTAAAAATAAGATATACTAATTTTGAATATGCTTAAGGATTTCAAAGTGCAGTGGCTGAGTGATGTTTATTTTTAATTAAAAAAGAAGGGTTATGAAACTAAACAATGAATTGGTTGTACCTAAACAAGTAATAGGATATCACGAAATGTTTTAAATTACAAGTAATACTTTAGCTTAGCCTTAATTACGTTTAACCCATCAACATAACAGAGTGGGGTAGAAGTGTTTTCAGGTAAGATAAAAAGTAAAGAATGGAAGGCTATGGAAATTTTCCAAAGCATGAAAAGGTACATAAACAAATTGATTTGGAAGAAGAAACGAGTGAATATTGGCTTCATGGGAGATGAGATTAGAGGTTAGGTGGAAGAAGAATATTAAATCTAATTTATTAAAAAGCAACAGACAATATGGAAGCATTTTTAAGCCAGGGAGTAACATGATTAGCTCTTCATTTTTAAAGAAATTATGCTGGCAGTGACGGGACAAACAAGTAGGAAGATCTTCAGTCTCAGGGTAGTTTGATATTAAAATTTTAATTAGCTTTCACTGGCAGAAGATATCATAGACATTTGTATATAGTGGTTAATGAAATGTGTTGGCTCTATGGAAAAGGCTCGAAAAAAAGATCAGAAGCCTCTGTCTATCTCTATTTTCCTTGCTCAATTATTTCCTCTAATTGGAGAATGGACATTAAGTACCAAACTATAATTGTCTTTCTCCCTGTAAACCTAATAAATTAGTACTGTTTGATCTGCCTTCCCTGTAAAGGCCAATGACAGTACAGCCCAGGAAGCATTCTATAGTGATTATAATGGCTGGAAAGAAAGCCACACATCCATTATGCACTGTTTATTGCTACCCTAAAAGTGAATTTCATTGCTGTAATAGTCCAGTTTTGCTATTACGTGTATTGATTATGTGATTTGGGTCATTTAATAGTTTAACTTTTGTGAAGGCCACACAGTTTCTTTTACCACCATGCACCTTCATCTGTTCTACCCAACTCAGTACTTTGAGCTTTAACAGGCAGGAAAATTGAGAGATGTGCTATTGTTGGCCCTAGAAATGGATGGGATGGATAAACACCCTTAGGATAGTTGTAATTCATAATATTTCTTAAATAAGTAAAAACCTTTTTAAAGGTTGAGAATCCAAGGCAGGGTCCACACTCTCAGCTCAGAACCCAATGTGGGGTTTGATCTCACAAACCTTGAGATCACAATCTGAACCAAATTCAAGAGTCAGATGCCTAACCGACTGAGCCACCCAGGTGCCCCATCATAATATTTATCCAAGAAAATATTATGTTTGAAAATATTTTCGTCAAGAAAAATGTGAATGTTCAGCCAGACGGCATGAAAGTCTACTCTGGTTCTAAGATTTTATTTTATTTTATTTTATTTTATTTTATTTTATTTTATTTTTATTTTTTTCTTGTAGATTGATTTTTCTGGCATATTTAGTATAAAGCAAATGAGACTTTCTCCTCAATAAACAAAAGAATGTATTGAAATATTTAGAGAATATATAATTTTTTCAATTGTGAATATAAATCAGAGAGGCCTGGAAATGGAACCCAGATTCAAATTCAACTTAAAGAATGTAGTAGAAGGGTTAACATCTGTACCCAAGAATGGTAAATACTAAAGGAAATCCAGTTAACAAATAATTTTTTTCAGAAATAATTATTGATGTAAATGTATGACCAAGTTATTGTTTATAATCAGTTTTGTGGTATAATTGTTTTATTTATTCTTCAAATACATTTTAAGAAAATACTAGTCTTCACAATATAGTAGATAACAAAAGAGGTTAAGATTTTATTCATAAGAGAACTTACAGACTTAGGCAAGTAATACAAATAAATATGTATAATGTACAGTATATGATGATAAACTGTAATAATGAGAAGAATTCTAGGGGGAAAAAAGTAATTCTAGGGGGAAGTTTCTGAGGAAGAAAGTGTAATGTATCAGGTAGTCAAGAAAGGGTCAATAATGTAACTATTAACTAGAATCCCAATGTAGCTGAGAAAGTAAGCTAGAAGTGTTCCTGAAGGAAAAGTATTATAGGCAGAAAAATGAGCCCTAGGATGAGGTTACCTTGTAATGTTGAAGAATGACAATGTTAACAAATACAAGTAGGAGGGAGAATATTAGAAGATGAGGCTAAAACATAACAAAAAAGTAGATTATGTAGGGTTCCATTGGTCAAAGTAAAATTCTTTACTTTTTACTGATTTAGGTGAATTGGAAAACTTTGACCAGGGCAGCAAGTTGATATGGTTTATGTTTTAACAAAATCACCGTGGCTGCTATTTTGAGAACAGTTTGCAAGGTGGTGGGATGACAGAAATTGGAATCAGGAATACGATGGTGGTGTGGTCCAAAGTTGTAGTAAAAGAGGTGATAAGAAACACAGTAAAGCTTTGGATTGCAAGCAACTTGTTCTGCGAGTGTTCCACAAGATGATCAAACATTTCTAATAAATTTTAACCTGATAAACGAGCGATGTCTAGCAATATGAGACCAAACATCACGTGATTACAACTAAGCCAACGATTCTTGAAATTTGCTGTGATATACAAGTGCTTTGAATTACAACCATATTTCTGGGATGAATTATGTTTGCAACTAAGGTTTTACTGTACTGTATCTGTATATCCTGGAAAGAAACAAATCTTTTAATATATTGTATTGGCACAGGATAATATCAAAATTTTGATTGAGTTAGTAAAAAGTAAGATTACCTTAATATAATAGAAGGAAGATATGACAGGAGCAGTTTCGAAAGGGAAGTTCAGGAGATTAGACATGTTATATCTGAAATCATAAAATGTCTGTAATTCATATGTCTGAAGTTCAGAGAAGAGATCTAGACTGTGCATAAATTTGACACATTTCAATATGAAATTGGATAACATCACCTCTGCAGTGAGTGTGGATAGTATATAAATGATTCTGTAAGTAAATGCTCAAACAAGAGACTTGGAAGAATATTAAGGAGCAGTATAAAAGAGACACCAACAAACTCAAAAGAAAACCAGACTGTGAAGATCTGGCAATCAAATAAATGTATCAAACACTATTTTTTTCCATTTACCTACTGGAGGAGATCTTGGTTGCTTCCAAGTTTTGGTAATTATGAATGAGTTTCTATAAACATTTATGTGCAGGTTTTAGTGAGGACATATGTTTTAATATTTTGGGGGGTAAATACTAAGGAGCATGATTATAAGATCATATGATAAAAGTATGTTTTGTTTTGTAAGACCCACAAAATTATCTTCCAAAGTGGCTATACCATTTTGCATCCCCACCATCAATGAATGAGAATCTTGTTGCTCTATATTCTCACCAGCATTTGGTATTATCAATGGTTTGGATTTTAGCCATTGTAATAGATGTGTACTGATATCTCATTGTTGTTTCAATTTGCATTTCCTTGATCTTTGGCTCATTTTTAAATTGTGTTATTTCCATGTATATTTCTATATAATCCTTTATCGTGTGTTTTTACAATTACTCCCTTTCAGTTTGTGGCTTGCCTTCTGATTCTGTGACATTTTGTTTCTCAGAGAAGAAATTTTTAATTGAATAAAATCCAGCTTATCAATGACTCCTTTCATGGGTTGCGCTTTTGATCCTGTACCTAAAAGTCATCATACTCAAAAGCAACTGCATTTCTTCCTAGGTTGTCTTCTAGGAGTTTTTGTTGTTGTTGTTGTTGTTGTTGTTTGTATTGTGTTTTACATTTAGATCTGTTCCATTTTGAGTTAATTTTATGAGGGGTATAAGGTCTATGTCTAGATTTGTTATTTTGCATGAGGATGATAATTTGCCTTAGAACTATTGTTGAAAATAGTTCAACAAATTGAACTATTTCAATGCTCCATTGCATTGCATTTTTTCCTTTGTTAAAGGTCATTTGTTTATATTAATGTGAATCTATGTCTGGATGCTTAATTCTGTTCCATTGATCTGTCTATTCTTCATCAATACCACACTGTCTGATATTGTAGCCTTACACTAAGTCTTGTAGTCAAGTAACATCAGGCCCAGTACTTCTCTTCAATATTATGTGAACTATTCTGACTCTTTTCATTTCCATGTAAAATTTAGAATCAATTTGTCAGTATAAAAAAATAATACTTGCTGAAATTTTGATTGGCAATGAATTTATAGTTATAAATTAATAAGTACTGAAACCTTGACAATATTTAGTCTTTCTCTCCATGACCATGGAATATCTCTCCATTATTTAGTTCCTCTTTGATTAATTCATCAGTTTTATAGATTTTTTTCATATATATCATGTACATATTTTGTTAGACTTTAAGTTTAATTTCAGTTTTTGCATGCTAATTTAATGGAATTGTGGTTTTAATTTTGAATTCCATTTGTTCATTGTTTTTATATAGGAAAGTAATTGAATTTTGTGAATTAATCTGACATCCTGCAGCCTTGCTATAGTCTCATTAATTTGAGGAATTTCTCAATTTTTGAATATTCTCTATAGATGATTATGTCTTCTGTAAACAAATAATTTTATTTTTCTCCTAATCTGTATTTCACTCATGTGTGGAATTTAAGAAACAAAACAATCATAGGGAAAAAAAGAGAGTGGCAAACCAAGAAATAGATTCTTAACTACAGAGCACAAACTGATGGTTACCAGAAGGGAGATGGATGGGGGGATGGGTTAAATAGGTGATGGGGATTAGGGAGGGCACTTGTGATGTGCACTGGGCATTGTATGTAAGTGTTGAATCACTAAATTGTACACCTGAAATTACACTGTACATTAACTAATTTGATTAAATAAAAACTTTAAGAAACACAGGCCATAGTATGTAGTGAAATGGGAAATCATTCTATAGTCCTATGATTTGGGCTCAGATTTTGGTGAGCCTATGCACTGAATTATGAACTTCACCAGTGCCTTTCAGGGATTTTCCCCTTTAGGTGGAACAAAATGGCAAGAGGAGGCTGAAATTGGGTATTTTCCCTTTATGTGGAATATTAGAATCACCTGGAGTTGAGTATTACCATGCCTCAACTGGGTTAGGTTCTGAGACTACCCTAGCAGGTTAGGCTCTGGTAAAAAATTTCTTTTGAAGACAGGTCTTATTAAAAACAGAATGCTCTAGGGGCACCTGGGTGGCTCAGTCGGTTGAGCATCCGACTTCGGCTCAGGTCATGATCTCACGGTTCGGTTTGTGGGTTTGAGCTCCGCATCAGGCTCTGTGCTGACCGCTTGCTCAGAGCCTGGAGCCTGCTTCAGATTCTGTGAATCCTTCTCTCTCTGCCCCTCCCCTGCTCATGCTTTGTCTCACTCTGTTTCTCAAAAATAAATAAAAAATGTAAAAAATAAAAATTAAAAAAAAAAACCCACAAAAAACAGAATGCTCTAAGCACATCTCAAAATGGTTCCTTTTCCCTCACCTTGCCAGATGCATGAGCGCATTTTTCTCCAGTATTCACTGCAAAGGACCTGTAGTACTCCTTTCGATATAAATCATAAATTTGGGGTCCTCTGATGACTGGATCCCCCTGGAGTTTTTAATTATCAGACTTGTCCTCATTGAGGCTCTAGAAATTTGTCAGTTAGTTTGTTTTCCCTACCCAAAGAGTGCTTTCTGCAGAAACTGCTGCTCTGGTTAGTTGTGATACTTTATATATACTTGTCTGTTCTCCAATGTTGGAATCCTATGACCTCACTTCTCTAATAAATCTAAGAAAAGTTGTTGAGTGTTCAGGTTTTTCAGCTTTTTACTTGTTAGGATAGAATCATAACTTCTAAGCTCCCCAGCTGCTTGAGCAGAAACCAGAAGTCAGACAGTTTATTTGTAAAGTTGGGAGAAATAACCGTCTATTTGAACATTGTACAAAAAATACAGTAGACAGAGAAAATTTGATGATTCAAGAAAATCCTCAAACTAAAATAATTGAATAAGTGATATAAGGTGGTTCTAGGGAACAACCTGGATTAATTGATTAATAATCTGCATTGAATCTTTTGGAGTTATCAAAGTATTAACTTCTCAGACAATGCATTCAAAATAATTCATACTGGAATTTAAATGCTGAGTTTCATTGTAGATCTTATATTCTTTACATAAACAATGATTACTTTGAAATACAACTTTCACTGTAATAGCAAGCTTTTTGTTTCTTTATTCAAATTACTTTCTGCTCTTGGAAAATAAAAATTTAAAAGTATATTTGCAATATTTTCTTTATGAATAATTTTATGATAGAGTTAGGATGCTTTTAAAAACTACTCATCTGGTAATCCATTGCTACCTTTAGCATTTTGTTTTCATCTTTAAGATTTTCAGATTGGAGGCACCTGGGTGGCTCAGTGGGTTGTGTCTGACTTCAGTTCAGGTCATCATCTCACAGCTTGTGAGTTGAGCCCCACACCAGGCTCTGTGCTGAAAGCTCAGAGCTTGGAACCTGCTTCAAGTTCTGTGTCTCCCTTTCTCTCTGCCGCTCTCTGGCTCGCGCTCTCTCTCATTCTCAAAAATGAATAAATGTTAAAAATACAAAAAAAAAAAAATTCCCGAATTGATTTGTTAAGGAAGATTAGCTCACATAGTTAAACCCAATAGTTAAAAAAAAGATTAATTAATTATATATTTCTAAAGTTCTCTCTTCTCCAACTTAGTATTTCTTAGAAGAATATCTTTTTAAATTAAAGATATTAGAAAAACATTTATGTGAAAACTGAATTCTATTATTTGTAAAAAATAATGTGAGTGATAACTGAATACTACAATGATTTTTTTAAATAAATTTGATGTTATAATTACTTGGGAGAAATAAAAACAAACAATATTTTGTATTTCAAAGTTGACTTGTCTCTGAAGAACAATTGTGGGAATTTCCAAAGCCATGTTGTATAAAACTACTAAAATAAGAGAGTGAAACAATAATCAAGGATGATAGATAAATGTACACTTTTAATAATATCAATCTTTAGCATGTCTTGGATTTCTGCTCTTGGAATGATTTCTTTTTTCCTTATGAAAAATAAAATGAAGTTTTTAATATATTTATAAGATCACTCAAAAGCGATGAATTGTATATTTCCAATGCTTCAGGCAATTTTATACCATGTACAAAATGAATAAGAATTGATCTCTGCCTTCCTAAAGGCAGATAAGGACTTGTCTTTCAAATTTACATTACTTCTAAAACATAACTTTTACATTTGATGTTTGTGTCTTGATCGATGCTAATGCTGCAAATGATTTCTAAAACTGAAAATTAGTTCTAAAGATTTGTTCCAAGGGATTAGAAAACTGCCATTGAAGTGTGGAATTGGGGTCCAAGAACTGTGAGAGCAGAGAGGGGGTAAACATTTGTTGTGATCATTTCCCAAAGGTGCTGACACCTTTGTCATCAGTGGTTGAGAAGCTACGAATCTGAGAAGAGCTTTTGACAGGCTGAGGAACACAAATCAAAATTCAGAGTTCACTAAGGAGTAAGGTCAATGGAAAACACTTAACGTTTTTGTTGGTATCTTAGCAGTAGAGGTGAACAGGACATATAATAACTTTTCTGAGTCAAAAGCCCAGGTTTAAGTTTGAATTTCTTCATGATTTAAAGTAATCAGGCAAAACTAGTGTCTCCAAACTAGGTACCAATTAGAAGAAGAGAAAATTGATATTGGGATGCAAATAGTATACCAAGTTTCAATTAACAATAAAACTTTTCATGTAAAACATCAAGTGCACAATCAAAATTTGTCATTCATATGACAAAGATGAGCCGTGACAGAGTAAGAAATGAAAAAAGAGACAGTACAGACATGACTCTCTCAGGATTAATCAGATACTTTAAGTTAATTATTATATTAAGCAATGAAAATATAAAATTGAAATATCAAGAAAGAACCGGAAATTATAAAAACAAATGGCTGTTGAAATGAAAAAATATATATATTACATAAATTCAATAATGCAAACAGAGTTTTGCTTCTGTTTATGATGTAAACAGAAGTTTTTAGAGAAGTGCTAAGAGAAACAGAAGTGCTAAGAGAAAAAAAAACTAAGATAAGTAAAGTGATGGATACATAAAAGTCTTGGTGCACTAACTTGAAGTGGGCAGAGTATTTCACAGATGAGTTACAAGCTATTGTAGTTCAGATATTAGGTCTGTGTACTGGCAAAGCAAAGAGGTTTTTTTGCCAAACACTGTGAGGTCATTGCATCTAGAAGAGGCAAGTGAGATATAAAATTCAGAGTGGGACAAATGCAGCAGTACCTTGCGTGGCATAGCAACCCTCCATGCCCTTTTAAAATTTGCCTAGATAATGGAAGAGTAGCACTGATAAGCAGAAATTGCCTATAGGGTTTTGCATATTCATATTGTGCCTGGAATGTCTAAATACAAGGATCTTATGAAAGTCCAACTCTCTTCAGGCATCAACATCAAATATTTAAGTAGATATACTGTTAGGCAATTACAGTCAAAGCAGGGTAATTTTATGAGTTTGATGAAAAATGTACCTACCAATCCAAGAAGCTTAGTGAATCCTAAATACTATACAACCTCAAAAAATCAAACAATATATTTAAAATACTAAAAGAAAATGTCAACCTAAAATTCTAGATGCAGCAAAAAAAAAATTTAAATTCATGGTAGAATAAAGACATTTTCAGAGAAACAAAAGCTCAGAGTATTCATTACCAGCAAAGATGTATTATATTAAATATTAGAAAAAAATAAGATCAAACTCTCTGGATTAAAGAGAAAGCATACCAGCAGGAAACTCAGATATTTAGGAAAGACTGAAGAGTATCAGAAATATTACAGAAAAAAGTAAATATAAAAGACTCATTGAATATTTTTTTTTAGTTTTATTGAAATACATTTGATTTCTCAAAGTGAGATCTCCTTCCAACAGCCTCTCAATTTGTTAGTGTTGTCAGTGAGTCACTTTGAACCTCAAGCCTCCAGCCTCTGTCAAGTCTTTAGATGACTGTGGTCCCAGCAATTATCTGACTGCAGCCTCATAAGATAACCCAAGTTAGAACCACCCACTCAATTTGTTCCAAGTTCCCAACAAAGGGAAACCATGAGAGTTAAAATGGTGGTGGTGGTTTTAAGTTTCTAGTGTGATATGTTAAATTGATACCTAACACATATATCTCTGCTGATAATGACTTTTATTTTTCCTTTCACATTTCAATCATTTATTTTCTTTTTCTTGTTTTATCACACTAGCTAAGAACTCTTTAACAAGGTTGAATATAAGTTGCAATAGCAGAATACTTGTCTTATTCCCAATTTTAAGAATAAGTCATTTCACCATGAATTACGATGTTTTCTGCAAGGTATAGTGTATATGCTTTATTGTATTATGGAAATTTTTTCTATGCTTAGTTTGTTTAGACATTTATAATAAAGAGATGCTGAGTGATATTTTCCCATCTATTAGAATGTTTATTTAATGTATTTTTTTTATTTATAAAGGTAAATGTCATTGATGTTCAAAATGATACTATCATTGCCTTCCTAGAATAACCCCCACTTAAAGTGAATTGACATTTCTATACATTCTTGCAATTAAATTTGAAAGGCTATGTAGAAATTTTGCATCTATACTTGTATAAGTGACTAGTCAATGATTTCCTTTCCTCTTATCATGTCTTTGTCAGTTGTTATCAAGGTTTTCTGGCCACATAAATTAGATTGAGAAGTAGGCCTAATATCTGTATTACTGGAAGAATTTGTATTATAAGATTAGTGTTGTTTATTTATTTATTTATTTATTTATTCATTTATTTATTGTTATTCGCTCCTAAATGTTCAATAGAATGTACTGGTGAAGACATCTGAGCCTGGGTTTTGTATTTTATGTATTTATTTTTTATTTTTATTTTTTTTGATGGAAGATTTCCAACTGGAATTACCAAAAATTCATGTTAACTTAGTCAGGGTCTGCTGTGGTTAATTCTTTAAGTTTTCTCTTAAATAATGTTAATTTTTACCATTTTAAAATATATGATATTGGATAAAGAATTTGAGCTTAGCAATTGTTTTATTTCAGTACTGGCAAAACCTCTGAGACCAAAATAAAATAAAAGAAGATCTGTGGCAAATAAATCCTATTTGAGGAGAAAAACTTCCCTCTCGGGTAGATAAAGAAAATGAAGTCATATTTATAGTGAAGCAGGATTTCAAATAGCCACATTCTTGGGCAGAGGACAGACATTGAATAAGATATAATTAAATATGGGAAAAACATTAGAGATGATCTGTTCTTGTTCTTTTATTTTAAAGACAAGGAAAAGAACATCAGACAAATAAAATGACACTTTAGAGTTCAGATAGCTTGTTAGTGGCAAAGCCTGAATATGAACTCATGTCCTTAATTCATAATCTGAATTGAGAGTAATTTATTATATCATTGGTTTAAGAATATGAGTCAATGAGAAAAATGTGGCATTAGATATGAAAACAGTAGGGAAAAACTCAAAATTAATCAAGAGGCCCTAGTGCTAGGAACTCTTAGTAATGTTTCTATCCGAATTTCCTGTAAGGAAATACATATATCAAGGTAAGTTTTATGCATGTGGTCCCATACATTATATATTTTAAATTAACTCTGTAGTAAAAATATTGACACTTTTATACTAGCAGACTAATGTAGTATGTTAATCACAAATGAGCATCATATGGTACTGAGCTGTGTTTTGGAGGTTAGCACCATTGGTCATACGAGCATATCGCAAAAACAAACACATATTAAGAATTAACTACACCAATTTTTAAAAATGCAAAGGAATTCAAGTAGCTGGAAATTAATGACTCTTCTTTTTAATTGCTTTGAATATTAACCAAGGTACTGGGCAATCATTTTTTTAAATAGTTCTTTCATGATGATTTCAGCTCATTAAGGAGTCATTAGGTGCCAAAATTACCACAAAAGGAAAGACAGTACTTTGTGAAATTTTGAGAAGTGAATTGAGATTTGCTGACATTAGCACCATAATATGTTTGTAGACAACACCAAGTATGTCATTTGAATGGTGAGTACTATGGGCTGTATTGTGTCCATTCCAAACTTTATACAGCCTTAAGCCCTCCTGGGACTGGATTGGAGCTAGGGTTTTGGAGAAAGTGAGTACAGTTAATGAGGTCCTAAGAGTGGAGCCCTGATCCAATAGATCTGGTGCCCTTAAAAGAAGATAAAGAGATACTAGAGCTCTCTCTCCCTCTGCCATGTGAGGACACAGTGAAGAGGAAGAGAGTCTTTACTAGAAACCAACCATTCTGGCACCTTGATCTCAGACTTCTAGCTTCTGGAACTATGAGAAAATAAATTTCTCTTGTTTAAGCCATCTGTCTATGGTTTTATTATAGCAGCCCAAGCTGACTAATATAGTGAAGTATGCATTATGTTTTCTGATATGACTGAAATATGACTCCCTAAATATACTCTGTCAATCATTCTAGCTATGATCCTAAGTACAAGCCATGTCTTTCCCTTTCATTTTGTGTTTATCAAATTGATTGGTTATTTTTAACTTCTCATTTATCAGTAATGACAGAAAATCACAGTCATTCATCCAACAGGCAGAGGATGTAATAATATTTGTAATTTATATATTATGTGTGTTATGCACCTTGATTTTAAATCATGTAGTCAATTAAGGATAACTCAGAAATATTTCTTTGCAAATGGAGCACACTTATATGCTTTAAAAATAGCAGCATCAAAATGAATAATGTATATTGATAAAATATATTTTCATGGTATTTCTATATTATTGACTTGATTGTCTTTAGAGGTTTAGAATATTTTTGCATTAAACCGGGTTTTCTGTCTTATTGATCATTTGTTTTGATGCATACATTTTCCTGGAAGAAATAACATAGCATATTTCATCTCCAATTTTTCAATTACTATGCATTTAGAGCTTTTTTCAAAACCTAGTTTGATGTAATGACTTATCTATTCTTGAGTCACTACAACTTTCATAATCTTAGGTAAAGTTTAATCAAATTTTGTTAATTTTATCAACTCACAAGATGTGGAGTGTCCACGAAACTTATAAAAGAGACTTAGAAAAACAACCTAAATAATTTCCGTAAAAATTTTAACATAGGGTTCATGAATAAACACTGTCTGCCCTACGCATCCCAGATTTCTTATTAATATCACTTATGTATCAACTCTAAATAATCCTTAAGAATTAACACCCTGATTCATATGCATTCTTTTTAAAGGTATCTTTGATATTCAAAAGAAAATGGAAAAAGAAAAGATAAATGCAACATAGGGTGAAGTGTAAACCTGTTTTCAGTTTGAGGTGCTTGCTAAGTGGACAGTAAGTCTTCTACCTGTAACAAATTGTTTATATTTCTGCTAGGTCTTCCTTGTAAAGATAGGAAGCTGCAGGGGGAGTGCATGGCTAGAGCACAGTATAATGACTTGGTTCTTAAAAGGGCAGACGGAGAAAACCTAGAAACAGATGATATTAACAATAAAACCACACCAAACATCTTAGTAAACAAAAGAAGACAATTAAGTGAGTTCTCTTTTCTATCTACCCACCAGCTGGGAGAACTGCACTCTGCTCCAGGGAGCCCACACTATGTAACTGTTTTCTAAATAAAAATTAATGCATCCACTAAAAAGACTACAGAGAGAATTCATTTTCAGATCTCTAGGGGTAGTTACTCTGATGTATTTCACAAATTGTGTTATGATTTAACAACTATATATATTTTTTTATATTTAGATGGAATTGTTTTCAAAGCAAGATACTCAACCTATATAAAATCATTATTTAAAGTTCATAATTCATAGGCTACAAACAAGTGTTTGCTGAACTTAAAAAATTTGTTTTTCTAAGCAATGGCAGTAATAAAAGATCTTACTTTAATATTGTACTAAGCTACCCTTAAAAATACTGCTTAGTGCTTGGACCAAGTTCAAATACTCCCTTTGCCTACATATAGTTTAAAATTTTCATACAGTTTTTCAAGTTTCATGCAGCCCAAAAAGAGCAGCATAACATGTTAAAATGTGAAATACTTCTTTTAAATTAGATACATCTTTTGAATAAATATTAACTAATTCAAGAGGAAAATAGTATAAATAAGCAGAGGGAAGACTAAGTGAATTATGTACATTTTAATAATTTTACTCATATATGGCTGAATCTTATGAACTGAATTGTGTTCTCCCAAATTTATATGTTCAAGTCCTAAACCCTAATGTGATTATGTTCTGAGATAGGGCCTTTAGGAAGATGATTAAGGTTAAACAAAGATATGGTGTGGTCATACTCTGATATGTCTGGTGTTCTTTTATGAAAAGAAAGAGACACCATAGCTTGCTTTCTTGTCTGTCTGTCTCTCTCTCTCTGTCTGCACATGTGCACAGGGGAGAGGCCATGTAAGTCAGGAAGAAAGATTTCACCAGATACCAACCCTGCCAGTACCTTAATGGTGGACCGCCAGACTCCGGACTGGGAGAAAATTAACTTTTTGATTTAAACCACCCAGTCTGTGGTATTTTATTATGGTGGCCCTACAAGACCAATATAGTATGTTCATCACAAATGAGTATCACATGGTACTGAGCTGTGTTTTGGAGGTTAGCGCCATCAGTCTAGCTATTTTCAATACTGCTGTCTATCAGATAATGCCTAGAGACAAATTTGATCATGGTACTACAGCTGCTTAAAGGTCGAAAGATTAATGAATGGG
The DNA here is from genome assembly GCF_007474595.2 of Lynx canadensis. Classification (NCBI taxonomy): domain Eukaryota; kingdom Metazoa; phylum Chordata; class Mammalia; order Carnivora; family Felidae; genus Lynx; species Lynx canadensis. The sequence goes on from NC_044306.2 coordinate 106,900,245, forward strand.
TGTTTTAAGCAGAAACTGTGCTTTCTTCTGTGTGTTTATCAAAATCATCATCTCTAGGGATCTTGTGTCAGGAAAAGAAAAAGAATGTTCACAAAACACTGGGTGTTAGTTACAGCTCTTTATAAGTGGGGCTCTAAAATAACCACTCAGGGTGCTAGAGGAGATACTGTAGTGGCTTTTAAAAAATGGGGAATAAATGGTCACCGTTTAATAAAAATGTTTTCTATTCATAATTACAGAGGTTATTCAATAATAATGTGACATTGCCATTCCTTCTAGTCAGCCAAAGATGCTGATTACCAAAGCAAGTTAAATGGTAAGCATGTAGATCAGTAAGCACTTAAGTATGCTTTTTTTTGTATGAACCAATGGTTCTAATTCTGGACAGCATCCAGATTTGAACAGAGCACTGACTACATATGGCACCTGCCCTCCTTTATGTCCCAGATATTTCTAGAGAAAGTCTTCTTGTTAAATTGACTGAACTTCAAGTGTGCCTAACAAAAAGGATATTAATACTGCCAAATGAAAGAAAGGACTAGGCATGCACTGTTTGTTAAAACCATACAGAACCTTATGCATGGATAAATCTCATTAAGACAATGGTAGGCACATAAATGCAGAAGGGAATAGATAAGTGGTGTCATTTATTTAAAGTTCAAAATACATATAAATGTTATATATGTTATAATATATACAAATGTAATAACTTACAAGAAATTTATAAAGCATTCCAAACGTATCTGTGGTCTCTAGATAAGGAGAGAAAGGATGGAGTTGAGGATATATATATATATATATATATATATATATATATATTCACAGGTATTAGAATTAATTCTATCCTTTAAAAATGTTCGATGCAGGGGCACCTGTGTGGCTCAGTCTGTTAAGCGTCCGACTTTGGATCAGGTCATGATCTCACAGTTCATGAATTCGAGCCCTGCATTGGGCTCTGTGCTAACCTCTCAGAGCCTGGAGCCTGCTTCAGGTTCTGTGTCTCCCTCTCTCTGTCTCTCTGCCCCTTCCCTGCTCACACTCTGTCTCTCAAAAATAAATAAACATTAAAAAAAATTTAAATGTTGATACAAATATAAACAATCAATAGAATTAAACAGATTTAAATAAAGTCTGTAATGTTATTCTTTGCACTGAAAAAACTAAATAACTCAGCAATGAATAAAAAATACACTAATGCACATGACATATTACCACATTTACTGATTATTATTACCATTTTGAAATCACATTACTCTCTCAAAATAAGATTGTTGGTAATATAGTTGTTATCATTGTTACTAAATCTATTCATTGCTAAAATAAGTTTTTAAATTATTTAAACTTCCAGTTCAGTTTAACCATACTCTCTAATCTTTCTAATAATTTATCATTTAAAACATAATTTTTAATTGTCAGTCACTTTGTTTTTGTTTTGTTGTAGTTCAGGTAAAACATAAATAAGATAAGGTATGTAGCTTGGAAGCACAAGACTCCATCCAGTTTGGTAAAATTTGGCAACCCCTGCACTCATCACCATTTACATCCAAATAGAAGCTCTTCATCATTCCAGAAAGTTCTCTCAAGGGCGTTTCCACAAAATAAGTGTTTATATGTGCGTGTGCACCTTCAGATACTTTATTCTGTTTTATTGACCCATTGTCTATCCTTACAACTTGTAATCAGATGTTGTAGGATTGAAAATAATGATGTTTTTCAAGATCATTTTCACTTCTAGGTCCTTGTTTCACTACGTAAAACAAATCAGTTAACTTCTCGATTTCTGCACAGTCTCTTGTGATTTTTATAGGATTGTCTTCAATCATGGATCCATTTCATCCCATGAGTGTTATTTTATAGTTTTCAGTATACAGTTCTTACATATCTTTCTTTAACTTTATTCTTAAGTAACTGGACAAGGAAAGTGTTTTGGCGATATTTGTAATTGAAATGTACTATTTTAGTTTGCTGGAAGCATAAACAAACAAAATATCAGCAGAGTGTGGAATTGGCAAAGCAGAATCTGTGAAAACCAGTCAGTTAAACTCTGACAGTACAGGGTTTGCCCAGCTTATCTGATCGTAAAAATATAGCAGTGGTATTCATAAATTCGTGGTCACAGAACACACATAGCAATGGTACTCAAGAGAAAAACATTTTGCAGTTCCAAGAAGTCCTGGTTATTTTCTACATTGCTCAGCTCTTGCTACCTGACTGCAAGTGCAAATTGCAAGACTGCAAGTGCAAATTGCTCTTAAAACTGCCAAAGAGAGAGATACAGGGAGTTCTGTGCTTTGGATGACATAATGAAAACAGACATAGCTATAACTGAATTAAGTTGGCTCCAGATCAATAATGTAGATCAAAGGAAAATAAAACAAAAACAAGGAAGGGATAAAGAAGTAGGGCTCAATTCTGTTGGAAACATAAAAACTATGATTAAAAGTCCATTCCAAAAGAAAGCAGAGAATAGCTTTAAGCAAAGGAGGTATTTGATCACCAGGAGGAATTTAAGTGCAACATGCAAATACAATCTGTCTGAAAAGATTGTTGGCAATCAAATTTCTAAGGTTTTATTGTCCACTTGCTGGTCTGATCTATTAAAATCATAACACTAAAAGGGAGAAAATAGGAATCTATTATTTAGACAGACTTTGGAGATATTGCAAGTTCAGTACCAGACTACTGCAATAAAGCAAGTATCACAATAAAATGAGTCAAAAGAAAAGTTATGTGTACAATATACTCTAGTCCACTAAGTGTGCAGTCACATTATCTCTAAAAAAAACAATGTATATACATAATTAAAAATACTTTTTGCTAGAAAATGTCAACCATCATCTGAGCTTCCAACAAGTCCTAAACTTTTTGCTGGTGGAGAGTGTTCCTTCAATGTTGATGGATGTCAAATGTTGATGTCAACCAAAATTCATGGAATGCAAAGATTCAGTCAGAGGCAAGGAAGAGTTGTATTGCCATACAGCTTGTAAACTGAAGAGACGTAGCCTTCAGCTATAAATCTGAAGTATGCTCAAGAGGGGATGGTTTAGGCTAGAGGTTAAATAGGCAAAACCTACAAGTTCTGTGCCCTTTAGGTTGGTCAGACTCAGGTCCCAAACTACAAACTTCAACAGTGAAGTGACAAATAAGATATAGCCCGTTATTTCTGATAGCAGCGTCAGGATGTGGCAGTTTCTGAAAAGCATGACAGAATGGGCTGCAGGGGTCCTTCTGTGAATTTTGCTGAATTTTGTGAAAGTTTTTCACCTCAGACTATGCTGACTGGTTTTGTTTTCCATGGTCTTTTGGCCTGATTAAAATTTTACTTTCTCTCCCTTGACATGAGCAAACCCATCTTGTCTGTTAGCTGTTGCTAATTATTGAAGTCTTGTTTTTACTGATCAGGGTAGTGTTTGCTGAAGGTTGGGGTGACCGTGGCAACTCCTTAAAATAAGCCAACAGTGAAGTTTGCCGCATCGGTTGACTTTCCTCTCGTGAACAAAATCTCTGTAGTATGTGATGCTGTTCAGTAGCATTGTACACAGAGAGCTTTCAATATTAGAGTCATTCTCTCAATCCATGCCACTGCTTTATCAGGAAAGTTTATGTAATATTCTAAATCCTTTGTTGACATTTCAATAATCTTCACAACATCTTCACCAGTAGACTCCAACTCGAGGAACCACTTTTTTGTTTCATCCATGAGAGTAACTGCTTATCCCTTAAAGTGTTATCATGAGATCTTACCAACTGAGGCAAAATTGTATTCTTAGTTCTCCTGTGATGTCTACCTCATCTGCAGTTACTCCCCCCATTGGTCTGGAACCCCCCAAAGTCATCTGTGACAGTTGAAGTCAGCTTCTTCCAAATTCCTGTTCTTGTGTATATTTTGACCTCTTTCCATGAATTACCAATGTTCTTTCTATCATCTAGAAAAGTTAATCTTTTCCAGAAGGTTTTCAATATACTGTCCTCAGATTCATGAGAGGAACCTCTGGCTTTATGGCCTTACAACATATATTTCTCAAATAATAAGAATCGAAAGTGAAAATTACTCCTTGATCCATCATCTGAAGAATTGATATTTTGTTAGCAGGGACGAAAAAATTAATCTCATTGTCCATCTCCGTCAGAGCTCTTGGGTGACTAGGTGCATTGTCATTGAGCAGTAAAGTTTTTTTTTTTATTCCTTAAAAGTAGTTTTTAACAATTGTTTTAAAATATTGGGTAAATGATGTTGTCAACAGTTGTATCCTCCAGACTTTGCTCCACATAAAATAAAGAGCACAGGAAGAGTAGATTTAGCATAATTTTTAAAAGCCTTGGGATTTTTACAATGGTACATGAACACTATCATCAACTTCAAGTCACTAGCTGCACTACTCCTTAACAAGAGAGTCAGCCTGTGCTTTGAAGCTTTGAAGACAGGCATTGACTTCTCTCTAGCTGTGAAAAGTCCCAGATGGCATCTACTTCAAATATAAGGCTGTTTCATTTACACCAAAAATCTGTTGTTTACTATAGCCACTTTCGTTAATTACTTTAGCCAGATCTCCTGGAGAACTCGCTTCAGCTTCCACATTAGTACTTGCTGCCTCACCTTGCACTTTTATGTTATGAAGACAGCTGCTTTCCTCAAACCTCATAAACCAACCTGTGCGAGCTTCCAACGTTTCTTCTGTAACTTCCACATCTTCCACCCAGGTGCCTCAAAACTGTTTCACTTTCTTATCATTTGTGTGTTCACTGGAGTAGCACTTTTAATTTCCTTCAAGAACTTCTCCTTTGGGGAAAAAAAAAGAAAAAAAAGAAAAAAAAAAAGAAAAAGAACTCCTTTACATTCACAGCTTGGCTATTTGGCAATTAAGTCCACTGTCTTATCTGGGTGTGGTTTATGGTGCCCCAAAACAGTTACAATAGTAACATCAAAGATCACTCATCACCGATCACCAATACAAATATAATAAGATGGAAAACGTCTGAAATAGTGTGTGTGTCTTGACTGGTCTACCAAAGGGCCATTCCCCTATCTCGCTCCCTTGCCTGGAGCCTCCCTATTCCCTGAGACACAATAGTATTGAAATTAGACCAGTTAATAACCCTGCAATGGCCTCTAAGTGTTTCAATGAAAGGAAGAGTCACACGTCTTTCATTTTAAATGAAAAGCTAGAATTAATTAAGCTCAGTGAGGAAAGTTTGTCCAAGCTGAGATAGGCTGAAAGCTAGGCCTCTTGCACCAAACAGCAAAAAAGCAATAAAGTTTTTTTTTTTTTTTATGTAATCGTGTATTTAAAAAATACTGATATATATATTGCTCTTGCATACATAACAGACTACAGTATAGTATAAATATAATTATTATATGCACTAGGAAACCAAACAATTTGTTTAATTCACTTTATTGTGATACTTGCTTTTATTATGATACTCTGGAACTGAACCCGTGATATCTTTGAGGTATGGCTCTAGTTCTCCATTTTCCTGGGGGGGAAAGAAAACAATTGAAATACAACTTCTGGAGTTTTCCTGTGTTTTGTTTTAATTATAATTGAAGTCTTTGTCCTGTCATTTATTACCTCTGTGACATATATTTAAAGAAATGTTATTAGACAGCTGTTACAATTTATAAATGTAAGGAAGCATTCCTGAGTAAAAAGATGTTTCTGTGAGGAAATGTGTCCTTTTCACACCCACTACTAAAGCAGCAATACAGATTAGTTTAATTTTCTGAGTAGATGATCCATTGCTCCAAACACTTATTTTCTTTTTCACTCTGGTGTTTTCTTGTGTATATGTGTGAGCTGGTTAGAATTGACCCCACTGAGGCAGTTCCATGCAAGACTGAACTGATCCTCCTCTGGATGCACCACCACCACTCCTATTTCCTTCTAGATCTAGAACTAGACTCAGAAATTTGGGAAAGATGTGTGGGAATGAAAATTAAGAGTATTCAATATAGAACAATTATGGAAAGAACATATAGGTTTATAAATTAAACAAACAAACAAACAAATAAATAAGAGGAGACCCTGGTTCACTCAGTCGGTTGAGCATCAGACTCTTGATTTCTGTTCAGGTCATGATCGCAGGGCCATGGGATCAAGCCCCATGTCAGGCTCTGAGCCAAGCATGGAGCCTACTTAAGATTCTTCCTCTCTCTCTCTCCATCTCCCTCCGCCTCTCTCCTCAACTCATGCTCTTTCTCTCTTTCTCAAATTAAAAAAAAAAATATATATATATATATATATATTAAAAAAAGGAATTTGGCAATATTTAAAAAAAAGAAAGAACATAAGCCTGGATCAGGCAATACTTCTTTATGAGGGCTCCCAAAACAGAGATTCTGCACTTAATTTGCAGCTGGGCAGTTAGAAAGGACTCTAAAAGTTGTTTTGCATGCTTTGCTGAAACATGGACCAAAAGGAGACCTACCTTTTGGTGAAATAAGAAATGCAGACGTTAGTGGAAGGAATTTGAATGGCTTAGGGAAATTGGAATTTTAGAGTAAAGTAATTTTAATTTGTCATTTAAGACCTACTCACAGTGGGAGGGTACAGACATGCCTTTCACCAATACTGCGTGAACTAAATTTGTGAGGGGAGCCTGGGAATCTCTGAAGAGCTCCATAATCACTCTTCTCTGTAGGACTGTCCTTACAATGGGAACTGAGGCCACTGAATTGAGAAACCTAAATGCAGTGGGAGTAATTAGATTCTGGGGTAACAGGGGTAAGCGGTGGTGCTCAACTGCCCAAAACAGGCATGGTATGTTTACTGTGATGCCAGCAGAGTCAAAGTAGCAATCAGAATAGTCCAATTCACCCAGACCTACAGCATTGGCTGGTTGATCACAGTATTCCTAGAAGTGAAATAGAGAAGAAGCTTACTAAATTCTTATTTGATATGTTTAAGCAGAAACATTCTGGGTCAAATAAGCAAAGGTCTGAATCTGAATCAAAAATAGATTCAGAGCCCCTCAATCAATTCCCGGAGTTGTGCCAGTTTACAGACCCAGAGTTCCTTAAATGAAGGGGAGGGTGGGTCCTTTTGAGGAAGGACTTGGACCCCAGTAGGTAAACTATTGGAAATTCATTTTGGTTAATCTTTTACCTGGCCTACCCCCAAAAGGACCTACAGCCTCTTACCAGGCTAACTGAACTGAAAAAATAAAATAATTAAACACTTCAGGGACTACTGGACACTGACTATGGACTGACACTAAAGCCAAGAGACCTGAAGCATCACTGTGGTCCACCAGTGAGAACACGGAGTTTATGGGAAGTTGGGTGAGTAATGGAGTTTTGGCTCAGGTCCATTTTACACTGTGCCTACTGGGTCCCTGAATCCATCCTGTGATTATCTCTCCAATTCTGGAACGCATAATTGAAATAAATATACTCATCAGATGGCAGGATCCCTGCATTTGTTCCCTAACCTGTGAAGTGAGGTCTATCTTGGTGGGAAAACAAAGTGACTCTTCCATATTCCTAGAGGGACTGACATGATTAGCACTATCATCAAGGACTTGAAGGCTGTAAGGGTGGTGATTCCCACCACATGCCCATTTAACTCTCCTATTTGGCCTGTGCAGAAGACAGATATCTTGGAGAATGGCAGTGAGTTAGCATAAACTTAAACAGGTGATGACTCCAAATGCAGCTGTGGAAGCAGATGTTTCATTGCTTAAGCAAATTAACACCCCTCCCCCCCCAACAGTACCTGGTATTGCAGCTATTGGTCTGGCAAAAACTTTTTTCTTAATAAGTATTATTAAAGACTACCAGAAATGGTTTTCAACTGGCAAGGCCAACAATGAGCAGTCACTGTTCTACCTCAGTGGTATATCAATTCTCCAACCTTATGTCACAATTTCAGTTTGCAGGGATCTTGATTGCCTTGCCTTGCCTTGCCTTGCCTTGCCTTGCCTTGCCTTGCCTTCCTTTCCTTTCCTTTCCTTTCCTTTCCTTTCCTTTCCTTTCCTTTCCTTTCCTTTCCTTTCCTTTCCACAAGATATCACTCTGGTCCATTACATTGATAGCATTATGCTGACTGAGACATGGTAATCAAGAAGAGGCAACTATTATAGACTTCTTAGTAAAGCATTTGCATGTCAGATGGCAGGAAATACTGTAAATCCAACAAAAGTTCAGGGACATTTTACCTTAGTGAGGTTCCTAGGGGTATAGTGGTATGAGGCGTGTCAAGATATGCTTTCAAAGGTGAAGGGCAAGTAGTTGCATCAGGATCCTCCTATAATAAAAAGAAAAGGGGTACAATACCAGATGAACCTCTTTGGATTTTTGAGGTAACTTATTTTTCATTTCAGTGTGTTACTACATCCCATTTGCCAAGTGATCTGAAAAGCTGCTAGATTTGTGTGGGGAAAAAGCAAGAAAAGGCTCTGCAATAGGTCTGGGTTTCTGGGCAAGCTGTTTTGCCACTTAGGCCTTATGGTCCAGCAGATCCACTGGTGCTTGAAATATCAGTGGCAAACAGGGATGCTGTTTGTTGTGTTTGGCAGGTCCCTGGAGGTGATTGTAGTACAGACCTTTAGGATTTGGGAGCAAAGTCCTGCCATCCTTCACAGATAACTACTCTTCTGCTTGGAAACTGAGTCTGCTACAGAACCTTGGTAAATATTCAACACTTAAACATGGGCCACTGATGAGCTGCCTAAGCTGCCCACTGTGAACTTGATATTGTCTGATGCACTGAGCCATCATGTTAGGAGTGCACAGTAGCACTTCATCAACAAATAAAAGGGGCATATATGTGATAAGGACCAAGCAGGCCCTGAAGGTGCAAGGAATTTACATGAAGAAGTAACTCAGATGCCCATGGTCCCCACTCCTGTTATACTGCCTCCTCTTTCACAGTCTGCACTGATGGCTTCAGGGAATGTTCCCTACAATCAGTTGAAAGAGGAAGACAAGACACAGAGAGGTTTACAGTTGGTTTCCAGGTAAAATGCCATGACCAGCTTAGGTACTTGTTGAAGGCAAAGGGAATATGGAATAGATTGTAAAAAAAAGGTAGTTATGAATACCAGATATTACCACTAACTAGTTATGGAAATAAAGACTATATTGTCATGAGTATTTCCTCTTATTTTGTTATTCATACATTTGTGTGTGTGTGTATGTGTGTATATTAAGCAATTTTTCTCTCCTCTCTTATTCTATTATGTAACAGAAGATGTATTACTGTATATCACAATATTTAAGTATTTTTTAAATTTTAAAAAATATTTTTAACTTTATTTTTTTGAGTTTATTTATTTTGAGAGAGAGAGAATGTATGTGTGAGAAAGCAGAGGAGTGGCAGGGGTGGGGGGAGAGAGAATCCTGAGAAGGCTTCGTGCTGTCAGTCCCAAGTCAGATGCTGGGCTCGATCCCTTGAACCGTGAGATCATGACCTGAGCCAAAATCAAGAGTCAGACACTTAACTGATTGTGCCACCCAGCTTCTCCCTGTATTGTCAACTTTAATAAGGTATGAGATGACAAAAAATATCACTCAAGGACCTTACCTGTTTTCTGTGGATGAGGTTAGCATGTTTTCAGTTGTGTGCAGGGTAGTTGTACCAGGTTAGATAGAATTACCCTTGTTATTGTGTTTATTTAGGTATTAAGTATGGTTTGCAGAGATCAGTTTGAATGTAATTAACCAGTAAGATGATTAATTTTATGTGTCAACTTGACTGGGCCACAGAATGCCCAGATGTCAGGTTAAACATTGTTTCTGGGTGTGTCTATGATAGTGATCAAAAGAGATGAATATTTGAATTCATGGACTAAGTAAAGTAGATTGCCCTCCCCAGTGTCGAGGACATTGGTCAACTCATTGAGGACTCAAGTAGAACACAAAGAGGAGGGTTGAATTCTTCCTCTCCACCTGATTGCTTGAGACATTGGTCTTCTTTTGCTCTTAGGCAGGAACTTACACCATTGGCACTCCTGGTTCTCAGGGGTTCAAAGTTGGATTGACATTTATTCTGTCAACTCTGCTGGGTCTCCAGCTTGTAGATTAGATGGCAGATTATGAGACTTCTCAGCCTGCATAATCAAGTGAGCCAATTCCTTATGTTAAGTCTCCCATATATTTTCTATTGTTTTTATTTTCCTCAGTAGAACACTAAGTAATACAGTGTGGGGGGCTGGGCCCCGGTGCCAGGCTGAGACCGGGTTGAGCAATGTTCCCCGTTGACTCAAGCCAACCCGGTGATTCCCCCTCCCATTCATGTGGGAGGCCGGCCCGGCACCAGGCTGAGACCGGGTCCAGCAACGTTCCCTGTTGACTCAAGCCAACCCTGTGGTTCCCCCTCCCATTCCCCCACTTTCAAGGGCATACGAAAGCCTTGTCAAGGCTGAGAAAGTTAATTCCTGAAGCCTGTGGTCTGCAGGTGTTGGCAGTAATGCTACCTCCCTTTTTCTACCCCGAGTCAGATAGAAACAAACATGGGAACTGTGTTTTGCTAGCAATCTATCAACAAGGTCTTGTGACCCGTCTAGAAAATGCACAAGAAACACAGAACTAAATGTTTTGACTGGCAGTGATCATGTGAAACCTGTTTATTCTTAGAATGACCTGATCCATAAGAGTCTTATATTATAAAAGATTGTGTACAGCAACAATAAAGCCGTCACTTGGGCCATCAGCCCAGGGGACCCTCCTGTTCCCAAACTTTCTCTTCTCTCTTTTTTCTTGCATTCCCCTACCCTCAGGACCCTGACCTCGGTGATTGTCGCGCCGGTCGCGACAATACAGCATGTGTGTGTGTGTGTCTAGAGTGATGGAGAGATAAAGGCAGGGAGATAGCAACAATAAGGAGTTATATATACACCAAAAATTAACAGTGAATGGACTTAAAAGAAAAAAAATCTATTTTCACTTATGTAATTTCCCAAGGTTTTAAAGAGTATGATGTACAATGCTATCAGAAATATATAACCTTCATTTTTTAAAAGAAAAAATGGAGAAAGGGATGTTTTCCCATGAAACTTGATGGATAATAATATCGTGAGGAAGATAAAATTCATGTATACCATCCATCTGTATAGAGAAATTCAGAAGAGGTCAAGAGCTATTAGATTTCTATTTTCTAATTATTTAGAAAATATTAACTTGTCTCTATTTAAATGCTTTCCTTGGAAGACAAGGACTCAATTAATTACACTTCTGTAATAGAAGCATGAATATCTGGTTAAATTTTATCAAATGCTTTACTGTATCTATTGACATGGTAATGTGACTTTTATCTTTCATTCTGTTAATGTGCTGTGTCATATTGATAAATTTCCCTATATTGAACCATCCTTGCATCCTAGGGATAAATCCCACTTGATCATGGAGTATTATCCTTTTAATATGCTGCTGAATTTGGTTTTGCTAATATTTTGTTGAGAAATTTTTTTCTCTCCATATTCATCAGGGTTATTGGCCTGAACTTTTTTTCCTGTGATGTTTTTGTCTGGCTTTGGTATCAGGGTAATGTTGACCTCATAAAATGAGTTTGGAAGTATTCCCTTTTCTACTCTTTTAGAAGGGTTTAAGAAGGATTGGTATTAATTCTTTTTTTAAATTTTTTTTTCAACGTTTATTTATTTTTGGGACAGAGAGAGACAGAGCATGAACGGGGGAGGGGCAGAGAGAGAGGGAGACACAGAATCGGAAACAGGCTCCAGGCTCTGAGCCATCAGCCCAGAGCCCGACGCGGGGCTCGAACTCCCGGACCGCGAGATCGTGACCTGGCTGAAGTCGGACGCTTAGCCGACTGCGCCACCCAGGCGCCCCTGGTATTAATTCTTTAAACATTTGATAGAAGTCACCAGTGAAGCCAGAGTTTTTCTTTGCTGACAAGTTTTGAATGTTAATTCAATCTCCTTATTTGTTATTAGTCTGTCGGGTTTTCTACTCCTGCATGATTCACTGTTGGCAGGTTTTTGTGTGAACTTATCTATCTCTTCTAGGCTGCCTTACTTGTAGGCATACAGTTATTAACAGTGGTTCTTTATAATCTTTTTGTATTTCTATGGCATGTGTAATATCTTCTCTTTAATTTCTAATTTAACATATTAATTTAAATTAAATACAGCTTTTGCTGTATCCCAGAAAGTTTGGCATGTTGTGTTTTCTTTTTTGTTTGTCTTGAGATACAAACAGAATGGTATAGCAAGGCCTCTAGGAGCCAATGTACTATTATAAAATGATTCAGTTATTTTACTAATCAATTTGCTTGGGGCAGCTGCATATAACTTCATATGACTCCCTAGTTCCAATTATATACCCCACTGTATCAAGAAATTATTTTTAAGATACCTTTTTGTTTCTTGGATGGAAGATCTAACCTATAGCATCTCTGGGTTATTATGAGGAGTGATTTTTAGAAGCAAGGTTTTTTGGTCTTCCCTAGAAGTCTGCGTTTACATCAAACAGGCAATCTGGGACTGGAATGAGTTTTCCAGAATTTACAGGATGGGTACTCTGGCATTACACAGGGAAGAAGTCTTATAATATTCTAAGTTTAAGATATGAATCATACCCTCAACTCTTTTTATTATATTCACAGATACTGGCCCACATTTAAAATAATAAAAATAAAAGCTAAGTGGGTTTCCACTCCAATCATGAAAGAACAACAGGGATAGGACTTAAATTCCTGCTGTACACTGCTAAACAAACTGGCCGAAATATGTGAAAATAACATTTTTCAACATTGCTGTGAGCTTTACTTACTTCACCTCCCTCAACGACACAATCCATGCCAGGGAGCAGGGGTGGGGCTACCAAACAGAGCTTGGTGATCACCCTAAGTTGAGATGATCAGAATTCAGGGAGGCTGAAGTGACTGTAAGTTGCAAAGCAGAGTTCCAGAGAGAAAGAAGCAATGCCAAAATATAAACAGGGGATCTCAGCAAGGCAGCTGAATACTAACCCAGCCATAGAGGCATCAGGCAAGATTCCCCAAGGCTGTGAAAAAAAACTCACGCATGGTAAACAGTTGTGTAGTTGGAACAGAAAATGCTCATTCATCACCTGGGGCTTTGAGGGGAGATCCTAGAAGAGTTAAACATTGAATAAGAGAAAATTTTCCACAGACTGAATACTGCCCTAGGTACACTCAGCAATAGGTTTAAAGTAAATCTGTAAAACATGAGTGCACAGCCTTTTCTTACCCTCTAGTAAATATATTATACTTTGCAGGCCACATATGATGTCTGCGACATATTTGTCTGTGTTCTGTTCTGCTTTGTTTTAATAACCCTATAAACATATGTATTAGTTTCTAAGGGATGATATACCAAATTACTATAAACTAAGTGACTTGAAATAATAGAAATTTATCCTCTCAGTTCTGGATGCTAGATTTCACCGTGTCAGTGGGGGCATGCTCCTCCCCAAGGCTCAAGAGAAGAATCCTTCCTTGCCTCTTGTAGATTTTGGTAATCTGCTGGAGAGTCCTTGGCTTGTAGATGCATCACTCCAATCTCTGTTCCTTCTTTACTTGGCCTTCTTCCCTGTTTGGATGTATTTCCATGTGCTTGTGTCACTTCTTATATGGAAACTGGTGACTGGATTTAGGGCCCAGCCCAATCCAGTGTGACCTCATCTTAACTTGATTACATCTGTAAAAAAATATTTCCCAGTAAGTTCACATTAACAGGTACCAGATGGACATGAATTCAGGGCAGGCGGACACCATTGTGAAAACCATTCTTAGTTCATAGGCCATAAAATAGCCCATGGGACTAGATGTTGTAGTTTACTGACCCCTGTTATAAGTTAGTAACATCAGCTCAAACTACAGTAAAGCGAAAGGCTTTATTTTTTACTATGTGACTTAACTATGAAAAGTCCAAATATGACAAACTTACTTTTAGATGCCAGCATATTTTGTCAAGTATAGCATACCAGGGGCTATCTTATTAAAGAAACAGAGTAAGGTAGAGCACACCCTAATAATATTTAATTAGAAAAGATAGTCCTGTCAAGTTCGGCAAAAGGCACCATAGTTTGAAACAGATTGTGTTCTTATTCTTAGTTAAAAAAAAAATAAAGAATTCACCACTACAAAGTTTAGGTGAAAAGCAAATTCTAATTTTAGCACGTTGTTTCCCTGACAGAGTCAGAGAGATACTATCAAATAGTAATAAAGTACAATAGAGAAAAAAAGCTGGCACGTCCTTTTTAATAATCATTTCTAACCTTCATTGTCCCCTTCTCTTCTCCAACAAGGCAGCTACTTCCTTAACTGCAAATTTACACTAAAGAGTTTCTTGATTTTAGCCTAATTTCATGCCAGTAAAATTTTAGATGAATACACTTGGGTCAACATCACTATGTTTTAAAGTAAGTTTTCTTATTTAAGAACATTCTTACATTAGCATAAAAGTTGTCAGGCTACTACAGCAATTTCCAGCATACCCTATATCTTACATTCCAGTACTACCTCTGTCACAACTAATGAGCCAATAGTAAAACGGGATTATTAACTAAAATTAATGCTTTATTTAGATTGTCTTTGTTTCTGTGAAAGGACCTTTTACTGTTCTATCTATACAGGTTGCCCTGCTGTCCAAAAGGAGAACGTTCCTATGACACCTTGCATAAACTGAAATGGCATAAAGTAAAGAAGCAATTGCCATTAATTTTTTAAGCACATATATTTATTTTGAGAGAGAGTGCAAGTGAATAGGGGAGGGGCAGAGAGAGAGAGAGAGAGAGAGAGAGAGAGAGAGAGAGAGAGAGAATCCCAAGCAGGTTGCATGCTGTCAGCACAGAACCCTATGCGAGGTTTAATCCCATGAACTGTGAGATCACGACCTGAGCTGAAATCAAGAGTTGGATGCTTAACCGACTAAGCCACCCAGGCACCCCAGCGATGGCCATTAATTTATGTAGAGACATTTTTGAGCATTGCCAGAGCTCCAAAGTAACCTCTTAGTTTTTCTGATACCTGAGGACACATCTTGCTAAGAGATGCACAAAATCAATCAATATCAAGCACAGATGCTCACAGGCACAGTTCTAAGCTATGGTGGCTTGATGCTGAGATGCTGAGTATCATTCCAGTGGAAGGAGCTTGGTGGTCCCACTCTTGGTTTCAGGATGTGCACTGCCTTTATGACAGCTTACTGTAAAATGAACACATAATGCTATTTCTTCCTTTTGCCTTTTTTCAAACAAACAAAAAAAATCATCTTCGGATTTCTTTCATTTAACAGGTACTAATATAGGTCTTTCAAAAGAATAAGTGGTATAATCTGAACTTTCAAAAATCAGGGGTTACCTAAATGTAATACCATACTACTTTTAGTTATTATGCTTCCTTAGACTCCTCTGGATTATAAATGTCTTTCAGACGTCCCTTATTCTTATGACCTTGAGAGTTTCAAGGAATACTGCTCAGGTATGGTGTGCAATGAATTTCCCTCTATTCATGTTTGTCTGATGATTTTTCTTTCTTTTTTTGTATTTTTCTCTTTTTTAATTTTATTTTTTACTTTTTTTAAATTTCAATACAAACTAGCATATAGTACAACAATGATTTCAGGAGTAGATTCCTTAGTGCCCCTTACCCATTTAGCCCATCCCCTCTCTCACAACCCCTCCAGTAACCCTCAATTTGTTCTCCATATTTATGAGTCTCTTCTCTCAATATGTTTTGTCCCCCTCTCTGTTTTTATATTATTTTTGTTTCCCTTCCCTTATGTTCATCTGTTTTGTCTCTTAAAATCCTCATATGAGTGAAGTCGTATGATTTTTGTCTTTCTCTGAGTGACTAATTTCACTTAGCATAATACCATCCAGTTCCATCCACATAGTTGCAAATGGCAAGATTTCATTCTTTTTGATTGCCGAGTAATACTCCATTGTGTGTGTGTGTGTGTGTGTGTGTGTGTGTGTGTGTGTGTATACCACATCTTCTTTATCCATTTATCCATCGATGGACATTTGGGCTCTTTCCATGCTTTGGCTATTGTTGATAGTGCTGCTATAAACATGGGGGTGCATGTGTCCTTTCAAAACAGCACACCTGTATCCCTTGGATAAATGCCTAGTAGTGCCATTGCTGGGTCATAGGGTAGTTCTATTTTTAGTTTTTTTGAGGAACTTCCATGCTGTTTTCCAGAGTGGCTGCAGCAGCTTACATTCCCACCAACAATGCAAAAGAGATCCTATTTATCTGCATCCTCGCCAACATCTGTTGTTGCCTGAGTTGTTAATGTTAGCCATTCTGACAGGTGTGACGTGGTATCTCATTGTGGTTTTGATTTGTATTTCCCTGGTTATGAGTGATGAGCATTTTTTCATGTGTCGGTTGGCCATCTGGATGTCTTCTTTGGAGAGGTGTCTGTTCATGTCTTTTGCCCATTTCTTCACTGGATTATTTGCTTTTTTGGGCGTTGAGTTTGATAAGTCCTTTATAGATTTTGGATACTAACCCTTTATCTGATATGTCATTTTCAAATATCTTCTCCCATTCTGTCGGTTGCCTTTTAGTTTTGCTGATTGTCTCCTTCGCTGTGCAGAAGCTTTCTATTTTGATGAGGTCCCAGTCTGATAATTTTTCTAATAATCAGACTGAAGTCATGGTGATACTGGAGACAGGAAGTTCTCTGTGCAAGAGCTCTCAATCACCCATTGGTGCCAGGTTCTTGACTTTACTGAAAGAAAGAATTCAAGGAAATGTCAAAGTAAAACATAAAAAGCTTTTTTGCAAAGCAAAACGTACACACTTGAGAGGGGAGTGTGAGTGCACTTAGAGGATCTGAGTCATGCCAGGTATATGTGGGATTCTGGTTCCTATAGGCAGTTGTAATCATGGGATGGAATATCCATATAGAGTTCTGGAAAGAGGCGGGGGATTTTTAAGAATTCTCTATGTCATTACACCTGCTATATAACAGTAACTATGCATAGGTGCAGTCTGAATTGTTTTGCTTATACTCCAAATGTACTCAGGATATACTAAGAGTCTGCTAGCATCCCCAGTAGAGGGATGATTTTCCATCAAGCTAACTGGGACTTCATGTGTGTGCCTGATGGCAGTTGAGGAACCTTGTGGTATTTCTGGGGCTTCTCATGGTCACACCTCCTCTATATTGTCTTTCTCCCTCAGACAGTCGAAACCATTACTGTGATCCCAGGTTGAGTGGCTAGCATGTTATACCTGCTGACAAAATTCTTCCTAATATTATTACAATACTAATTTACCCTGAATTTCTAGCATCATGTTGCACATGCCTATCACACTATGCATCTTAGAACTTGTTATTTAATACTCAAATATGCTCCCTATTAAAAAGTAGTTATTCTACTTCAAAAAAAATTATGTCATGGGGTATTATCAAAGAAAGATGCTTAAATCAATCTTAATTTGCAAAATAAAATACACAATGACCCATTATTTCTTATCCAAATTTTTTTTGCAATTTAATTAGCTAGTAAGAATGCATTGGTTAAAAGATAAATTAGCACTGAAAAAAAAAACCGCTTGTGGTTGTGAAACCATAAATAATTTCACATTAACTTAATACTTCCAAAAAGCATAAATTATTGGAAGGCAAGAGTCACAAAAAGATACTGCACAAAATTAGAGCACTTTTAGTTGCATTATTTGCAAAATTTTAGGTTTTATAACAGAAAAAAATAAGGATTTCTCTCAGCCTTGGGACCTTTATTGTAAAATATTTCTACTTTGCTTTTAAGATGCAGGTTTTTCTCTATTATTTAATTATCAGATTGTGTGAAAAGATGCAACTGTCCATTTTGTGACATTGTCAATAACTTTGTGGCAAGTGTCGGAAAGACAATAACATCAAATGGTGGTGAGCCAACAAAATGGGTACAGAAATGGATTTCTGTTCTCCTGCAGTGATAGGCTGTAACTGAACCTATATGAGGGCCTGCAAGGTGAAAGAGTTTCCAGAAGGTCTACAAACCATGACTTCCACAAAAGTGATATCCTCTGATTGATGTATTCTATAGAAAGGAATTTGTGAGAAAGGTGGTATGTTAGGGATATTAAAATCAGTTTTTCTTGTCAGAAATAAATGGTGCACAGCCTTCTTGGCCCTTGCTAACATATTGTAGATTTGGGTTTTCAAGGTATTTGTATTTCATGTTATTGTATATAAGACAATTTTTTTAAATTAAAATTAATTACTGTCCACAACCTAAATCAACCGAGAAAAAAGTGGACATTGGTAATTAATTGTTCCTAGAACTACTACACAAACAAGAACTTTCTTCTCTAGGTTAGACTTCAAACTTCACTTGTAGATTCAATCTACCAAAAACTGGATTTTCGTACCTTGCATTTTAACCAGAAACTTGGAATACCTTCCATGTCACTTAGTGCCATGAGAGTTGTTTTGATGGAATAGAACTCAGTAAGACCAAAATGGTGTGTGATGTCAATGGTCGTTTCAGCAACAAATGTTTGTTCAACAAATAAGTTGATTAAAGACCAGAAGAAACCTAACTTCCCATCATATTTTGTAGACATCAAATAATCCATACATAGCAAACTTGAACAGATTTTAACATCTTCAAATCATTTCTTTCTAAGATAGAAGAAAGTTACAACAATCTTCTCCACAATCAGAATTTGTATAGCATCCCTTTTATTGCATTCTATTCATCAAAGAAAATTGCATGGCGAGCACAGAATAAAGGGTTGAGGGCAACACTGTCCCCTGAGGAGAGGAGCTGCAAACATTTGTGGCCATTTTGAATAAACCATGCCCACTGATGAAGGCATCAGTATAAGTATGCAGATGTCACTATTCAGGATTTTATTTTCTGAGCCAAAGCTGTTAAATTCCCACTACTCTCCTACTATTTTCTCCCTATTTTGACCCACTATCTAATCTACATTATATTCTTATGTGAGGAACATTATTGGATTATTTTCTTTCCTTTGTCATTAAGACAACTAAAAACCAAAAGGCAGCCACTCAAGATATAAGTAATATGTTTGCAGTACAAAAACTTCATTTTATTTTTTTCCTCAATTAAATCTGGGAAATGTGTAAATGTCCTAGAACAAAATATTTTAAACATGCATTGGGTTGTTTTAGTGGAAGAAGCCAGACACAACAGGCCATATATTGCATGATTCCACTTATATGAAATGCTCAGAATAGAGTATTCCATAGAGCTAAAAATAGGTAGTTAAAATAAAAAATAGATGGGTAAAAATAAAAAATAAATAAAATGAAAAATTTTAAAAGATGGATAAAAATAGATGGTTATTAGAGGCTGCTGAGATGGAGAAGTTGTGAGAGACTGCTGTGAGTATGAATTTTTTTAGGGCAGTGATAAAAATATTTTAAGATTAGTTGGTGTTAATGTTTGCACACCTTTGTGAATATAGTAAAATTTGCTGAAGTGAACACTTTACAGACATGAATCTTATGTTATGTGAATTATATTTCAATTAAAAAATATATGCTAGATTCTGGGGTGCCTGAGTGACTCAGTTGGTTAAGCATCTGACTTTGGCTCTGGTCATGAGCTCATGGTTTGTGAGTCTGAGCCCCCATCAGCCTCTGTGCAGATGGCTCATAGCCTGGACCCTGCTTCAGATTCTCTCTCTTTCTCTCTCTCTCTCTCTCTCTCTCTCTCTCTCTCTCTGCCCCTCCCCTGCTTGTTCTCTCTCTCTCCCTCTCTCTCTCTGTCTCTCAAAAATAAACACTTAATTTTTGAAAATAGTAATAAATAAAAACTATATGCTGGATTCTTTCATGATGAATGTCGCAATATCTTTTAAAAGACCATTGTTGGACTTTCTAATTAAAAAGAACATTTTAATTTTTTAGTGGTTCAGCAAAGTTGAATGATGTGTCAGATCAGCAGTTTGACTAGTATCTGTGATTATATGTCTATAAAATGAACATGTAGTCTGCTAGATAATAATATTAATTAGTGTCATAAAATCATTGAACAAGGTGCTTTTAACAATAGGAAGAATCACAACAAGGTGTTATAAGATTTGACACTTTTCAATAATTTTAGACTTACTGAAAATCAAAACTAAATTTTAATGTATTTATCTGCATTACAATTTTAGTAATTGATTTTTTCTATGGGTTTATTGCAAAAAATTCTGTTTATCATAAGCTTATGCTTATTTATGGCAAAAACACTATAGAAAATTACATCTATAGACGATAAACGTTCAGCCATAAATGGTGTATCAGTCAGTACTTAGGAAAATACAGCAAATGTTTTATGAGAATGGATGATTTACAACAGAAATTAGACCTTACATAAATATAGGACATACTGGGGAAGGGAAAATCTTGGTAATTGAAGGGATTTGGAGGATCAAAGACAGTGAAGGGCTGAAGCATCGGTGGGAGATGGTTTGAGTTTGTAGGAAAGTTCCAGATGCTTTGCATGTCTGACCATCAAGGAAGAATCAGAAAGGGAGAACTCATAGACAGGTGTGTAAAACCTGCCAACACTAAAAAAAAACTTACAGCCAGATGCTTAGGGAAATGCTGCTGGTCAGTGGAACCAGCAGTTGGGAAGAAAAGCTGAAAGCCGGAGTCGGCTGGCATGTCCACAGTTGCTGTCACTCTGCCTGAATGCTGTCATCTTCTGAGAGTAATGGTTTCTTCTTACTCACATTCCATTTAGTAGTTAAAAATGAGAACGAAGTGGATGGAATTTTTCAATTCTGTAAATGAATGTTGGGTAAATCAAAATTAAATTGTGCAATAAAGTGTAGTATGATATCATATGTAACACTTAAAATACCAAAAATACTATTCATTGATTATGGGACAAAGGGTTTAAACTGAGTTCATAATGTTATAGCTCCTTAAAAAAAAGACCATGAATATATAAGAATGTTAAAAAAATTAATGTGTGCATTGGGAATATAAATGCTCTTTCTATTATATTCTCTAAATTTATTTGCACATTCAAAATATTCTGTAAACATTTAAAAGAAAATTCAGATGGGAAAACTTTATATTTTGGTTTTCACTACATCTTATTATAATCAAAAATATGAAAATAAACATTAAATAATATGGAAATTGTACATTTATATTATAGTCCATTTCATGGTCATTAAAAGAGTGTTTTGAAAATTATATCACAGAGAAATGCTTATTTCATAATGCTAAAGTTAAGCACAATTCAAAATATTCAAATTCCATTCTTAATTATGGATGTATATATATGTATGTGTATGTATATATACTCATATATAATTAAGGATGGAATACCCATATATGTATATATATGCATAAACATACACACATGTATGCACACGTGTATATAAACATATATATATACAGACCTGCACATACACATATATTAATATGTACTGAAATGCCTAAGAGAATGTATATTTCAGCAGGGCAATTTTGAGATAGTGTGCGGGAACTTCAAAATTATTTCAAGTATTGGAAATGTAATGAACTGCCAACTAAAGGGATGATTTTCCTCACTAGTGAGTAACCCAAACAAAACTTACTACCTACAGGGGTGCCTGGGTGGCTCAGTCAGTTAAGTGTCTGAATTCAGCTCAGGTCTGTGCTCACAGTTCTGTGCTATCAGCACAGATCCCACTTCAAATCCTCTGTCCCCCTCTCCCTCTGCCCCTCCCCACCCTCTCAAAAATAAATAAACATTAAAAAAACTGAAAATAAACCTTACTACCTACAGCAGGAGCTACGGAGAAGATTCATGTATTACGTGAAGGTTTTGATCATAAGATATTCTTTCTAATATTTCAGCCAAATTGCAACAGTACTACCATAATGATACTGAGTTTGATGTTCTTTACCTGATTAGGCAATTAATATGTTGCCAATCAATTTCATTTATTTATTCACATATTTCATTATAAAGACAGTTGTAAATCTGATTCTCTGCAGGCACCATTTAATTTCTAAAACATTTACTCAGCAATATGTACTAAGGACTTTGTGCCAGGCACTATTCAATGCAATGGGGATACCAAGATTGATAAAATTGTGATTCCATCCAGTTATTGCTTTTGATGAAATATAAATATAAAGTCTGCCAATAACCTGTTGCAAAAATTATTGCTAGGCATTCAAAAACTTAAACATAAAGGGAAACATCACTTTTGAATGTAGAAAGCATTTCCCCACCTTATGGATCAGTATTCAAGAGATAAGGTTGTGCAGGCTTATTGCAATGCTCACACAATTTCTATGCTATTTATCACTATGGTATTTTGCATGTGTAATTTCCTATTATTCTCTCTCATCACTGACCCTATCTCAGTCACTGTTCAGTTGCAGTTTGGTTCCATGATTATTTGCTCCTTTAGAATTTTTTTTTCTATAATCTCTAAAAGTTAAGGCATTTTAGCATGTATTAAAGGCTTTGATTAACTGCAAAAATGTTCATAATACACAGTATACATTATTTAAAAATTACTTGAAACTTATTCATTCATGTAAATACATGATACCTCAAGGCAAATGAGATTAATATAATCCATAAGGGGTGCCTGGGTGGCTCAGTCAGTTAAGCGTCCGACTTCAGCTCAGGTCATGATCTTACAGTCCGTGAGTTTGGGCCCCACGTCAGGCTCGGTGCTGACAGCTCAGAGCCTGGAGCCCGCTTCAGATTCTGTGTCTCCCTCTCTCTCTGCCCCTCCCCTGCTCATGCTCTATCTCTGTCTCAAAAATAAATAAAAACATTAAAAAATTGAAAAATATATAATCCATAAATCATAAGCACATTGTTTTTTTTTTTTAATTTTCAAGTTAGTTAACATATAGTGTAGTCTTAGCTTTAGGAGTAGAACCCAGAGATTCATCACTTATGTATGACACCCAATGCTCATCCCAACAAGTGCCCTCCTTAATGCCCATTACCCATTTAACTGTTTCCTCCACCCCTCATCAACCCTCAGTTTGTTCTCTGTATTTAAGGGTCTCTTATGGTTTTTGTCCCTTTCTATTTTACTTATTTTTCCTTCCCTTTCCCTATGATCACCTGTTAAGTGTCTCAAATTCCACATATGAGTGAAATCATGTGATATCTGTCTTGCTCTGACTGATTTATTTCACTTAGCATAATGCCCTCCAGTTCCATCCACGTTGTTGCAAATGGCAAGATTCCATTCTTTTTCATTGCCGAGTAGTATTCCAGTGTGTGTGTGGGTGGGGGGGCTCTTTCCCTAATTTGGCTCTTGTTGATAGTGCTGCTATAAACATTGGGGTACATGTGTCCCCTTTGAATCAACATTTTTGTATCCTTTGGATAAATTCCTAGTAGTACAATTGCTAAGTCACAGGGCAGTTCTATTTTTAATTTTTTGAGGATCTTCTATATTGTATTCCAGAGTGGCTACACCAGTTTGCATTCCCACCAACAGTGCAATAGGGTTCCTCTTTTTCTACATCATCACCAACATCTGTTGTTTCCTGAGTTGTTAATTCTAGTCATTCTGAATGGTGTGAGGTGGTATCTCATTGGGGTTTTGATTTGTATTTCTCTGATGATAAATAATGTTGAGCATCTTTTCATGTGTCTGGACGTGTCTTGACATCTGGACATCTTCTTTGAAAATGTGTGTATTCATGTCTTATGCCCATTTCTTCACTGGATTGTTTGTTTTTTGGGTGTTGAGTTTCATAAGTTCTTTATAGATTTTGGATACTAACCCTTTATCCAATATGTCATTTGCAAATATCTTCTCTCATTCCATCCATTGACTTTTAGTTTTGTTGATTGTTTCTTTTGCTGTGCAGAAGCTCTTTATCTTGATGAGGTCCCAATAGTTCATTTTTGCTTTTATTTCTCTTGCCTTCAGAGACTTGTCAAGTAAGAAGTTGCTGTGGTCGAGGTTAAAGAGGTTACTGCCTGTTTTCTCAAGTGGAATTTTGATGCTTTTCTATCTCACATATAGGTCTTTCATCCATTTTGAATTTATTTTTGTGTATAGTGTAAGAATGTGGTCCAGTTTCATTCTTCTGCATGTTGCTGTCCAGTACTCCCAGCACCAATTGCTAAGGAGACTGCTTTTTTTCCATTGGATACTCTTTCCTGTTTTGTCAAACAAAGATTAGTTGGCCATACATTTGTGGGTCCATTTCTGGGTTTTCTACTGTATCCCACTGATCTGTGTCTGCTTTCATGCCAATACCATACTATCTTGATGATTACAGCTTTGTAGTATAGGTTAAAGTCTGGGATTGTCATGTCTCAGGCTTTGGTTTTCTTTTGCAACATTACATATTCTTAAATTATATAAGTAAATGAATACTAAGAAAGTCACACTCAACTACATGTCCCTGTGACTGCCAACAGTTAAAAATTATTAGATATATTTTTCAGGGGCAAATAGGGGTTTATAGGACATCGAAGGTGCCACCAATGTGATCTATGTGCTCAGTATGCCCAGAACTGGGGCTGTAGCTGGAGTGGTCCGTGGATAGTAATAGCCAGAAAAGCTGCAGCAATCACAGTGTATAAGTTCTCCCTGCACTTGGCCCCAGCCATCTGGATACCAGACGCCAAGGGAAATCAGCCTCCTCCCCATTCTGCTTTCCTTCCAGTGTTGTCTTCATATTTATACCATACACAGAATGCCACAGGAAAGATCCATCTCTGCCCGTAAATTGCCTTGTGCTCCAGGTGACTTAGGTCACAAGAGCCCCTTCCCCTCTCCCCAGTAACCCTGAAGTCATTTAACTCTAAATAACCTCAAACACAGATACCCATCACTCGTCCTCGCCCACATGATGTCCTTTCCACAGAGCTGGTGGTAGGCTGACCAGTTTTCTGGCAACAAACACTCCATCCTGAGTTAGACTGCTCAACTTCCTGCTTTCACTCTGGCAATTTGCAATCCTTTATGAGCTTCAGTTTCCTCATTTTTAAAGTGGAGGGAATGGTACCTACTTTAAAGAATTGTTACGGGAATTAAATGAACTCTACCATACATAAAGAACTGAGCAGAGTAGAAGGCCAGAGTAATCTCTCAATAAATGGTAACTCCCATTTCTTTCTATCTCTATATAGTAAATGAGCCTATGCTTCCTTTAAGCTCAGCTGGGGATAGTTATGCTTCATCATTAACTGCACACTCATTGGATAGAATTAGCACGTGAAACTAGGAAATCTAAATCTTGGAGAAATAGGTCTGAGAAATTTTTGTGGAGACATCAGGTGCAATCTATGTTGCCATTTTGTTCTGGAAACAGGAATCAATTTCATATCATGACTTAACTCTCAAAGCCTCAGGAAAAATAAACTTAAATATATTTTTTTTCATTCAAGCTCACTAATAATCCATTTTTATGCTTACTAGCATTGGGATATTTGCATGAGAAAGCTTCTTCTCACTGAGTTTTGTTATATCATGTAGCAGAGTTTCTAGATGGGGAAATTCAGCACTAGTCCATGTGTAATAAATGGAAGAATGAAAGAGTTGACGAAAGACTCTCACTGAATGAGAAAGTCCTCATGAGAAAGGACAGTATAATGTTCCAGTCTGCTTAAAATTTCCTAATATTATTTGGGCAGTTATAATTTTTGGATATTCCTAAAAATCATTATTCACTTTTAAACAATTAGGAATAAGTGTTCTATTACCAGACTTAGCATATCTAAATTAATCATATAAACTAGCAATACATAAAGGAATATTAGTCTCTTTCAGCATATATTTTGAAGCATTGTTTAAAGGATCAGAATACAAATAGATTAGAAATAAAACACAACAACAAAACAACATAAAACAAAAACCCAAAAAACACAAAACTTCAAAGGATAGCCACCTCAGAAGATTCTCAAATTACTTTAGTGTTTTATGACCCTTAGGTCAACATGATAAATCTCTCTAAAGGAGAATTTGTCAATGCTTTAAGTAACTCTAAGAATCATTTCTTTCATGCAGAAATATAAAGTAATGACATTTACAATGGGTATAAAAATAATGTTTATCATATATGTGGTTTATTGAAGTTAGATTAACTCTGTTCACAAAGTTTTTAAAACAGTTAAGATACTATGGAATTTTCCATCTATATTAGCATCAAAATAGAATTGCAACAATACTGCTAAAATGATCATTTACTTTTCATGGCACTTTAACTTTTGAGTTCCTTTTGTTTTTTCTCTAAAGAGAGAGAGCGCAAGCTGGGGAAAGGGACAGAGGGAGAGAAGGAGAGAGAGAGCATCTTAAGCAGGCTCCATGCTCAGCGCAGAGCCCAGTGCAGGGCTCAATCCCACAACCCTGGGATCATGACCTGAGCCAAACTCAAGAGTCAGATGCTCAACTGACTGAGCCACCCAGGGTTCCATGAATTCCTATATATATATAAATATATATATATATTTCATATATATATTTATATTATAAATACTATATATTTATATATATTTCACATATATAATATATTTATAATATTATAAATATATTTATTTATATATCTATTTCATACATCATATATATCTATTATATATATGTACATACAGACCCCTAGAGAGAAAAAATTTGGGAAATCCTATAGAAATCATTGGAAGGGATTGATTCTGTCAAAGTAGGTCTTTTGAAGAAGTCATCTAGGAAATGGCTACTGGTCAATTGAACATGGCTACGAAAGACATAGACATAATTGTATCAGCATTGTTTTCTAAATGTAGAAAATCATATAAGGGGTTTCCTATTATATTCCACGTCATATGCATTATGTAACCAAATGAGTTTTAAAAAAATAGAGGAATACTAGTATCACGGGAATATCCCTCATCTATTTAATGACTTCATAGGCAGCACCAAATTTAGATATTAAAACAAAAAAAAGGAAAGAAAAAAAGAGTCATGAAATACAGTAGTTCAATTGTAATGTTTACAAATTGCAGTGATACTTTTGTCCCTTCCACAAATAGTTATTTCATGCAGAAGCCAAAGTGCCCCTTTAAATTAATGCTCCAATAGTCTTCTTGTCAATCTTAGACCAAACTTCAAGGTCCTTACAATGTTCTACAAGGCATTACATGGTATGCCCCACCACTCTACCTTTGTCAGCCCTCTCATTCCACTCTTATTCTGGCCTCTGCTGTTTATGGAACAATCATTCTTGCTTTTGCCTCAAAGCATTTGGACTGCTATGTCATAGGACATTCTTCTCCAGATACTTGTGTGGTGTTCTCTAACTTCATGCATTCTCTATTCAAATGTGTCCTATTCAAAGAAATTTTCCCTGTCCTCTGTCTACCCTATCCAAAGCAACCACACACATTCTGCTTCATTGTCTTATCCATCTTCCTTGTCTAGCATTTTTCACTATCTTTCTGCCAATTATATGTATAATGTTCAGGTCCTCTAAATCTCCATGTAAGCTCCATGAAGGTGGGTTCGAGGTTATTTTGCTCAATGAAAGTGGCACTTGACCAAATAAATTACTAAATATTGTTTTTAATTGTTATCAATTATTCAATTTTAGTGAGAGACTGCCTTTAATAGCCTATTTTAGGAGTTTATCCTTAAACAATGCTTCATATTATTTTTACTTGCTAGGTAACTAATAAAAACATTTGCAAAAAGGTGTTTTAGAATTTAGAAATGCTATGTTAAGGTTTTTCCTTAGAAATTAAATATTCAATCATATTGCAGAATGTGTTTTTAAACAGTCTTTGTTTTCACATGTCTTATCAGTTATAAAAATGAGTTAAATATAATAAATATCTCTTTAATTGAATTACTCAAGACTGAATCAGTCAAATCTCAAGAGACTTTGTAATTTCACACACAAGCTAAATTGTATTATGCTTTGCTTAATGGAGCTAAAAATTTGGTGATCACAGTTAATTATGACTACTTGTTATGCTAATTACAAACATTGATTTAAAGTGACTAGGGTCTGATTTTTTGAAGCAGTTATTTTCCAACATATTACTTCTTTAAATGCTATTAAATTATAGTGTGTTTCTTTTTTATAGAATTTATTGTCAAATTGGCTAACATACAGTGTGTAAAGTATGCTCTTGGTATTTGGGGTAGATTTCCTGTGGTTCAATGCTTCCACACAACACCCAGTTGTCATCCCTAGTATTTGGATATCTATTTCATTTACTTGAGTTATCTAAATTTGAATGATTGGAAGGTTTTTAGTACAGAGGTATACAAACATATTTTTTACAATGTGAGATAGAAAAATATTAAAAGATGAGGCAAAATCTATATGATAAAGTTCCGAATGTACTTCATATCTTATCAAAATTCACAATCAATGTCAGTTTATCTATTTTGGAAAATCACATTTCAAAAAGACACATAGTGTGCTCGCTTCAGCAGCACGTATGCTAAAAAAAAAGACACATAAGTAATTGAAAAGAGGTTTTTAGCTAAGCTATTTATATAAATAATAAATGATAAAATACTAACATCAAAATGTTATATTGCATACCTAATGAAAAGAACTAATTATTAGTATTGATTTAAGATATAGTATCTAAATTATAGTGCAACTTTCTACCTACTTTTTTAAATCAAGTGTTTCATATAACAAAATCAATACAGCATTCTAAAACATACTTTTCCCAAGATTTGACAATAGACATGGAGCCTTCCATTCTTCTCCTGGTTCTACTGGAAGGTGTTTAATGGAATGTTAATTTCTTGATGTACTGTGGTATATTTGATAGGCCATAATTAATAGTATAATCGACAATTATATCAGGAAAACAAAAATTAACATGAACAAATTAACATTATTTAGCCTCTAGGGTCTTTTATCTTTCATATATATATCTTTTATATATATCTTTTATTATATATTATATTACATATTATATATATCTTCTATATATATCTTTTATATATATGTATAATACATATATATATAATGTATATATAAAAAATATATATATATTATCTTTTACCATTTCCCAGGGAAGAGGACTGAGTTCACATCAAAGATTTCGGGATTTTCGGGAATTTAAGGATAGATCCCATAATTATTATTGACCATTGAGTACTGTGTACATCCCATTTGCCTACATCTTGAATATAACTATCTATTGCCTTTATCCTATGCCTTTGGTGTATGGGTGCCAGAAACCTGTCTTTAGTTCACAAGTCTTCAGATGAAGAACAAGTGTAACAAAGGAAAGAACCCAAGGAGCCCTTCAGTGCCTGGATCAAATTTAGCTTTCAAGTCCCTATGTAATAAACAAGACTGTGGCTATATTGGCAAGACACTTTTGTTTGCAGAAGGGAGAAACAGTGTATATTTAATGTGAAAGTAAACATTTGTTACCAAAGGAAAGAAGGTAGATACCTAAAAATTACCCACAAATACTGTGGGATACTACTTATTGAGGTGATGTCTATGTTCCCCACCTTCCCCTGATACTACTATTCTATACTACTCTACCTTGAGCCTGAAAGTTTTGTGCCTACTTTAACCAGAAAAATACTATGATTTAACTTCTAATGGTAGGTCACAAAAGGCCATAAAATTCCTGCCTGTTTCACAAGAAAACTCATTATTGGGGCCTATAGCCCCTGCTCTATGACAATACCATATGGAGAGGCCACATACAGGCATTCGGATGGATAGTTCCAGCTGAACAAGCCTCTGCTTCGTAATTTTTATTAGATACTAGACAATGTGAATTTCACACTGTTGAGGGCTGGATCTTTCTGGCAGAGTAAAGATCCTTGCAGGGCACCTTGATCCTTTCAAGACTTCTTAAAAACTTCATGTGGGCAAATGTGAATTAGCTTTTTCCTTAGGGCAAGTTTTGCCTTACTTTTTCCTTGGGTCTCTACTGAAAGTAGAGTTTCACAAGTATTTCCAGAAAATTCTAATTTCTTTTTTTATA
Organism: Lynx canadensis; assembly: GCF_007474595.2. Lineage (NCBI taxonomy): Eukaryota > Metazoa > Chordata > Mammalia > Carnivora > Felidae > Lynx > Lynx canadensis. The sequence goes on from NC_044306.2 coordinate 106,930,078, forward strand.
ATGTTTATTTATTTATTTTTAGAGAGAGAGAGAGAGGGAGAGAGAGAGAGAGAGAGAGAGAGAGAGAGAGACCGTCCCAAGAAGGCTCCATGCTGTCAGCACAGGGCCTGACACGGGGCTCCATCTCACGACCCGTAAGATCATGACCTGAGCTAACATCAAGAGTCGGATGTTCAACTGACTGAGCCACCCCCTCTGCCCCGAGAATTCTAATTTTTAACTGTTCCAAACTTAAAAGTCTCCTAGTCCTGTTGGGATTCTTGGAAACTTGTATATTTCCTCCATCGTTCTTTGGTTGGCTTCATGTATTTTAACCTTATGCATGTAGGACTTAATACTAGTAGCAGAATCTAGAGAACACTTATGCAAAGTTCTGGAGCACTTGAATCACCTAACTTTCTCTGCAGTTACTATGCCTAGCAAATACCAGTGGCCTCAGCATCTCCTAACTCCTGTCTCTCCTCAATTCAGCAAGGTTTCCAGGCTTTTTGTAGGTGTTCCCTCCATGTGTAAGTGAACCAACACGAGTTCTCTCCTTGGTGAGCCAGAAACTGCACCAAGTTACGTTGGAGCTAAAGTCGGATGCTAAACCAACTGAGCCACCCAGGCACCCTTATTTATACACAATTTTAAACTAATTCATAATGACCTTCCTTTTAGTAATAAAATAACATTTCACATCTATGCATAAGTATTTGTGCTCTTCACTTTGATATGTACATTATCTGAAGGCAAAATCTATTGCATTTGCAGAGGTAGAGTTGGAAAGCCTACCAAAAATAAGCCAAACAGAAATATAAACAGAAGTTTCAGCTCAGGAATTATACAAGTATTTTTTTATATTTAGTTAGTATGCCAGAAAACGGTCACAGCCATTGTATACTCCTATAGAAAGACTGATGAATTCTATATTTAAAATTAGTTTCAAAAAGGTAAGTATGTATTTTTCTGAATAAACTCTTGATAATTTCCATAAGGCACCACTCTTCTCTTTCACTGTTTCCTCCTGACTGCTTTCAACAAATTTGATCTTTTTTTTTTCATTTCTTGATGTCCTAATTTTTGCACCTCTATTTGTCATTCCTCACTGATTTAGTTAACCTCAAATAGTACTCATAATTGAGCTGTCAGAACCAAGAGCTGAGTAATAGCTAGGAAAACCAAATAGAGACTTCTTATTGTGGTAAAATAGGTAGTACTTCTCCTAACTCAGGAACACTGTCCGCAACAAATTCCATATGTAACTGTTTGGCTATTTTAGGAAATGCAGGCACACTGTCCATTGATCAGAGTATTTTGTTTAGTATCTTAAAAGTAATTGCACCAGTTGGACTGCATCTTTTGTTAGTGCACAGCTTGCAGAGAAACAGTGATAAAAGGCATTTGGCCATTCTAAATTTAACGTGCGCTTTATTCTTTGTATCATGTAGTACTTTCCTTCTGAAATGTATATTCCAAACTTCAAACTTTAACTATCAGTAATGATAATGTCTCATGGGACCCAGAAGAAACTAGAAAATGCTGTGGATTCCAAGAGAAACTTGAAGACCGACAAGAAATTTGAATTGAGCAAGGCATTAACATTTAAAAAAATGAGCTGTTTTTCAAACGTGTATTTTAGCAAATTTATATACAACAATCATAAAAAATGAAAAATGAGGTTCTTATCTGCTAGAGTAGGTAAAATCAGTTTGGGGCTTTACAGCCAAAATACTTTCCTATGAACTGATAAATAGCTCTCTCCTTCCAACCATCACTCCACCTTTAAAATTATAATAAATACAATTAATGCCACAATTGTTATTGCTAACAAGGGAGTTATTTTTTAGTATGGTTTGTTGTTGCTGTAATAAAATACTTCCACGAGTGAATGATTTACAATAATAGGTAAACTATTATGTACAATATTATTATGTACAATAGGTATATTATCATGCACAATACAGTACAATAGTCAAGAGCACATGCTGTCTCTGGATCCAGACTGGATTCAATTACTGGTTCTGACATTTACCAGCTGTGTGATCTTAGGCATCTCACCTAACCTCACTGGACTTCAGTTTCCCATCTGTAAAAAATAATAATAATAAAAATTAAAAAAAAAATGATTATCACCCCGTATTTACCTCATTGGGTTTTCCTGAAATGATACATTTATAAATATAAGCGAAGTGCTTAGAACAGCACCTGGTAAATGCTAAGCACTAGGAGAGTTTGCTTCTATCATTATTACTATTATGCTGTTTTCATAATCATCCTGATGAAGAACAACCAGAGTGCTGCCCTGCTTTGTCATGACTACTAAGGAAGATGCCATTGGAAAATAATTCAGGAGCCTCTCGACGGCGGCAGTGGCTATCAAGAGGCGACGATCAACGTGCGAGATCAACGCTCGCAACCCCGGGCCTGACGCCGGGCAGGGGCGCGGCGCTCGATTTCCTTTCCTGCCTCCGCCGTCCCCCTGGTGCGCATGCTCAGTCCTGCTCGGCCCTTGCCTTTGATTTATTTCTTTCTGGGCGGCCGCGGCGACCCGGGACCGGCTCAGGGATGGGAAGTGAAGCCCCCGGAGCTGCGGCAGCGGCGGCGCTGTGAGGAGCAGCCAGGGGGAGGCAGCTGCGGCTCGTCGGTGAGTATCTGGGAGGCGCTACCATGGCGTTTCGTAAGAAGAGCACCAAGAACCCCCCAGTCCTGAGCCACGAATTCATCCTGCAGAATCATGCGGACCTCGTCGCCTGTGTGGGGATGTTCTTCGTGCTGGGGCTTATGTTCGAGGGAACAGCAGAAGCGTCTATCGTTTTTATTACTCTTCAGCACAGCGTTACCTTCCCTGCAGCAGAAGACCGAGCCACAGAATCAAAGTTCCTTTACTATTACGGCATCAAAGACCTGGCCACGGTTTTCTTTTACATGCTAGTGGCAATCATCATTCACGCCACAATTCAGGAGTATGTGTTGGATAAAATTAACAGGCGAATGCAGTTCCCCAAACCGAAACAAAGCAAATTTAATGAATCTGGTCAGTTCAGTGTATTCTACCTTGTCTCTTGTATTTGGGGCACATTCATTCTAATTTCTGAAAACTGTCTGGCAGACCCAACTCTCTTATGGAGGGCTCATCCCCATAATATGATGACATTTCAGATGAAGTTTTTCTACATATCACAGTTGGCTTACTGGTTTCATGCCTTCCCCGAACTCTATTTCCAGAGAACCAAAAAGCAAGATATCCCTCGTCAACTTGTCTACATTGGCCTTCACCTCTTTCACATCGCTGGAGCTTACCTCTTGTACTTGAACCATCTAGGACTCGTTCTCTTGATGATGCATTATTTCGTGGAATTACTTTCCCACATTTGTGACCTGTTTTATTTTAGCGATGAAAAGTATCAGAAAGAGGTTTCTCTATGGGCAATTGTGTTTATTTTGGGTCGACTTGTGACTTTAATTGTTTCTGTACTGACTGTTGGCTTTCACCTGGCCGGAGGGCAGAATCGGAATCCGGATGGCATTACTGGGAACGTAAATGTGTTGGCAGCTAAAATTGCTGTTCTGTCCTCCAGTTGCACTATCCAGGCATATATAACATGGAATTTATTTAATGTTCAACTTCAGAGGTGGATGGAGGAAGATGCTACTCTTCAGGCCCCAAGTGTGAAGAAGAAACGGACCAAAGGGAGGTCTTCTAGAAAAGGGACAGAAAATGGTGTGGCAGCTTCACACAGAGTAGACTCTCCCCATAAAAAGAAAGAGAAATCTTCATAATGAATTGCAAGCTAATCGATTATGGTCCCCAAAGAAGTCTGCTCTTTACTACAAGATACCTTTCTGTGCTAGAGATTTTTCTCTTCTTGAAAATAGTTTGTGCTGTCTTTGGTTTCTGATATTGTACTGTGTAATGTATTTTTTTTTAAAAGGTATTTGAGGAGAGGATGATCATCATGAGTGGAAAAAATTTTGATATAGATTAAGCGACTCATCATCAAATGGTTCAGGGATCACCACCATAATTTGTTTAGTTCCCTTTGAACATTTTCCTAATGATGTGTAGCTATAACTACAAAATTCCGCATATCAGCGGCACGATTTCTGGCTCCTGCTAATAGCAATGTCGTATTTTTTAAAGTTCTCTTTTAGGATAAAGTGGAAATATTATGAAGGTGGAATTCAACTTTGTTATATTTTCAGTATCCTCTAACTCTTACAATTTTTTTTATTTCTATTTTTGTTTTTATTTTTATTTTTTTAGAACTTACAACTGGAGAAAAAATTTGTAAAGCCACCAAAATAATGATGCGTTTTATAGGTAGTGGTTGTTAGTGTTACATCGCCCTTAAAAATAAAAAAAAAAAAATACTAATGGGGAATGTGTGAAGATTTATTACCATATATTAAATCAAAATATCTTGAATTAATATAAAAGTATTACTGAAGAGGTAAAAACATTCTTGTCCATTGTAAACACTTGTAAACTAGAAATGAAAAAAAATTAAATATTTACTGTAAAAGGAAATCAGACTTAGCTTTTTTTTGCTATGTTTATTAAAAATTATTCCTAATGAGGCTTGTTATAAGTTTGGTATCCACAGCATCTTGGAAAAATATTGTTTAACCTGTAAATCATTTTGAAAACCAATGCTTACTTGATTTATATCTATAAAAAGAGTGGATAATTCCGTGTGGAAAACACAACACATTAAGTAACTTACAAATTAGGGGGATATATAGTCTTATGAAAGGCTTTTCAAAAATAATGTTATAACGATAGTGCTGTTTCCATCTTTAATTGGGAAATGTTCATCTGTATGAGCCTTATTTTGGATATGTGTGTATACTAAAGTGTATGTGTATATGTAGACATATAGGTAGTATCTTTACCAAAGCCAATAGAAAGAATGGGCTGTAGTGGGTATTTATTTTATTTATTGCCTTGTCTTAACCTTCATTTTAACCACCATAATGTGAGTGTTTATACTTTTCTTAGGAGACAATGTTTAAAAACTATGCTAGAATAGGGCCATATATATATATTTTAATGTTTTAATGTTTGTTTATTTTTGAGAGAGAGAGAGAGAGAGAGAGAGAGAGAGAGTGGGGGAGGGAGGGCAGAGAGAGGGAGACCCAGAATCTGTGGCAGGCTCCAAGCTTTGAGCTGTCAGTACAGAGCCTGATGCGGGGCTCTGAGATCGTGACCTGAGCCCAAGTGGGACACTCAACCCACTGAGCCACCCAGAAGCCCCAAGACTGTATATTTTCTGTTTCTCTCTGTTTTCCCCCACAATGTCTCTCATCTCTCTGCTTTTGATAGCCTTCTGTTGTGGGTAATTCAGCTTTAACAATTATGGGGGTCCTTGAAAATTAAACTTACTATACTTGTATTACAGAGGAAAGACAGGGGAGCCACTCTTGGCCAATCTTTCTTTTATGTTTGGTTTGAGAAGTGCATAACAAAGCAATATTGTTTCTTTTTAGGCTATAGAATCCATTGTCCTACTTTTCCCCCTCAATTGCCTAATGCTCTCTTGTTAGTAGCACATGCCTTGAGACCCAAATTACAATAACTCCACTTTAACCAACCATTGTGCAATTGTAAAACAAAGATCTTCGACTTCTGTCTAGAGTGGTCTTTCTCGCTTCCCTTACTTGGAAAGAATTCTAGCCTGTTATTGAAACCCCACTCCTGGTAACAAATTTCTTATCCATTATATACTCATCTGAAAATAAGTGCAGGACTGACTTAAACTGGTAAATGATTACAAGAAAATCGTTATCTTATGTGACTAACAATGCCAAGAGTTAAACTGGGTTTGACGTTAAATATGATTAAGGCCCAGATGAATTTCCCTGGGATTCTCTTGACTTTATCCCTCTCAGATTAACTTTCTGCTTGGTAGCAAATGACTACAGCTATTCTAGACTTCATATCTGCACACTACATGGTAGAGAGTAAGAGAGAAAACCAGATTTCTGGAATTCAGAATACTGAGAGTTACCTTTAGTGAACGCATTTAGATAAAGGGGTATACTGGATTGATTGGTCAAGTGAGGTTATATGCTTCACCTGTGGAAAAAGGCACAGCAAATTTCTTGTAAAATATGGGTTCACGAAAGGCAGCAAGGTTACTGAAAGAGAAAAGGGGAAAGATGTCATGTACATCTCAACTATTCACAAAAATTAAATAAGAGTTGCCAGAATATAAATGTATGCCAAATATATGATGAAAGCAATGTTACAAATGACATTCTGCAATACAAATTGTTAAGTCCCTCATTAATAGTACACTCCAAAAAAACCATGCTATAATATATCTCATTGTGACAATTTGGTTCTGTCAAAATGGACCACGTGGAAACAAAATTTCCATTATGATTATGCCAGATATTATTAAAGCAGGCATTTATTAACCCTATGAAAACTCAACTAATCACCAAAAGTTGCAAAAATCATAAAAGTATGTGTGATATTTGAATTTAGAGATTCTGTTCTGATTCATTGGCCTCAGTGATTAACAAACTTTATTCCTTAAATAAGTTTACAAGAATAGATTTACTAGGATGGATTTAAAGTGAATTTTCTTTACAAAAAAATATTCTAGCATTTAGCTAAAATTGTATCCCATTTTTCTTAAACAGTGTAAATGTGTTCTCGACATACATATTTGTAAAAGACAAGCAAGTTTTAGGTCCTATTATTTTCCTGGGGTCAGTATAATTCTCCATTTCTTTTCAATAAAAATAAACGATAACCTTGTTTTCCTCATTTACTCTCATAAGTATTTGTTCACCTGTAGAGGAAATGTATAGCCAGTAGTGTATTAACCTGGAATAGATTCAAGAAGATTATTTACAACATTATTTTAAAGCTTTCTTGAAGACAGAATATATTCTGATATTATTTTAATTTGAAAAAACAAGGGAAAATTTTTAAATTCTCAATTAGACTAAATGAGAATCGTTTATATAAAGTAATAAAAGACTACTGATGATTTATACTAGAAATGACATTGGAGCAGTTCCTACGAGGAAGTGCTTTCAGAGAAAGGATGGTTGAGAATGTGGCATATGGAGCAGGCTAGGATTTGGGTACTCGTATTATGGCAGAGGATGCCAGTTGGGCTCTCTGTTGGGAGCCCAAATCATTGTAATCTGGAGATAGAAGGGTGGCTTGGAGGGCAGGAGAGGGTAAACATTATGAGTGGGTATATGGAGGTAATTGAGATTTAATATCAGATCAGATTTCCAGAGAATTCACAAATACTCCCATCGCTGAATTTCTCTGGAAATAGAAGAGTTTTGGTTTTTGTTTTTTTCACTGCTATCTTTCAAACAAACCCATATCCTAGAGGAACTATCCACACTGAATAAAATAGTAGTACCTACAAATTCCTATCAACTATGTAGAAAATTATTCTAAATCCATCATACAAAAAAAAATCACACAATCCCAAATATTAGAATTTTCCTCATGATTCCACAGTCATGTGACTGTCTAAATTTTAACATCTAAATCCATATAAACAAACCTTTTTAAATCCCTGCACCACCGCTGGAAGTTTTAAGTATTCAATAAATGTGAAATAAGTCAAATGTTGGGATATTGCCCAACGTGATTCACCTGCTTCTCGCTCAATCCTGGCAGGTGCCATCACCGTGTTTGGGGCTATGGCATTGGGTCATGAATCTATTTTTTGTTTGTTTGTTTGTTTTACAATTTGAAAAATACGTCGATGTACAAACTGACCAATAGAGGATATTTACCTAATTTAAGAAATGAAAGTGGAATGTGACATGTGGTTAAAGTTTTGCTTGATTTAAAAATGAACAGTTAAATTAACATCACAGTAACAATATACTAGCATTGCTGTTAAGAGATGTGGCTACTCAATAATTCAGGCAAAATATCTATTTTATTTATTTACTTTTTTTTTCTTTAAGTAAGCTCCATGCCCAATATGGGGTTTGAACTCACAACCAGGGAGTAAGAGTTGCATGCTCTACCTGCTAAGCCAGCGAGGCACCCCAGATAAAAATCTGTTTTAAATAAAGGTGAAGTGAATATCCCAAATTAAAGGTAAAAATTCCTCAGTTTCAACACCACCAGCACAATTTAACAAATCAAGTCATGTCAGTGCCTAGAATCTCATGATGTGAGAAAACATGAGAAAGCAGAACATTCCTAGTGCCCAGTAGAGATTTCACCTAAGCCATCACAGACTTGCATACCACCATAGAGTTCATATTCCCACCTCTTGCTGGCCTTATTGTTTCATTAATATAAGAAAGCTGTCCCTTAAATGAACCAATAAATACAAAGTTGCCAACAAAAATATTAAAATATACTTTGTAAATTTTAATACTTTTTAAAAAGATGTTTCCAGTTGTATTGATATAAATTCAGCCAAAGAAAGGTAATAATATGATTATAAATAATGGTCAACAAAAGAAATCAGAGTTGTCCTTGCTGTGGTCCTTAGAGCTGTGTGAGCTTTGGAAAACGCCTAAGTATTCTAAGTCCTGGATGGCATGTCACTAAAATGACAAAGATGTTTATCTCAAAAAGCTGCTATGAAGATTAAAAATATATGTCTATACACTGTCATAAACTGTGTGTGCATAGACTGATTCATATAACCTATATATATAAACACTTAATGGTCTCATTTAACATATACATATGTGCATTTATGCCTACATATATAGCACGTATGCACACACATAAGTAGATATTTCCCCCCATACATTTTCTTGTTTATTTTTTAATAGACTTTACTTTTTAGAGAAGTTTTAGTTTCATAGCAAAATTGAGCAGATAATACAGAGTCCCATATAACTATTAATTCCCTCCCCCACACAACTTTCCCCATTATTAACATATCCCCTGAATTAGTATCATACATAATAGTTGCGTTGTCTAAAAGTCCTCTGTGCTCAATCCATTCATCCTCTCCCCTATTCATTTTTAAACACTATATAAATGTACGGCATTGAGTTTTCCCCTGTCTTAGCAGGAGGAAATGGGAAAGTATGGTGATAGTTCAAGTATAGCAATAGCTCCCTCTGTATCTAGTTGATATTTTATAAGGAATCTTTTCCTGAATGTATGATTTATTGTTGACTCAATAATGCACATTACAAATACACATATTGCTATATTTAAAACAAGTAGAATTGTCTTCTGAGTAAATGCACTTATTTTCAAGAGTTACTAAATTCATAGTAACTATTAACTATTTTTCCTACATAAATGACAAAATACAAATTATATCATGTAACTTTTGAGATATATATATATATATATATACTTTTGAGAGAGAGAGAGTGTGTGTATGTATGTATGTGCATGAATGGGAGAGGGGCTGAGGGAGTGGGAGAGAGAGCATCCCAAGCAGGCACTGGGCAGTCAGTACAGAGCCCCACACAGGGCTCCATCTCACTACTATAAGATCATGACCTCAGCCAAAATCAAGTGTTGGATGCTTAACTGACTGAGCCACCCAGGTGCCCAAGATATACAATAATTCTGAAGATAGATCTTTATACTTATTTGAAAACATTGGTCTAGGTAAATTATAGTACCAATAAAAACTCAGTTCTTATGTATTCAAAATTACATTTCAGACTGAGTATATTATCTAAGCATTTACATAAGAAAATTCACGAGAGCATCAACAACCATTTCAGTAGTTATGAGTACTAAACAAGCTCCTTGGTACCAAGTAGTATACATTTTTCATCATTGCATTTTCATTAACTGTCTCTAAGTATCTCTTAGACAGTAGTTCTCAGAATTTGGTGAAGTCAATTGAAATAAACTTTTATCTCATAATTAAAACAAATAAGCACACCAAACTTAATATAACATTCCTTTGCTGTCTTTTCTAATATTGACTTCCTTTCCCTTTTACACCCTTTTGCAGTTTTAAGTATTACTTATTGATTTATTGCCTGTCTCCTATGCCAGTTTGAGATCTGGGGTCATGAGTCTTTAAATCACTAGGGTAAAGTTAGCATCTACTACACTGGATGCACACAATGAAAATGTGTAGTCTGACAGTGTACCTGATTTGTGGCAGAGTATACATTATTTATTGGCCTACACATAGCTTACAAAAACAAAATATGTAAACTTTAATAGTTTGTTCTTCAGCCACATAAATGAAAACCATGGTTCCAAATATGAGACATTTCTTTAGAAATGGCTGAAAGTCATGTGTCATCCTAATGGTGTTTGTGATTTGTCAAAGTCTGAAACTTGAATGCTTTTTCTAAGAATTAAGCTAGTATTGCTTCTAAATATGAAGCTACTGTTAAAACCTTCAATATACGGATCAGCGTGCCATTTTTAATGCACACGTGAGTAAAAGCATTGCCACATCCTCAAAAGCTCTTTTGTAATGATGAAGAACGAGGATAACAAAGCTATTTGAAAAGATGAAAGGGGCTCCTGGGTGGCTCAGTCAGTTAAGCCTCCCTCTTGATTTCAACTCAGGTCAGGATCTCACAGTATGTGAATGGAAGTCCTTGTAGGTGCTCTGCACTGGCTGCCTGGAGCCTGCTTGGGATTTTCTCTCTCCATCTCTCTTTGCACACACCCCCCCCCCCCGGCACTCATTCTCCCTCTTCCTCTCTCTCTGTCAAAATAATAAACTTTAAAAAAGAAACAGCTGCATACAACACACACATATAAGCAGATGTACACATTGTCTTGCCTTTATGCTATATTATTGCATTATAGTAGATATTAGATTTTCCCATTACAACCATTAAAATCCAAGCAGAGGTAGTAATGTAAAATATTTTCAAGGATGCCATTAGTAGATCCTTGTCCGTCTTTTCAATATGTGTTGTTCTAACTTAGATAAGTTTTTTTTTCTCTCAGAAGTGAAAATTAAAACTGATTCAAATAGAGAAGACCTTGAACTAAGCATTTGCTTTTTCTTTGGCTAACATATTGACAAACAACTCATATCATTTTGTAAGGGTTGGGTGGATGTCTATTTCAGTCAATTAAAGAACTTGTCAACCCAACAGAGGGTAATTATCCCAAAAGAACAGCAAATTGCCATCCAAAGGGTTGTGAAATGTGTGCAAATACAATTTATTCAACTAAACAAAATTTATTGCTTCTATTAGCATGTATTCCACACTTCTCAAATCCTAGGAGTACTTTAGATGCATAGAAGTCCTCTTAAATTATTTTTAATGATGCAGCACATAACCATTACTCATATTAGTAACTATATGTCCATTATAAGATTTTAAAGTTTTATTAAAAAAAAAACAATTCTAGGGGCAACTAAGTGGCTCAGTCATTTAAGCATCTGACTCTTGATTCCAGTTCAGGTTATGACCTTATGATTTGTGAGTTCAAACCCTGTGTGGGGCTCTGCACTGAGAGCACGGAGCCTGCTTAAGATTCTCTCTCTCTCTCTCTCTCTCTCTCTGCGCACCCCCTGCCCCCCCACTCACACTCTGTCTCTCAAAATAAATAAACTTTAAAAAATATTTAAAAAAAAACACAGTTCTAGAATTCCATGGGTTCAACGATCTACGTTGTTGTTTGGGAAGCTAAGCCATTTGTTCAAAGTAATTCAAGCAACCAACCACCAAATATCTTTAAACTCTTATCAGAAAATAGCTTAACCCAGGCAACTACAATCTCAGAACCTATACAGTGTTTTTAACCACAGAATTACTGCTGGAGTTTTTATATGTTACCACATTCCAAGTTAGAATTGAAATCAATATAGACCTGCTGAAACTGGATGAAATCTAATATCCACAAATTTTACACTCATGATACTAGTAATTAAAACCATTTTCAAGAACAAAGTGTACATTTATAAGTTTTTTTTGTTTAATGCTTCATATCCTTAAAATACCTATAGCAAAGTCTAAAGTGCTAGATCCTATTTATATATAGCAGAGTCAAAACTGTAACTAAATGTGTAATTTTTAGGGGAAAAAGTCAAATAGTTTAAAAAAATGCCAGCAAACTGAATTTCAGCAAATACTGTATACATGTATGGCATCAGCAGATAATGAATAGATATTTGAAAGTAACATATCTCTAGCCTTAATGGACAGAGATCTTTTTTGCTTTATTTTTGCTTCTTAGTCCAATTTTTTTTCCTCTTCATCTCTATTTTTCCAACAAATTCAAATAATATAATGGATTTCAAAGGCACCAGGTGCTGTTCATTTGATTCTGAGAAAACTGGAAATCTGAGCTGTTTTTTTCCTTTTAAGTGAAGTTTCTATCTTTCCATTCAATTATGATAGGATTAGCCAGAGCTAATGACAATCAAAAAAATAAAAGGAAAGAAAAGAAAGTATGCCTTATTGAAAATCCACACCAAGAATAAAAAGGCCAGCTGATGTTTTTAATCAGCTTCATTATTCCTGTCATTAATGCCAATCCATAACAAAACATCCAAAGACTCTGAGATTCATTAATGCCACTTAAATATCTAATTTTACTACATTTTGGAGGCTGACTTTTTAATATCATTATGTGTTCACAAAAGGGATATATTTTGAATGCAATTCCTCCCATTTGAAAATAGCCTATTAGTCACATTCTATCACATACATACATATTAGTATGAAATAAAACAACATAAATTTTATGAATAGCTGAGGTTCATATTTATATAACATGTCTGATAAAATAATTTGATTGCATAGAGAGAGAAAGAGATCTAAAAGATAACAAGAAAACAGCCAGTAAGGGAGGGCTTCAGTGATCCTCTGGGAAGTTTCCTTGGGTATTCAGTTACAGTGCGTAAGTAAGTGTCACATGAAACAGTCATTCCAGTTAAAATTGCATGGTTGTTACTTGAACTTGCTCCAACTTTGGTGATAACAAAGTTCTGTAAAACCAAAAAACTGTTCTCCTAACCTAAATTTCTTAGGCCTAAACTTCTACTCTGTTTTCTTTAGAAGAAAAGTCTCAGTAACCACAATGAAGTGCCCATTCCTCAAATATTTATTAGGTATTTTCCAGACTTGGTGGTAGGCAGTGAGGATGTAATGATAAGTAACATTCCCAGTGACAGACTGTAGTCAAGTGGTGTGTACAGCTTGAGAATCAGCCACTGTGCAATATTCCGAAGCTGTCTAGACAAGCAGCGTGTCAAGTGACATTGCAAAGACAAATCCAGTAGTGCAGTGTGCATCGTCCTTGTAAGGCCTCCAATAGCAATGCAGAGGTAAGTGACTCTGAGGCAAATAACATATATCATGACTTCAGCACAGTCTTGAACTAGCTGTTCCAAAGAATACAGTCAGTAACCTCAGCATTGCTACCATATGAGTCTTCAGCTTCAGTGTAGACAAGATGGCTGGTGCTGAGGGTAGTGGGATAGCAGAGTTCCCCGGCTGTGCAGAGGAATCAGTGGACTGGGTGGAAGGGTAGCGGTGGAAATGGCACAAAAATTTGCTCCAGGGAACATCATGTGCTGACCTGAGGCAAAGTGGAAATGGTAGAGGAAAGAACAGCTGGAACCAGCTTGGGAGAGTGTGTGTGACAAGACACTAGAGAGAGGAGGGCAAACTGAAAGCAGTCAACAATTGCTGAAGCTATGCTTGTTGGAGTTAAAGTCACTGATGAAACTCCCGCTGGAAGGATGTTGTTGGTGAGATCTGGAGAAAACAACTAGCTCACCGAAATATATCGTACTCAAGACACAATTTAGTGTGATACATCACAGGAAAGCCATTTTGAAAAAAACTCTGAGAACACGTCTAATTTACCGAAGCATAGGCATATCTGAGGTTTCATGTATAAGTCTGTGAGAATAGTTGACAACATAAGAATATTTGTAAATCAGAAATGTAATCACGTGCATCCACTTCAAGCTTCCTAGGAAATTTTATGACAGCTGTCTGAATTAATCCTTGGTGCCCTGATGGCAACATCTCTGTGCTACATCACTTATTATCTCCCTGCATGATGGTCCTTATATGAATAACTAAGCCCTTCAATAGTCTCCTCATTGAAGTCACTCTTTGGAATGCGACATTATTAAAGAGATACTTGATCTCAGTTTTCAACCTTGGAGAAAAGAAACCATGACTGGGTCAAATGAAAGTGTCAAGCAGGAATAGGCCTGGCAGGGAAATCTATAGTGGAGTGCCAACTCCTTCTCCACGGGGGTGGTGTTATCAGGATGACCTCCAACTCACTCAGCAGCGTTTTAAATGTGCAGTGCTGCTGGCCAGCTGCACATATCCTGTGAAGTTCTCAAAGATTGATTTTGCTTCCTGGGGAAATGCTATTTATTCGCATCTGTTTTCAAGGTTTTTAAGAAGGAAAAAAAAAAAGCAAAAAACACTTGCCTTCCCACTGCCTGTAGGCAGGCTTAGAGAAAGACATTACCATGCCTTTTAAAAATATTGAATTAGTTGCCTAATAATGTTTTCTTTTAAATTATTCTAAAAAGAAAAACAGTTGGCATATATTGGGGCATGTTTTACATAAAAAAGCAATTTCAGTAATGACTGAACTAATTTAAATCAATTGTTCTAGTTTTAAACAATAAAACATAAAGAAGGGAAGAAAACTTCTCTTTTTAGTTACTTCTATGCATTTCACTTAAGAAATACATTTTCCATGTTAGAAAACTTGTAAGAAAGTAATGTTTCACTATATTAACACTGATATTGAGATATAGGTAGATAGAGATAGATACAGATCAATGTATCTTCTATCTATCTATCTATCTATCTATCATCTATCTATCTATCATCTATTTATCTATCTTTAGTTTCTACACTATAGAGTTAATCCTCGTGGTGATTATGACAATTGCCTTAAATTCTTTAAGTTACTATTATTTCCTCATTATTTAATTTCTCCTTCTCCCCCCTCCCCCTGCCACTGCATTATTTTAAAATATTGGAAGAAAAAAATCCCTGACTGTTAGGGATGGAAGGTTTTGCTGAAGTCAATCTATGTATGAAAATTTATGAGAAAAAAATTATTCACAAGTAATTAAGACTTAGATTCTCCATTTTCATTATCATTCTTGAAATCTGTTTTATCAACTGAAATACATATAATAGAGAGGTCAGAAGATTTATATGACTGTACATATCAGAAAAAATACACAGCTAAATTTAAATGGCATTTTTAGAATAATTATATTTAGATTTGTTTTATGTTATTCACCCGCTAGATTCTGTACATTATTATAACATCAAATATGTCAAAGCCTCGTAGCTATTCAAGCTAGTTCTGATGATTACATACTGTTACATTCTGATTAGGGGCGTCATTGCAATCACTATGCTGCTTTAAATTACGTATTTTGATCACTATCTCTCTCACTAAGCTGTAAGCATGTGAAGGAAACTGAAAATGTTTGTGGAATTGAATGTGTTTATTTACAAAATGTTTATTTTTCAAATTGGATAAGGATGTTCTTATTTATCATGGAAATGGTATTCTTTACAGGCAAGAAATTGGGCTTCATTAGGGGTTAGCAGAAGAGAGGCATGATAAAATTTCAAGGAATCATTAGGATAAATTGTCCAATGATGTCCTATTTGAATTGTTCTCTGTAATATGTATTTGATGGGAGTAAACAGCTTATTGTTCATTATCTTTATCTGCTTACATTCATAATAGGTTTAGGTAATTTATGGCTAATTAAACTATAACCACTTGAGTAAAGAGATCTTATGTTTCATTATATGCCTTAAATTCCACAACATACAGTATGATGACCTATTAAAATGACACTTAAATTATATATTTTATTGATTATATAATACATATATATACTCGATATAAAAGTGTAATTCACTCTCAACTCAACAAATGTTAACTGAGTGCCTACTGTGGCCAACGCCATGCTCAGGCCCACAGGTAAGATTAAGGAAACACAATCCCTCACTGAAAGAGACAAGTTAGGAAGCAGGTATAATAGTCTACGGCCAGCAATGTAACCTGGTGGGTTATTTATGATATGAGACATACTAGTCTCATCTTACTGGTTTATGGAAGAACATCAAAGAGCTAATGACTATGAAGAGAACTTTAGGAAAGGTAAAAGTTAGGCAGTTTAAACAGTGGAGTGCACAGTTTCCAGACAGAGAAGAGCATATGGAAAGGTTCAGAACTGCAAGATGACAAGAAGGTCTCGAGCACTAATAATATTGTCAGAACATAGAGCACAGCTGAGGGAGGAAAGTAAGATCTTGAATATTGTATTAAGAAATTTATACTGATCTAAGATTAATTTCTTGTCAATATCTTCTTTTGACTCTTTGGCTTAGGTAAATGAACCACTGGAGGTACTGTTTTCTGAGATAAAATAAAAGAGAAGAAGTCAGTTTGTGTCCTAACAGCAATTGAGTTTTTAGATATTTTGTAATTGAGATGCTCTTGAAACAACAAAAATATCAAAATAGAGAGTATCAATACTACCAAAATATACCAGACTTGAAATGAGAAAGAGCTCAGATGGAGATACATACACTTTGTAAAGTCATCCTTATGTGGATGACAATTGAAGTCACATAGGTTGAAATCTCAAAAATGAGTATGTAGAGGAAAAACATTCAAGGGTTTATGAAGTCTCTGTGGATTGATAGGTCAAGAAAAAAAATGTGAAATTACCTAGGAAGAATCCTTAAAACACTGAGCAGCATTTCTAGGAATGGACAGACGGTGTCTTTACCAAGGCAAATGCTTAAGCAAATCAATAAAACCAACAGGAACTATTCCTGGGAACTATCTTCCATGTGGGTCCAACAAAATGCAGCCTGAGATAAGAGTTTGAGACATTAAATTGGCTACATTATTTAACAAAAGAACTTCTTTCATTCAGTTTTCCAGGGAATTGTTTAAATCAGTGCCAAAAATTATTTTACAAAGAAATATGCATCTCACAATAAATCAAATAATACTAAACACACAAGGAAGCAAAGCATCATCAACATATGGTACATGACTAACAGACTTTTTATATACTAATGTTAACAGATTTCTTGTACTAAGTACCAGAGATTTTAAAACTATGATTAGTATGTTAAAAGAAATAACACAAGTGTAAACATATTTTCAAGCAACAGAAAACTACAGAATGTGATGTAGCTGATTTGGATAGAAAACAGAAGTTGAAGGAAAAAAAAAATATATATATATATAATGAGGAAAATATAAAACTCAATGAAAAAGTTGGACAACAAATTAGAAACATATAAATCTGGAGGAGATGTCAAAAAAGTATGCCAAAATAACACAAGGGAACAGAGAACATAAAGACTATAATAAGAAGGTTTAATGTGCGTTTAACTGGAATTCCAGAAAGAAGCGAAAGAAGAGACAGAGAGCATATTTTAAAAGGTAACAGCTGGAAAATTTCCCAAATTGTCAAACAACACCAATCTTCACATCCAACAAGCCTAATAAATTTCAAACACAATTAAAACACACACATACACACATAGACATGTCTCATCAAATCATAGTGTCACTTCAGAAAATTAAATGCAGAGAGATGGTCTTAAAAATTGTTAGAACAAAAAGAGAAATTAAACACAGAAAATGGATGGTCTGAGAAGAACTGATTCTTCACACTGATAGTGATGGAATGTAAATCTCTGTAATGACAGAAACTGTCAGGCAAGGAGTCGAATCCATAAGAATGTTTTTCATGTAGAAATAGTACTACTCTCAGATAATTCGTAGGCAACAGTGACTCCTGCCCTGACCCTTTGGCTTTAAGGTTTCTTTTCTGGGCCTCTTTTCTTTTTCTTTTTTTTTATGTTTTTAAAATTTTTTTTAATTTAATGTCTTTCTTTCTTTCTTTCTTTCTTTCTTTCTTTCTTTCTTTCAGAGACAGAGAGACAGAGCACGCATGGGGGGAGGGGCAGAGAGCTAAAGAAACACACTCCAAAGCAGGCTCCAGGCTCTGAGCTGTCAGCACAGAGCCCAGCGCGGGGCTCAAACCAAGGAGCTGTGAGATCATGACCTGAGACAAAGTCTGATGCTTAACCAACTGAGCCACCCTGCTACCCCACTAGGCCTCCTTTAGTATGATGCTAACTGACAAGGCTGTGAATCTATAGGGACCCAGGATATGCCCATCAAAGCGCAGGGCCTGTTTCTTCCTAAAGTGTGTTCTATGGATCTAGAACCCCAGAATTCTGTGTTACAGTAGTTTCAAATTACTTTTCAGCCTGTACAGGACACATTCCCAGGCATATCTGCCACTAGCTGGACAAAAAACTCTGCTATAACTCTTATCGCACTCCCAGGCTTGAAGACTAACCAAAAGATGGCTCTTTGAAGAGACAGGCTAGGTTTTGAACAGCCATGCGAACAAGGTGTCTACACTCAGGTGCTCAGGAGCCCAGGAGGTCAGAAATGAAGGAGGGAGGAGAAGGACCAGGAGTCTCCAAGTGTAATCCTGCACTGGGCTCTAAAAATATTGAGGGTGGGTATGTATAAAGAGGTTTTCAAGAGAGTTCCTTAACAGTGGAATTTTGTTACAGAATTGTTAAGGCAATGTCTCACTCAAAAGGAAAAATGAAAGAGGAGTTACAAAATCTTCAAATATTCAAAAGAAAAGAAGGATAGAAAAATAAAAATTAAGTGAGACCAATGGAAAACATAAAACAGGACTAAATAAAAAATAAAATTATTAGTAGTCAGTTTAAATCTAAATGGTGTAAATATGCCAGCAAAAGATAAAGAGTATCAGACTGGATTAAAACCTATACTCACCTTTATACTGTTTAAAAGAAGCACATGTAAAATATAAAGAATGAAAAAGGTCAAAATCCAAGAACACACACACACACACATACAACACACACCCATAGATGTGTGCATAAATTTATATTTATACATAAACTCTGCACAAAAGCAGTTGTAGCCATATTGACATCAGACAAAAGAAACTTTAAGGAAACAGGGAATACTGGCTATCTATATGAAAACTGCATGGTGAGTAAAGCTTCAACTTAGCAGGAAGATTAAAAAATGTGAAGTTAGCATGCATCTATGAACATAGCTCTACAAAGTGTCTTTGAGTCAGGGTTCTCTAATAGAAAGAATAACAGTAAGAATAACTAGCTTAGGTGGGGAAAAAAAAAAACTTTTGATGCAAAATGAAGTGATTAGCTCATGATGTCTGGAGGGCAGGAAGACAGTGAGGAAATGGCTAAGAATTCTAGGCTTTAACACCTGCACTCAAGGACATGGTGCAAAGGGGAGTCAGGGTGTTGAGTCACCGTGGGCAGCTGGCACTGCATGGGACTGTCACTGCTGCCACCACCAGGTGCCAGCAGCGCTTCCACTGGGATGTCTTGGTGAGTCCATTGCATACTCCCTGTTTCATCTTTGAGTGACTTGTTAAAGGTCAGAGGTCCAGAGGAGAAGTGCCCCTGTGTGTCTCAGCTTTTAGAAATTAGGGAAGAAGTCTATCCCTTTGGGCTCCCATGTTGGGAATAATGCAATATTGTATCCTCCTTTTTAAAATATATTTTGTTTGGATTAGGGGTGAGGTAAAGAGCTTCAACATTTAGGCAATTGCCTCCGTTTTCCACAATACTAATTACCATATAATTTCCTGAGAATTACACGACCACTTAGAATGAGGTAGGTGTGTTTGTGTTTAAGAATGTAAAACATCCAACTTGGGGAACCTGGGCGGATCAGTCTTTTGAGTGTCTGACTTCAGCTCAGGTCATAATCTCTCAGTTCTTGGGTTCAAGCCCCACATGGGCTCTGTGCTGACAGACAGATTCTCTGTCTCCTCCCTCTGCCCCTTCCCAGAAGAATGCTCTCTTTCTCTCTCTCAAAAATAAATAAACATTAAAAAAGTTTTTAAAGAAGTTGAAACATCCTGACTACCAATTCTGTCTTGTGTTCTGCCCCCACCACACACACCCACATCCACATCTACACCATAGATACTCACATTTATCTAGCAGTGGCATTTAGTAAAAAAATGAAATGAACTGAAAGACTAAGAAATACCAAGATAGACTATTGCTGTAACAAATAACAGAATAAAAACTTCCCTTAAAACTATAGCCTAAGGTTCAAAGAATCAATTTTTCATGGAAATTACTACGGAGAAGGAATTCAACTTGCCTTTTCATGCCTAGCTCTGAATGGTATTTCTGAATTATTGATTCACCTATAAGAAATGTTCCTAAAATAACCTTAATAATTAAGGGAATGAAATTCAATTTCCAGATAATAAATAGCTTGTCTCACACCACTCTGACCACACGCACACGCACACACACCCACACACGCACACACACACACCATACAGAATTGAGACCTTTATATATGGAGCCCTGCTTGCCACAATCACTTACTAAACAGTCTTGAGGATGTGGCTGGCAATTTGACAGGGAGAGAGGCAAGTTGACAGCTTCTCATCAAATATCAAGCACTCCTGTGTTTCCTATGTCAATCTGGATTTGACATTTAATTTAAAAAGTATCTTAACATAGGTTTATATACAATAAAACAGATGGCAGCTACAAAACAATTTTGTCTTATTTAATGCTGAAAAATGCCTGTTGCCCAGAAGGCAGAATTATTTTAAGAGAAGCATCGCTGCTTTAATTCTGGGAATATTGGCAGTACTAAGAAAAAAGCATTTTCAGTAGTTCAAGATATTGCATTTGGCTCAGAAACAGAAAGTAATGGTGTCTAATAAGAAAATAGTGTTACTGTGAATATAGAATTTTTATTGATATGTTTAGTAACCAACTTGAATAAAAGTATACTGCATCTGTGTGTGTGTGTGTGTGTGTGTGTGTGAGTGAGAGAGAGAGAGAGAGATGTACATAAACCATAAGTATATAAGAATTGGCACATTGTGTTTCATAGATTATTTCTTTCTTTTTATTTGAAAAATAAACACTTTATTTGCTCATGAAAAATAGAGAATAGAAATGGCAATATTCTTATTTTATAGAAAAACAAGTACATTCTTAGTATAAAATAATTAGTGATAGAATCAATGTTTTTCATCATATCATCAACCTGATAATAATTGTTTTGAAATTATCTAAATGTGACAAGCTAAGGAAAAATAACATTTTGTAGATAATGATTTCAGTGTACTACTTTCAATGTATTAGATTGTATTAGGAAATGAAAGCTTAATATTCATCATTATCTCTTAAATTTCAAAATTACATTATAAAACTATGCTAAATTTAGCATAATCAAAATTATAATCAAATTAATTAATACCATAAAAATACTGGGTAGCAATGTATTAGGATAGCAAAAAAAAGTCATGTTTAAAATACTAGGTCTTTGTAAACTTCGTAAACTCTGCATTACTACCATTTCAGGTACTACTTTCTTAGTACTTTCTTCCCTCAATGGTTTCATATTAGTACTGGCCGGTGAATGGCTCCATCTTTGATATGAAAAACAGAAGTAGGGAGAAGTCATTATATTCTCAAGAGATACTGATCGCAATATGGCTGCTAGTTAGATTTCTTAGCAATTTCTAGCTTTCCTGTTGCAAGTTGATACAGTTTGTAGTATACTATTCAAATGATTCCCAATTGTGGTGTTTTCCCTGCAAAATTTCAAAAACCATTTCCTTTGGTTATGCAGGCTGATGTCTTCTGTGACAGTTTCCATGACTTTCCAGTAGCAACCCCATGATCTGTCTGTGCAGCCTCTGCTCTTTCTACATTTGTGAAATCCCTAAGTCCTTTATTAATCCCTTTTGTCTCATAATGCTTAATGTGGCTCTGTTTAATTGAAAAAATACAGAATGTTGACCTTAACCAAAAGATGTATGGCTTACACATTAATGACCTACACTGAAGACCTATAACTACACTGGCTATAAAGTAGTTTTACAGCTTCTGGGTATTTGCTATCTCTATGTGCCATCTGATGACAGGGCTGGCCCATTATCCAAATAAACAACAATCAAAAAAAGCAACAACAAAAAAGCAAAAAGCTGTCCTTCCACATGGAAGTTAATAATCTAAATTTTAGGGGTCCCTGGGTGGCTCAGTACATTGAGTGTCTGACTCTTGATTTCAGCTCATGTCATGATCCTAGGGTCTTGGGATGAAGCCCCACATTGGGCTGTGCCGAGCATGGAACCAGCTTAAGATTCTCCTTGTCCTGCTCTCAAATAAAATTTCAAAAAAAAAATTAAAGTAACTTAAATTTTATTCCTTAATAGCAGTTCTTGGCAAGGTTTTGTTTCCTCTTACATAGGAATGCTTGAAGTGGTATTGCCCTAAACAGAATCATTCATATATATCTTATTGTGAATAACAAATCTAGGGCTGTATTCTCTACCCAACCATGCTGTTCCAATATTCTTTATTAATTTCACTTCTATCTGGTTTTAACTTCTCTCTTCAAGCAGAGAATGATTATCATCTTTTGTCTGAGACAATACTGGTCTTTAAAACAAATTATCAGTGTTGTCTTTTTGGGAAAAATAAATGAAGAGGTCTATCTCACTCAGATAATATTTTGTCCTTTTCTTTCTAGTGTAAACTGATTGCAGGTAAAAAACAAACCTTGTTTATCAACACACGCACCTGTTGCTTTCTCAACCACAGCTTACAGCACAGTGTCTAGCACATAAGTAGGTACTCTCTGAATGTCTGTAATTAAATAATATAGTTTAAGTTCAAGTGAGGTGAGAGACAGGGATGTCACAGAGTCCCTCACTAGACAGAGAGTCATACTGGGTAAAATAAAAAAACAGAAACAAACAAACAAGAAAGAAAACACAAAACAAGAAAACACAAAATGGTCAGATTACACTTATTGCATAAATGCGGTAGGACCAGTCCACGGTATTGTAAGAATAATAACAGAATGACAAAGATAGACCATCTTTCATAGGAGGCTATTAACTTTCTTCTGCAATTATATATGTACACATCTATATAGAAGAAAAGAGGCCATTGTGTTTTACTTTTTGAACTTGTCAAAATTATTCTATATGTTTCATAAACTTTGACACTTGTAATAATCTTATGTAGGAGATATAGCCACTACATACATAATCAAATTCAAATTTCTCATATATATCAGTTCCTCTAAGAAGAGTTTGTTTTCCATCTCAAATCAAATTATTCACTCCCCTCTTTGTGATTCCATTTTATATTACACCAGATTTTACCATAACTATTTTAACATTTTATAGTACTTGTCTCTCTACAAAATTGCCTACTCTGGAGAAAGTAAGCATTAAAACAAGAAGTGCTTGGCTGGCTCAGTCAGTTTAGCAACTCACTGGTTTCCAGTCAGGTCATGATGTTACGGACATGAGATTGAGCCCCTTTGCATCAAGACCCTGTGTAGAGCCCTGTGCTGAGCATGGAGCCTGCTTGGCATTCTCTCTTTCTCGCTCTCTCTGCCCATGCCCACTCTCTCTCTCTTACTCTCAAAATGAATAAATAAATATTACAAAAAAATACATACTTCCAGAGGTGCCTGGATGGCTCATTTGATAGAGCATCTGACTCTTGAGCCCAGAGTCATGAGTCCCAAGTTGGGCGTGGAGCCTCCTTAAAAAAAATACATCCTCATCAGCTAGTATAGTTCCAAGAACACTGTTTGTTGAATGAATAAATGAATGAATGAATGTTTCTTCAATGAAGAAACTGTTTTTTTTTCCATATAGGCTTATTCTTATTTGAAGGCTTGGATATGATGTTCTTCATTCCTAAATCAGCCAAGAAGAATGTAACAAGAGAGGGCCCAGAGAAAGGTAAGAGAATATTTGGCTCATTACTCACAAAGTAGATTACACAACATTAATCTACCCCTGCACACTTGATATAGTGAAGCTTGGAATTATAGTTTGTGTGCACAGAAAGAAGAGGAGAAATATAAACATTGGTAAGCACCAGCATTCCATGCCACAGCAGGCGATGGCTGTGTAGTATGATTTTACAACGTGTTTTGTAGAGAAGATTTTTTCGTGGGAGAAAAACCTCATGGGGAATAGAGAGAATAGAGGGTAGATGATGACATGCCTATTTCCTTTGTGGCACCAGGAAAGAAACGTGAGCCACTGCAATCAAGGGGTGAAGGCCATAGGTTCTCAGGATTGCAGAGGAAAACTGTGCAAGTCTCTGGTCAGAAGCCCATATAGGTTGATGTCCAGGTGACCACACAGGATTATATATTGAGAGGAAACCCTTTTTGTCTACCACAGGGGAATCTGTGCATCATTCTGACTCTTTAAGGAGGAGAAATACTCAGAGCATTGGGTGTTAGCATCTCTGGTAACGATGCGGGCATTTCAGTGTGGTGACTGGCAGTGGTGAAGCTTCCACAAGCAAGTGTGTGTGGAGCAGGTTTGGACAAGTGGCAGATGAGATCGTGGTGGGAGAGCAAGGCAGCACAGTACAGGACTGCAGTTCAAATCCACAGACAGGTGTGTGTGTGTGTGAGTCTTCCCTGAGAGCCCAGAAACCAGCACAACACACTGCGGAAGGAAGAGCTGTGCTCACACCATTGCATAGGTCAGGGCTATCAGACACAGAGTCATTTGAGTACAAAAGATTTGAGTAAAAGTTTCCAAGGGCCCAACTGAAATTGGAAACTATAAATCTGCCCCACCTGGCAGAGCTATGTGATTTTCTCTAGGAAAACACCGCAGCTCAGAAGATGGAAAATGAGATTAGAGAGATCCAGGTTGAGAGTGTGTTCAGATGGAAGTGGAAGAAAGGCAGGATCACAGGGAGATTGAAGACAAGAATGATAGGAGGTGACTCAATATGATGATGAACCTCATTAGGAATATAAACCCAAGAAGCATAATATGAAAGAGAGAGAGAGAGAGAGAGAGAGATTTAAGGCCTAAGTGAATGAATGGTTATATTTATTGAGGAGAAACATTTGTTATTAGAGAGAGAGATTTAGGATGCAGTTCAGTTTATAGGATTATAAATCTTGTTTCTGGCCTCAGGAAGAGTTTACCGAAGAAAAACGATGTGCTATCATTGTCGTAAAAAATATTTAAAAATTTGGAATGCAATAAAGTTACTCAGCCTAATGAAAACTGTGGAAATGGGGAGAAACAAAATGAATGGCCCATCACATTCTTCTTGGAATGAAAAGCTACAGCCTGGCATTTAGAAGATGTATTAATTAAGAAAAGTATAATAGCTCTTCTTAATATTCTCAAATTTTGTTGCTTGAAACCAGAAAGCTCTATTTTTCATACATGGCATAGTACAAATGACTATGTGGCAGGGTGATACAGGGACCCAGGATCCTTTCAGGTGCTAGGGCCCTTGGCAGGATTTGCTTCATGTGGTTGGAAGACAAGAGATGGGATAGTGAGGAGGTAGGAGTGAGGTGTTTTAGGGACTAGCCCTGGAAATGATACACTCCAAGGAAGTGGTACATTCTTTTCCATTGGCTGCAACTCAGATGGTACCACATAACTGCAAGAGAGCTAGGAATTATAGTTTGTGTGCACAGAAAGAAGATGAGAAATATAAACATTGGTAAACACCAGCATTCTCTGCCACAGCAGGTGATGGCTGTGTAGTATGATTTACGATGAAGGATGACAACAACAACAAAAAAGGTTGTAGTCTGGAAGGCTGATGTAGATCTAGAAAAACTCTTAGCTTGTCCCCAGACAAGACTTTTGTGAGAAAACAAATAACTTTCTGAGAATCTTGTCAGGAGAAAATATTATTCAACTTGTGGGCCCTAAATATAATCTGCAACAACAATGGGAACAGATTAACATTTTTGGGGTCATTGTATCAAAGTGAGGATTAGTGTCAAGTGTTTGAGGAGAAGAGGGATGACTGGGTGAAGAACTGAGTTCTGATGGATGAAGAAAGGATTCTCCACATTGGTATCACAGGATGACATGGAAAGGAGAAAGGACCATCTGACAGGGAGAGAATAGGGAGGCCACGTATGCCAAGGATTTCAAGTATAAATTCATAGAAATAAATTATTTAATTATCTATAAATATTACTGTCAACAGTAATATTATGGCACAGAATGGTTATGAAGGCACAGAAATAAATAACTTATAACAGTTATCAGCAACATTTCTGGTGGTATATTTCTGTGACAGGAGAAAAAAACCAATATCTTATTTACTTATATTCAGGAAATATATGATGTATCATACACATTAAGTTATTAATATTTTTATTCTCTACAGTTTTACTCATTTTTTTCAAATAATACATGTTTAGGGTCACTTTTAATGTACTTTGTTAGACACTGATAGAGGAAAAAAATGGGACAGTCTGCCCTCAGACTACTTAAAATATAGTAGAAATAATTTTGGATATACAGGTGAGTGCCACAAATGAAAGAGGTATACACAAAGAGTTTATGTACATAAATATGACCGGAATAAGAGAAATATGACTGAAGTGGATAACACTTACACAAACAATCATGTAGACCTCACACACACATTAGAGAGCTTGCTTGACTATCCAAGAAATGTGTGTGTGTGGTGTGTGTGTGTGTGTGTGTATGTGTGTGTGTGTGTGTGATGGGATAGTAGATAAAGAGAGGAAAGAACAGTGCAGAATGGCATGCTTCCCCAATAGTAGTCACTTTCAGGGAAATATAGTGAGACTTCTGTGTAGATGAGGAAGAGGGAACACCTGAGGCATTGGAAGGAGACAAAACTGTAGAAACTGGTACCTACCAAAACATGAAACCACTTTGGCTCCATGTTAAGGCATTTGAGCCCCTAGGAATCCACTGAAGAACTGTAAATGGAGAAATGGCTTCACCAATGAATGTTATAGGAAGGTCACCCTGGTTGTTGGGTAGAAAAAAACATGAGAATAGGTATGCAATTTATTAGGAAGTTAATTCAGTTGTTCAAGTAAAACTAGTAAATCCTAAATGAGGTAACTACTGGTAAAATTGAGAGAAAAGAATGAATATAAATGATACTAAGAATATAGACTCTAACTCTATGGGTTATTGCAAATATAGGAGTGAGATCAGAAAGCCTGGAAGTGATCTTGGCTGAGTGGTTTCATTCACTGAGACAAGGAGAACAGGATAAGAACATATCATAAATATTTTGTATTGA
Source organism: Lynx canadensis (assembly GCF_007474595.2). NCBI lineage: Eukaryota > Metazoa > Chordata > Mammalia > Carnivora > Felidae > Lynx > Lynx canadensis. Next base: position 106,957,144 of record NC_044306.2, read on the forward strand.
GATGCCTATGTGGAGATGCTTTGTATGTGACTTGGACCTTTGGTATGGCACTCAACAGAGATGGCTTGGTTGGAGATCTTACTCTAAGATTTGTTAGCATTTACATGGTACATAAAGCCATATTGTATATGAGGTCACCTGGGAAGATGCAGATAATAAGAATAAATGCCCAGGGCAAAGACTTGGGAATATAAAATGTAAGAGATGATTGGAGGAAGAAAGTAATGAGAAGGAATGAAATAAATAAATTTAAGAAGGAAAATCAGACATTATAAACTTAGAGAAATAAGGAGAAAAGAGCTTCAAAAGGGAGAGAATGGTCAACAGTTGCAAATAATGTAGAAAGCTCCAGGAGGCAGGAATGTATTGATTCAACTTTATGAGCAGGAGGACAAAACCATTATCTTAATTATACAAATTGTAGAGACATTACAGACATCAGGGTGATGAATTTTTCTAAAAAGGATGCTTCTCTTGGCAATACTTTTCCAAGTATTTCCAGAAGTCTACTAGGGTCACATTTCTATTGTAAAAGTAATTTGAACATGCGGCCATGTATGCATATTTAATACATAAAGATACTGCTCAAGATCTTTGTTTAAAAACACAAAAACAAAAACAAAAAAAAGAAACAGCAATAAAATAGATACAAAAGAAACCGTGATTGGAGCAGCAGAATGTTGTTAAGGAAAGACTCAGTTAAAATTATATCTTGACCCCAAGATTAAAATATGGTACAGAATATGGAAGTTCCATATTTCCCGTAGTTGATTTAATGTTTAGAGAGGATTCAGCAAAGAGATGAAAGTAAGTGATTTTCTTGTGCATGTGGACTTTAAACACCTGAGCCTTAAAGAGGATATGACTAATACTTTCATAAAATAGATTACAAGACTGATTCCAAGGCAAGCCACCCTCATTATAATGAAATTCTACCCATCCATAAATTGTTTGACAGGTCTTACTTTACTAAAATTAAATAATCAAGCTCATTTCTTATATAGCTAAAGGCTTTATTTTTCTGAGCAAGGAAAATATGACTAAAATAGTGTTCTAAATACTGAATATTAATACAAAGGTCTTCCAAGTAGTTATGGAGGTCATTGATTTGTTTTAAATTTTAGCTTTCTTTTTTTTTTAAATATTTCTAATGTTTATTTATTTTTGAGAGACAGAGAGTGAGCATGAGCAGAGAAGGGGCAGAGAGAGAAGGAGACACAGAATGTGAAGAAGGTTCCAGACTCTGAGCTGTCTGCACACAGCCTGATGCAGGGCTGAAACCCACGAACCACAAGATCATAACCTGAGCCGAAGTCAGGGGCTTAACCAACTGAGCCACCCAGGTACCCCTAAATTTTAACTTTCTTAATTGCAATTATACATTTTCTGAGGATTAGGATAAAGTCATTATTATTACTTTACTTTGTAAAATAAAATATTGAAAAAATTAAAATGGGGAAACTAGAATGTGTCTTCTTGTGAAAAGGTTTCTCAGGCAATCTCAAGGACTAACCAAGAAGGAAGTCATTGGTAAAGAGGGTATGACAGCCACTTGGGAGAGAGTAATCATAATCAGGCCATCTTCACATTTATGATAGCCATGCAAATGAAGGTGTATCATAATTACCCATGAACCCTATAGTTTAGGAAAACGGCCTCTTAAAACTTCAGATGCAAGTTATTTATGCCATACCTCTAAAATGGACAATATCTCAGGCAGTATGGAAAGCACAAAAAAGTACATCTCTCTGTGCAATTATATATAATAGTGTAGAAAAAAATGGAGGTGTATTTTAAAAGTTAGTACAGCTGCACTTGAGTTACAAGAAAATTAAAGGATGAGAGAGTATTTACCTAAGATGGAAATAAGGAACATAAAACATACGAAGAATTTACCACAGAATTTTAAGAATAATATTGGTGGGTCCTAAGCTTTAGTAGAGCTGATTTGAGTATATGAGCATTAACAATTTCTAATAATTTCAAATATTGCTTTATTAAATGTATTTAGAATTAAATGATGTGAGAATACTTGGATCACTGCTTGAAGCTAATGGCTTAGTGTTTATGGATACTATCGCAGTTGCAGAATCCAACATTCCTATTCACTTCAGTTTTCTCTAGACCAGATTTTTTGAATTGAAAAAGATCTAGGAATCTTTTCCACAAATGAATTGACATCTAAGATGAAATAGTGATTATGTGATCACCCTAGCTTCTCTCTGTAAATTCAAGTTTCATCATTAAGAATAATTGCATCCCATTATACTGAAAGTAGCTGCAAATTAATTGTTTGACCAGGGCAAATAATGACTGAGTAATGATGAAAACAGTAGAAAATTACCAGACCACTGAGAGCAGTCAAGTGTGATTATTTTAATCTACTCATTTTTATGTTGGTTTAGAAGTAGATAATTAATCAATATTTTAATAAAAGGTGATGTAACCACTATCAGTATAGATACATTCATGTTTATAAACTATCCTATGCTTTATTCTCAATCTTGCTCTGTTAAACAGTGGCAGTGATACGATCAGAGAAATGGAAAGCAAGACTAACATTTAGCTGAGGTGAAGAATATCTCTACATAAAGGAAAAATGAGAAGGTAATTTAAATATCAAGCTTTCATTGTGTTGGACTTAATATATTCATTCATCCAACCCTCAAATCAACCTTATAAGTTAGATATTATTGTATATATCGTGATTGTTAGTTATCTGTCAACTTGATTAATTCAGAGTGCCCAGTATCCAGTCAGACATTATTCTGAGTGTGTCTATTAGGGTATTTTTGGAATATTTTTAACATTTTTTAAAAAATTTTTTGTTGTTTATTTTTGAGAGAGAGACAGAGTGCGAATGGGGGAGGGGCAGAGAAAGAAGGAGACACAGAATCCAAAGCAGGATCCAGTCTCTGAGCTGTCAGCACAGAGCCTGATGTGGGGTTTGAACTCACTAACCATAAGATCATGACCTGAAGTCAGATGCTTAACTGACTGAGCCACCCAGTCACCCCTGGGATATTTTTAACATTTAAATGGATAGATTAAGTAAAGGAGATTGCTTTTCCTAATGTGGGTGGGTGTCATCCAATCATTTGAAGGCCTGAATAGAACCAAAGGCTGAGCCTCTCCTAGTAAGAGAATTCCTCTTGCCCAACTGCCTTCAAGCTGAGACATTGTTTTTGTTTTTGTTTTTCCTGCCTTCAGACTCAGCTGAAACATTGGCTCCTTCTGGGTCTCCAGCCTGCCAGCTTTCAGACTGGGTATACACCATGAGCTCTCCTATGTCTGTCTCTAGCTTGCTGACTATAGACCTTGGGATTTTGAGACAATTCTTTGTAATCTCTCTTTCACTGTCTCTTTGTCTCTTTCTGTGTCTCTGTGTATGTATATGTATATGTTTTGTTTCTCTGAAGTCAATTCATGTATATGTATATATATATATGTATACACATATATAGATATATATATATACACACACATACACATATATAGAATATATATATTCTATATATATATTTGGAGATCTATTGGTTTATTCTTGGGAGAACTCTGACTAATACACATATTTACAGTTGAGGTAACAAAACCCTAGAGGACATCACTAAATAATTGCAACTCACACAGCTGTATGTGTGAACTGAGATACAAATCTACACCTCATTGATTCTAAAACCTCAGCTCACTTGACTACCTCACCTTGACTCCAGCACAGACAAGGTGAGCTTAAACTCTCAGAAGATATAGTTGAATGGTTTAAATAAAAATGATGTGCTCTAGGACACGTATTGAAATGATCCAACTGAATAAAGAGAGACTATAGCAACACACATGAAAATGACATATGAGGGTTCATTCATTTCCTTAGTATCTATTAAGCACTTCTGTGCCAGGCACTTTTTTAAGAATTGGGGTTACAAAAGTTAAAAAAATCTCTCATCTCCTATAGTCTACCTTCTAGTAGATGAAGATTGTCAATTAACAATACAATTAAGGGAAAACAGTACATTAGATAAGGATAAGTGCTAAGGAGAAAAATAGAACAGGGAAGGAGGATAAACACTATTAATAGGAAGGTTGCAATTTCTGATAGATTAATTAGGAAAACCTTCATTTGAGTAATGAAAGAGGTAAAGAAAGTAGCAACGTAAATATCTGATGGAAGAGAATTTAATAAGCCATCATTTTTTTCTTTCTAGTATCTCTTATTGAGATAAAAGTCAACATAAAGTGAACCATTTTATGGTGTGCAATTCAGTTGCATTTAATATATTCAGTCTATCCAGTTCCAAAACATTTTTATCATGCCAGAAGGAAACTCTGTACCCACTGCCATTCCCCCAGCCTCTGACAACCACTGACCTGCTTTCTGTCTCTGTGGGTTGACCTATTATTGATCCTTCATATAAATGGAATCATACAAAATGTGACCATTTGTGTCTGACTTCTTTCAGTTTGTTTAATGTTTTCAAGGTTCATCCATGTTGTGAGTGAGAACAGCCAGTGCAAATGTCGATAGCAAAAGGATTCATTGGATGTTGGAGAAATTAATGGAAGATGAGTTCTAACACGTAAAAGGGCTGATTATGCAGGAGATTAGCTATTATGTGTGCACAGTTTGCAGGGTAATTTAATACCAGCGATAGCATTATGGGAGGGAGGGTTGAGAGATGAGAAAGGACCTCCTTGCAATATGAGGAAGCAGAGGTCTCTCACATCATTGAAAATTAAAAAGTCAAGCAAAAAAGTGTGGAACACTGTCGTCTGAAAAACTAGGAAAGGCTAATTCAGGTTTCACAGCATGACAAAGCCCAGAGTGATGTTTTGAGGCTCCAGTATAAAGCCCATAGTACAGGAGCAGAGTCAGAAAAACATGCAAATGGAATACCAAGAATAATTGTAACAGGCTAAAGGAGGAATTTCAAATATAATTACCAGGAAAGCTCAGTTACGTCCATGGTTTGCTTTTTATGAGTCAATGTATTGTTTAGGGCAAGTAAAGACTGAGAGACAATTTATAATATCCCCTTCCCGTAACATCTCTCCTCTTGTGGTGTATGTTGGAGTGGCGGTTCAGACTTTACCATGGTGGAAAATCCTGAGAAGTTCTAGGCTGTTTTTGATATTTATTGAAGATGTCTTCCATGTCACTTTCCACTAGAGGAGCTTCTCTGACCTTGGATAGCCCCAAAGGGATTTTCTCTGTTTTGTGGCATTGTCGGAAGAACTGTATGCTTATGAGAGGAGGGATGTCAAATAGCATCCCACAGACCATCTGACACAGTGCCCAGAAATGCCTGCCATAGGCTCCAAATCACTATGTCCTATTTCAGAAAGTAGCATAAATTACCTATAGCTTCTCTGAGTGAGATACAGAACATAATCTGTATACATGGAATTGGAGGATAGTGTGTACTATGAGTTCAGAATCTGGTGTCATCGTTTCACTTCAACCTAACTATTCAGCCATTTTTCAGCTTGACCTTGGAACACCACCCAAGAAGTGAAGGATAACTTTATTTATTAATTTTTTTTGAGAGAGAGATAGAGCAGAGAGAGGCTGAGAGAGAGGAAGATACAGAATCTGAAGCAGGCTCCAGACTCTAAGATGTCAGCACAGAGCCCAACTTGGGGCTTGAACTCTCGAACCGTGAGATCATGACCTGGGCTGAAGTCGGCCGCTTAACCGACTAAGTTACCCAGGTGCCCCAAATAATTTCTATTATTAAACAAGTGAAGAGTTGACCTGGGAAAGGAAAAGATTTTAGAAAATCTTTCTGTGAACATATTTGAAGTAACAATTTTTTTTTCATAATTAGGGCTTTACATTGATTAAGTGTATACCTTAGAGGAATTAAGGATTCTTCTGGTTAGAAATCCTTTGGTAGAGAAGATTATATATATATATATATATATATATATATATATATATAATATTATATATATATATATATATATAATATTATATATAATGGTATAACTTTGGTTAACCTCATTTCTATTACAACAGCCCCAAATTGAATGACTCAAGTTCCTGCCATACCCATGAGCCAGCATAAGCGCATGTGATCACACACTGATTATCTCTCCCTCTCTAAAAGCAAATGTTTCCAACTGGCAGATTATTGTCCTCAGTGTGGTGATTCAGGCACAGGGTGTAACCGTGAAGTTGGTCTGCAATTCCCAGAGCCATACTAATCATCATGTCCCCCCAGAATTGGAGGAGTAAAGGGGACATATTCTCTTCTTAAAAGATTTGGCTCCCACACAGCAGACATCACGTCTGCTCACATTTCACAGTTAGAACCCAGTTATATGGCAATGTGTAACTGCAAGGGAGCTTGTAAAATAAGGTTAGTTATAGCTAAGAAAAAGGGGAAACATTTTTTCGTAAATAGCAGCATTTGCTACACCAGCTATTGGTTGTTCATTTCCCGAGTTACCTTAGAGATTCCCTTATATGAGTCTGTGTGTCATATTTAACCCAATGATCATGAACCCACTGGCAATATTTTCGTTATTAATAAGTTATAATTATAGATTTGCTATGAATAAAAATTTTCCCATGAAGTTAATCTAGTTATTGTTACAATAGGATTTTTTATTAGAATTTGGGTAGCGTAATGTATATATCCTATGTGTATTTTGTCAGATATTTGACAAAGTTTCTTTACTAATTATTTTGTCTAGGGAGTAGAAATATGAAGTGGATTTTGGCTGAGTTACATAAATTAACACCTGTAATAATAATTATATTCAAATGGCGTCAATAAGTATATTCAATGTTTGTCTCTTGAAGTGTCTTCAGTGATGTGGCTCAGGGCTCAGACTTGACCCTTTAGTCATTAAATGTTTTCATTACCAAAATGTTTTTTTTTTTTATCATTCTTTGCCACAAAGTAAAAAAGTATGCTTTTAGAAGCATAATTTTTGAAAGATCTGTTCAGTCTGTCATGTGGTCCATAATAAAATAATGGGACTGTGTATGGACAACGAGAAACTGCTATTTTAGTCTATTTCCAGAGCAACTGTGGTAACCATCAGTGAGGAAACTGGTCTAATTATAGATCATGTGGAAAAAAAAAAAACAAAAACAAAAACCTCCAATGGGCTATCAGTATTCCATGACTGCAAAAAGGAAGGAAATAGTTCTCTCTAGATTCTGTACTCTCCTCAGGACATATCTGGAATGAGTTTTTGTTCTGGGTATCACATTGTAAGAAACAGTGAATGATATGTTCCAAAGATAAGCACCTAGAAAACAATTCTTATAAAGAATAATTGAATAAAAAAACATTTTATTGCTTAGAAAAATAAAAGCCAGTGAAGTAAATATCAAAAAACTTTTCCAGTGACAGAAGAATTGGGTTTAGGATATCTAACTAGGAACTAGTGAGCAAATTATTTTGGAATAACTACATGACAAAGAATAATCGCGCATAATGGACTACTCTGACACTGGGTCTTAGAATTTAGGTGACGTGCCAAATTTGAAAAGGGATGAATACAAATCCTCAGCAGTCACTGGTTCCTCACAGTTCTGAAGTCTCACTGGGCAAATGTTGCCAGATCCCCCGGCTGCAGGTCCTATGTATTCCTTCATTAGGTCAGGTCTCCTCTCTGAAAGAGTTCCCCAAGGCGGTTTGCTCCTCAGTTCTGCTAATCTTTGTCAGATTCTGCTAGTCTCAGTTCAGCTTCCTCCTTCTAATGGGTTTGGATGGTTTATGATGGCCTGGTTAGAATGGCAGGGCTTAGCTTCCAATCAACTCCCATCCTCTCTGTCAGGCTTGTTTACACGGCAATGGCCATGCCTTCTGAGGCCTGGATTACACATTAAGGTACTGTCACTTCCACTGCTCTCTGTGGGCTAAAGCCAGTGACAAGGTCAGCCCAGATTCAGACAAAGTGACACTGTAAACCACATAATAACAGGGCCGAGTGGAGAATTGGTGTAATTTATATAATCTATATGCAACAAGAAGTATAATAAAAGTATTATAACTAAGAGAAACATACTTTGTTTACCATAAATATAAACAATTATTCTGGGCTCTAATGTTCAAATGTTAGCTTCAGTATTTTTTATTAACTTAGATACAAGTAAGTTAAAAAAAATTTTAATCTAATATTTCATCTCTAATATTTAATCTCTAATATTTAATCTCTAATAATCTTTCTTATGTGAAGCTTTGTTTTCAGAAATTTGTGGTTTCCAGGGACATAAACTTTAATAAAAGGGAAAAAAGATTTTAGAGATATGTAATAAAGGGGACTGAAAGAAGATTTTCATGGAAAAATATATTACTGGTAATGATTTGGACAAAATCTATGATATATTTAATGGGGTAAAACTTATAAGACTTTCTCTCTTTGATCCATTTAAAATCCAATTTAAAGATAAATCTTAAATACTTAAAAGGAAAATCAGTTGTACCAGGCAGTAAATTGTAAATGTCAAATTAGTTGTACATAACATGAATTCTGTAAAAATTCAAAGGAGAGCGATTTAACTAGTCTGTCTGAGTGATCAAGAGACTTCTCTTGTCTGATGAACAGCATAAGCTAAGGCTCAGAGAATAATGCACACGTCATGGTTAGAAGCCTCTGAGAAATGTATTGCAATGTGGGGAAACTACAGAGAAGCCATGAAGATTAACTGAAATTGAGATTAATCACAATTGAGAGACTTAAATAAAAGTTAGAACTGTTAGGCATTTAAATTATTAAACCGTGAAACACTGAACAAAATATACAGGGTAGTTAAGTAATTTTAAAACAGTTATATTTTAAGAACACATGGTGGGGCTAATTTTGTATTTATTTAAAATTTTTTTTTAATGTTTATTTATTTTTGACGGAGAGAGAGACAGAGCATGAGCGGGGGAGGGGCAGAAAGAGAGGGAGACACAGATTCCGAAGCAGGCTCCAGGCTCTGAGCTGTCAGCACAGAGCCCGATGCAGGGCTTGAACCACAGACCGCGAGATCATGACCTCAGCTGAAGTCTGATGCTCAAGGGACTGAACTACCCAGGTGCCCCGACTAATTTTGTATTTAAATTAGAAACTGATGAGACTGAGAGATCCACTGGAAACTGTTGCCATAAATTTTATAGACATTGGTGTTGAATGTTGGGATTACAGTTTTGATGATGAAATAGAGGAATTTATAATAGGACTTTCTTTAAAGGGAAGCGAAAGGTAAATACCAGTAAGTGCTCTATCATCAGTGCAGTTGCGTCTGTTTCTCTAAGTTGTCTGATGGGAATATACGTGCTGAGAATGCAGGACAAGTGAGGTGCAGGCCTGACCTAACGAGGTTGGAGAAACAAAGGGGAAGGCTCTAGCCTAGTTGCCCTCACAGAGAGCTGGAAACTGCCATTTTTTTTTTCCAATTTGAAACCATACATTATCTTAGGAAAACCACAAATAATTAGAGCCACTTTCCCTGATACATCTGTTGGTCAGCTGAAGAGCAAATTGCTTCTCTTCACACCTTCCTGCCAAAAGTTCACCCAGACTCCCTTTTCCACAGACTCAATTTTGCCTTTATAAATGTTACACTTGCCTGTGTTTACAAACTATGTGATTGATGTCTTCAGTATGTGAGAATGTTCAGCTGTGTTCTAACATCTCTGAGTTATTCTTTGACACTGCTGACAAAAATACGGCCAATGATGGCTTCCACAAGCAATACTACCCAGTATTGCTATGATTTCCAAATCCCAGTGAATTTTTTTATACCAATGTAATTCACAGTTTCATATAGAAATCAAGATTCTGAGTAGCCGGGTCATGGAAAAAGTTTTTCAAAACAAATTTCACTATATAAGGACAGGTACCAATCATAATCAAAGTATTGTTAAAATTTATCCCCAGTAATAAATATCCCAGGATAGCAAAATATTTACCTATCAATAATATTTTTCTCACATTATTGTTACTCAAGCTATATATAACAACATATTAAACTGTTATAACAACTGCATTTTCTTCTTGTTTGTTGTAACTAGAACAATAAAATACTGATTTTGAGGATGTTTATTTAAATGCTTAATAATTTCATAACATATTTATTTGGTCATAATTTTATTAAGTATTTAGAGAAAGTAAGGGAATATTCTAGTGCTGTGGACACAGAGATGACAAAGCTCCCGCTGTCAGTTTCCCACATTCCTGGTGGTAAAGCCTGTACCAGAAGGCTGCTGGGACTTACCAGAGTGGAAATTAGGAGGGGGGCACTGACTGTGCATTGAGAAGTGAAGAGAAGTTTCCCAGGAACGGTGACTTTTGAGGTGAGTATTAAAGAATAAGTAACTTCTGGAGGCACATGGGTGGCTCTGTCAGTTAAGTGTGGGATTCTTTTTTATTTTTTAAATATTTATTTATTTTTGAGAGAGAGAGAGAGAGAAAGAGAGAGAGTGCCAGTGTGTGTGTGGGGGGGGGGGGCAGAGAGAGAGAGGGAAACACAGAATCCGAAGCAGGCTCCAGCCTCTGAGCTGTCAGCGCAGACCCGGAGGGCTCTAACGCATGAACCGAATAGTGAGATCATGACCTAAGCTGAAGTTGGACGCTTAACTGACTGAGCCACCCACATGCTTCTAAGTGTGGGACTCTTGATTTTGGCACAGGTTGTGATCTCACAGTTCGTAGGATCAAGCCCTGTGTCAGACTCTTAGCTGACAGCGTGGAGCCTGCTTGGGATTCTCTCTCTCTCCCTCTCTTTCTCTCCTCTCCTCATGCAAGTGATCGCACAGTCGTGCCTCTCTTTTGTGCTCTTTCTCTCTCTTACTCTCTCTCAAAATAAGTAAATAAACATTAAAGAAGAAAGAATAAGTAATTTCTCTACACAACAATAGGGAAATAATTCTTGATGGAGGGGCTATTGTACTAAACGTTCTTTACATCAACATTTTTCTTAGGGATAACAAATGTGTGCACTCTATATAAGCAATGAGAATGGATCTGTTTCCATTACTATAGCTATTCTGTATTATCTAAAATATTTAGCCAAATCTGGTATTTGGAATTTACTGAGTGGACTGGTAGGAGAATATGTGCTTTGGGAGAGGGAACATAGGTCTTAGGTATATGTAAGGAGAAAAAGGAAACAACAGATCACTATGCTAAGTTTATAGAAACAAATAGGATGCAAATGTCTTCCAGATTAAGCCCTCAGAACATATTCTCTTAATGGCCTATAAGAGAACATGGAAAGTTTCTTGTATGACTTAATGTATATTTTTTTGGTTTAAAATAAATACAGATAAATTGAGTTTAAATGAATTGATTGGTCAATTGCAAAATATTCATTTATAATCATATCTCTTTTTATTTTGACTCTTCTAATATAAAATGTCATGCATTTGAAAGCTTCTATGGAATTCCCTTTTTTCTTTTTGGAAATTTAGAAAATGTACAAAAGAGTCTAAGTGCACATGTTAAACCCCCACACCAGTCTCTATTTTTAGTTTTAAATGTAGGAATTCCTGACTCAACAAATGGCAGCTATGAGGAATATCTACTATGAACCTAAAAGTAATTGGAAATAAGCAATTTAAAAGTTTAAATTTATTTTTTAGAAAATTTATAAAAATGCTTTACTTTATAAAATTAAGCCATGGACTTTATTATTTAATTTTTCTGTGTGATTTAAAAAATAAATTTGACTGAATGATTCCTGACTAAACAAATTTATTTGACAAAATGTTATATATTGCTGTCAGATTTTAGAAAGAACATATTTAATTGGTGGAGTTTTCTAGATTAAAATATATTCAATCTCTAAATACTAAGAGATCTGCTAAGTGCTACAAACATAATATGCTACCTCTAACTTTCTGATATTTAAGAAGAAAATTAAACACAAAAAGTTAAGTAGTATTTTACTCTTTTATAAAATTTACCAAGATTTCCCTATTTCCTTTACCTATTTTATTTTTCTTCCCCTATTGTTTTTGTATAATAATACCATATTAAGATCATTACTTTACAACTAAGATAAATTAAAATCAGCTTAGAAAGCTCCATAGCAAATTTTTATTTTATAGAAAACTCTTTATTTCCCAATTTTATTATTCTCAATCTAACAACAAAATTCCAGTTCTTATTTTGTAAATTTGCACTGATAATTATAAACACCTCAACTGTCTAATGTAATACATGCCAAAGTAATAGGTATAATCAAATTGTGTCACATAAATAAAATGTATTTTGTATATCATTGCCCTACTAGTAATATTCCTTTTTATTTTTAGTGGTCCTTCTAAGATGAAAATGTTGCCTAATTATACCCTAATGTTTCTTCACCTTAATATTTCCATTTTATTAAGGCATGGCTAAAATGACAGGGGAGTCATTGTAGATGTCATTAGTTTTTATATCACTAAAATTCAATTCATAAGAGAACACCTGTGTTTTAGCATGCATCCTTAATTTTATTTCCTTAGCTTATTTTAAATATATAATCACTTATTTGGGGAAAATAAATGTTTACAGTTTGAATCTATCATTTCTTTCCCTTTTGATATATTTTCTTAATTTGCAGAGATTAGAGTGGGGTGATGGTCATGTGGAGTTTTTAGATTAATTAGAATAGTTAATTAAAAAAACAATTTTACTTCAGAGCATCTGGGTGACTCAGTTGGTTGAGCATCCAACTTCAACTCAAGTCATGATTTCCCGGTTCCTGAGTTCAAGCCCCAGGCCAGGCTCTGTTCTGACAGCTCAGAGACTGGAGCCGGCTTCTGATTCTGTGTCTCCCTCTTTCTCTGCCCCTCTCCCACTCGTGCACACTTTCTGTCTCTCTCTCTCTCAAAAATAAATAAACATTAAAAATTTTGGGGCGCCTGGGTGGCGCAGTCGGTTAAGCGTCCGACTTCAGCCAGGTCACGATCTCGCAGTCCGGGAGTTCGAGCCCCGCGTCAGGCTCTGGGCTGATGGCTCAGAGCCTGGAGCCTGTTTCTGATTCTGTGTCTCCCTCTCTCTCTGCCCCTCCCCCGTTCATGCTCTGTCTCTCTCTGTCCCAAAAATAAATAAACGTTGAAAAAAAAAATAAAAAAAAAAACCACAATTTACTTCCACATCAAAACAAAGATTGTGAAATCATATAGTTACATGAATTTTAAGATTTGTTTTCATTGGTGAATTATTTGGTGCCTGTTACATGCCAGGAACTGTTGTTTGAATCTAGTAAAAAAAAAAAATTAATCATATTACCCAATTGCTAATTTTACTTTTGTAGTCACAATTACGGGAAGGGGAAGCATATTTTGTAAAATATAGCTCTCATAAATTTGGAAACATTTGTGGGTTGTCTATTACGGGCCAGGCAATGTAAAAGTGCTGGGGTGTCCTAAAAGATGAATTCACCAGAGTTTATTAACTCTGAGAAACTTACTGAATTATAAAATCTTGATGATTTTTTTTCCCGTGGGCATTTTTCTATACAGTGAAAGTTTCTGGTTCATTTTTTTTACAACAGATTTGTTATCACTTTTGGAGTAAGTTTGGAGAATTTGTGTATGTGTCCATTCTTTAAAATAAGGGCATGTTAAATTTATGAAAACTCATGAACTGTAGAATAAAACACTGGACTCACTAGAATATAAATCTATAATTAGCTACAAGGTAAGCAAAGAGTAAAGATATACTACTTGTGTGGCTCTGGAAAAAATTCCTTCCTTAAAACTAAAATAAAAATACATTCAAATACAAAAGGCCAGGTTCATGAAATGCCTCAGGTCAAATACAAAGGTATTGCACTGAAGATCCATACATAGGAAAGACAGTGATCAAAACAGAACAGTGAAAATCATGAAGAAGCTTGGTGTACTGAGACAAGTTTAAATCCTTATTCTTTTATTTTTTCACTTATTTGTTTTGATGCCAGTAAGATATTATATGGCAATATTTTGTCCAGGAGAACTCTAATCTTGAAACATTTTATTTTTAAGAGAATAAAAGGAACAAAACCAGCTATCAAAATCATGTATTGTTCTTTCAGAGAAAATATCCAGTAAGGCATTAATAACACAGTCCTAATCTTTAAAAACAAATTTTAATGTCTATTTATTTTTTGAAGGAGAAAGGGAGCACAGTGCATGCCAGCAGGGGAGGGGCAGAGAGAGACAGGGAGACCCAGAATCCCAAGCAGGCTCCAGGCACTGAGCTGTCAGCACAGAACCTGATGCAGGGCTTGAACTCCCAAGCTGTGAGAGCATGACCTGAGCTGAAGTCAGATGCTTAACCAAGTGAGCCCCCTAGGTGTCCCCCTTGGTTACTCTTTATCCACCCACACCCCTGTCAGTCTGCTGTCACTCTGTAGCTTCACAATGATGATACTTAGTAATTATCTAATTTTGTCTGCTCATTAAAACTGGTCTCCAAGGCCCACATCTATACTTGGTTTTTAGATTCATAATGTTTTTTCTATTTCAGCTCCCATTGACAACGTTGTCTTTTTGAGTTTCTATTTTGTTTTTGAAATTGTAAATTTCCTTATCTTATTTTAAAGCTGAAGCCACACACACACACAGATAGATGATATAGATATAGATATAGATAGATATAGATATAGATATAGATTAGATATAGATACAAATATAGATATATATACAGAGATACAAAGTCAGACAAGAAGAGACAGAGATATAAACAGAGAGGTGTGTGTGTGTGTGTGTGTGCATGCACACGCGCAGGGATCTTTTCATACTGATTTTATTTATCATGGAGAAAAGCCTTTTAAAACTGAAATTGGATAAAAATGAACTCATATTTTATAGAGGAACTGGACTGATTTCTAAAGATTCCTGTACTTAGCCAAATATAATTTTGGTTCTATGTAAGCATTAAAAAAATATGTAAAATTAGAGAATAGTCTAGGAATATTTGAAGAGTCCTTTATGTAACCCAATTTGCAGTAGTTGCAGAAGATGTTAAGAATTGTGGCTAGGGGCGCCTGGGTGGCGCAGTCGGTTAAGCGTCCGACTTCAGCCAGGTCACGATCTCGCGGTCCGTGAGTTCGAGCCCCGCGTCGGGCTCTGGGCTGATGGCTCAGAGCCTGGAGCCTGTTTCCGATTCTGTGTCTCCCTCTCTCTCTGCCCCTCCCCCGTTCATGCTCTGTCTCTCTCTGTCCCAAAAATAAATAAACGTTGAAAAAAAAATTAAAAAAAAAAAAAAAGAATTGTGGCTATGTTGGCTATCTTCATGGATTGAAAAAAAAAATATTGTTTAAATGCTCATACTACCCAAAGAAACTTACAGATTCAATACATCCCCATCAAAATCCTCAAAACCACACTCAGGTATCACCTCACGCCAGTCAGAGTGGCCAAAATGAACAAATCAGGAGACTATAGACGCTGGAGAGGATGTGGAGAAACGGGAACCCTCTTGCACTGTTGGTGGGAATGCAAATTGGTGCAGCCGCTCTGGAAAGCAGTGTGGAGGTTCCTCAGAAAATTAAAAATAGACCTACCCTATGACCCAGTAATAGCACTGCTAGGAATTTACCCAAGGGATACAGGAGTACTGATGCATAGGGGCACTTGTACCCCAATGTTCATAGCAGCACTCTCAACAATAGCCAAATTATGGAAAGAGCCTAAATGTCCATCAACTGATGAATGGATAAAGAAATTGTGGTTTATATACACAATGGAATACTATGTGGCAATGAGAAAAAATGAAATATGGCCTTTTGTAGCAACGTGGATGGAACTGGAGAGTGTTATGCTAAGTGAAATAAGCCATACAGAGAAAGACAGATACCATATGGTTTCACTCTTATGTGGATCCTGAGAAACTTAACAGGAACCCATGGGGGAGGGGAAGGAAAAAAAAAAAAAAGAGGTTAGAGTGGGAGAGACCCAAAGCATAAGAGACTGTTAAAAACTGAGAACAAACTGAGGGTTGATGGGGGGTGGGAGGGAGGAGAGGGTGGGTGATGGGTATTGAGGAGGGCACCTTTTGGGATGAGCACTGAGTGTTGTATGGAAACCAATTTGACAATAAATTTCATATATAAAAAAAATAAAAAAAATAAAAAATCCTAATGGCATTTTTTTCATAAATAGGAAAAAAATGTCCTAATAACAATAGGAATGGGAATAATAAT
The DNA here is from genome assembly GCF_007474595.2 of Lynx canadensis. Lineage (NCBI taxonomy): Eukaryota > Metazoa > Chordata > Mammalia > Carnivora > Felidae > Lynx > Lynx canadensis. Next base: position 106,973,261 of record NC_044306.2, read on the forward strand.
AATAGGAAAAAAATCCATATAGAATTTCAAGGGACTGCAAATAGCCAAAAGAATCTTGAAACAGAAGAATAAATTTGGAGGCTTCACACTTCCTGATTCCCATACATATTACAAAAAATTATAATACATACATATAGTACTAGAATAAAGACAAACACATAGACCAGTGGAACGGAATAGAGAACCTAGAAATAAATTCTTGCATATACAGTCAAGTGGTCTTTGACAAAGATGCCAAGACAAAACAATAGGGAAAGGACAGTCTCCTCAACAAATGATGCTGGGATAGCCATGAAAAATTATGCAATTGGATACTTACATTATACCATGCACAAAAATTAACTTAAAATAGATTATAAAACTAGACATAAGATCTAAAACTATAATAATCCTAGAAGAAAACATAGGGTGGAGGCTTCATGACTTTGGATTGGGCAATGATTTCTTGTATATATCAAAACATAGGCAGGAAAAGCAAAAAGAGACAAATCAGACAAGAAACTCAAAATCCTTTGTGCATAAAAACAAACAGGCAATCAAACGAAAAGTCACCTTATAGAATGGGAGAAAATATTTGCAAACCATGTTCTGGTTAGGAATTAATACCTGGAATATATAAATAACTCCTACAACTAAACAACAAGAAAATGTAATCCAATTAAAAAAATAGGCAAGACTTGAATATATTTCTCCAAAGCAGACATACAAATGGCCAACAAGCATATGTAAAGATGTTCAATAGCAGTAATCTTTAGAGGAGTACAAATAAAAACCACAATGTGTTATCATCTCACAACCATTATGAAGCCACCATGAAAACAAAACAAAACAAAACAAAAAAAGAAAACAGCTACCAACCAAATAAGAAAACAAACAAAACCCCAGAAAATAGCAGGTATTGGTGAGGATGTGAAGAAATTGGAACACTTGTGTACTTCAGGTGGGAATATAACATGGTGCATCTGCCAAGGAAAATAATAATATGGAGGTTCCTCAAAAATTAAATATAGAATTACTCTATGATCTATCAATCCTACTGCTGTGTGTATATCAGAAGTAATTGAAAACAGTACCTTGAACAGGTATTTTCACATTCATGCTCATTGCGACTTTACTCACAATAGCCAAAAGGTAGAAGTAACCCGATGGTCCGTGGAAGAATGAATAAAGAAAATGTTTTATGTACATACAATGGAATATGACACATTCTTATGAAAAAGGAAAGCCTGTCACATTTACAATATGGATGAAACTTAAGAATGTTTCGTTAAATGAAATAAGCCAGTATTAAAAAGAAAGATATTGTAGGGTTCCAGTATATCAATGAAACTCATAGAAGTAGAGAGTCGAATCGTGGCTGCCAGAGCTGAGCTGGGGGGAGGAGGAGAAATGAGGAATTGTTCAATAGATATTGAGTTTCAGTTTTGCAAGATGAATATTTCTAGAGACCTGTTGCATAACAATATGAATAGAGTTAGCACTAACTACTAAATTGTACATTTAAAAATAGTTAAGAAGCAATTTTTTTAAATTAAAAAATTAAAAATAAATTGGTACATAACTCTAGGGCTTTATCAGCCCTCTAATACAAACAAAGTGAAGAAGAAGAAGAAGAAGAAGAAGAAGAAGAAGAAGAAGAGAAGGGAGGGGAAGGGGAAGAAAAGGGGAAGGGAAAGAGGAAGGGGAAGGGGAAGGAGAAAGAAAGAGAAGGAGAAGGAGGAGGAGGAGGAGGAGAAGAAGAAGAAGAAGAAGAAGAAGAAGAAGAAGAAGAAGAAGAAGAAGAAGAAGAAAAATAATTCTGGATACGTAGACAATACATTAATTATGTAATTTAAACTAAATTATTTGTAATGTTCTAAAGAAAGCAGATAAGAGCACACATTGAAACAATGTGAACAGGTTCATCTGAAAATCTTACATTTCTTGTATCAGTACCTGATACCTCACTAGTAGAAGCAGAAACCACTTACTCTGCAGCCAGCCCATGAACTCAGCGTCTGATGTAATGTTTTATATTAAACACGGCTATCCACTGCTGCATCCAGCCTTCCTCCCACAATGTGTGTCAACATCACTACCCCAAGCCAGCTCTTTGGAGCTGTGCTCATCTGACATGTCTCTAAGTCATAGCACTTTGCTGCACAACTAAGCTTATCATTTATGCACAGTGAAGAATGTACTGGGCAGCCTGCCTAACATATGCCGTGTTATTGCCTTTTTAAAAAACATGTAACACAGAAACATCGCACATCCTTTTCTTTATACATATCACTCATAACATTTTATTTATCTCTTCTCTCCCAACATTGTAATACTTACCTGCTGTGATAACAGGAGCCTCTGATTATGATTATGATTATGATTGATTATGATTATGCCAACCTATGATAACAGGCTGTGGGAGCACTAACATACTGGTTAGAATTTGAATCCTTTAAAAATTTGGAACAGAATGGGCTCAAGAAGGCATTTCACCTGTCAGAATCTTCAGGCTCAGAGTCTGAACCTACGAACAGGACTGCTGTCACCCTCAGAATGAACAGATATCTGGAATGTGCATTTCTTATATTTTGATGAGAATATTTTATATTCTACTAGCAAACTGTCCTGCTAATAAGTGATGGACACCATTTATGTGAGAAACTGCTTCTTAAGTTTCTCTAATTGCTAGTGCTTAGGCACTTTTTAAGGATTTTTATATTGGACGTATTTATTTCAGAAACATTTTAAAAGTGGAAGACTTTATTATTAACTACACATAAAAGGTAATCCTGTAGCATATCATTTAGGACATCTCAAATATCATTTTGATAAGCAGTATAAATAGCAACATTGTCTCTATCAAAGATGTCTAATTTGGGCATATATTTATGTTGCTACTGAGAATTATAAAGGCCAGATTTCCATAATTTTATTGTCACTGAGAAATGGTTTTATATTTGCTTGGGTTCCTTTCATATCCCGGAACACAGAACACTTTTTCCCCATAGCTCTCTATATTGCCTGCTTCAAGCTAGATTGAACATTCCAGAACGTATGAATCCTGGGAATAAGGACAACGGATATCACACTCTTAAATAAGTCTCAAGGGAGATATTTTAAACAATGCTGGTTTCCAAAGTTAAGGGCATGTTTAATTATTAATAGCTTTTGAGAATGGGTTCTACTTTCTCGTGGTGTTAGCATTGGCTTTGTCAGAATCCTAACCTCGATGGCAAAATGTGTATCAGTGGGAGTAAACATTCCAGGAACCAAGAGATTTTCAACAAAGAGTACTGTCAGCAGCACCTACCTAATTTGTGGGGCTCAGTGAGAAATCAAAACATGGGGCCACTTGTCCAAAATGCAGGGGAAAAGATGCCATTAAAAGTACTAACACAAAGAGGCTTTTCCATATTTTCAGCACTTTCTGACTTCTTTTTTTTTTTTTAATTTTTTTTTCAACGTTTATTTATTTTTGGGACAGAGAGAGACAGAGCATGAACGGGGGAGGGGCAGAGAGAGAGGGAGACACAGAATCGGAAACAGGCTCCAGGCTCTGAGCCATCAGCCCAGAGCCTGACGCGGGGCTCGAACTCCCGGACCGCGAGATCGTGACCTGGCTGAAGTCGGACGCTTAACCGACTGCGCCACCCAGGCGCCCCGAGCACTTTCTGACTTCTTATGGTATTTTTATGTGCTATTTAATGTCAATCTGAGTAAAAAAAAATATACTTTAGCTTTCTCTTTAACATAGGGGTAAGCAACAGAGGAGGCAGCTTTGTGTCTGCTCTGACAGTGACCCCCCCTTTTCTCCCAGGATTCTCTTTACCAACAGAGAGGAGGAAGGAGAGAAGATGGCAGCGTAGGAGGACGCTGGGCTCACCACGTCCTGCTGATCACTTAGATTCCACCCACACCTGCCTAAATAACCCGGAAAACCACCAGAAGACTAGCAGAATGGAGTCTCTGGAGCCAAGCGCAGACGAGAGGCCCATGGAAGAGGGTAGGAAGGGCGGAGAGGCGGTGTGCGCTCCACAGACTGGCGGGAGGGAGCCGGGCGGAGGGGCGGCCCGCCAGCCAAGCAGAGCCCCGCAGTCTGGCTTGCAAAAGCGGAGGGGCCAGACGGAGTGTGTTCTGAAAGCAAGCAGGACTTAACATCCGGAAGGTTATAAGTTAACAGCTCTTCTCAAAGAACGGGAGGGCTGGAGGACAACGGGAGGGAGAGTTGTTGAGTCCGGGACTACAGAGCTCAGATTGGTGGGGAACAAAGGCGCTCACAAGTGCCATCTCCCTCACCCATCCCCCAGCCAAAATCCCAAAGGGAACCAGTTCCTGTCAGGGAACTTGCTTGCACCACACAAACACCCAACACTGTGCTTCTGCGGATCCATCCCTCCAGCGGGTCTGACTCCCTCCTGGTGCCACAGGGCCCCTCCCAAAGTGGATCTCTGAAGGAAAAGCAAGCTGAGCCTGCCCCCCCCGCCGCCGTGCACCTTGCCTATCCACCCCAGCTAATATGCCAGATCCCAAGCACCACAAGCCTGGCAGTGTGCAAGTAGCCCAGACGGGCCACACCACCCCACAGTGAATCCCGCCCCTAGGAGAGGGGAAGAGAAGGCACAAACCAGTCTGACTGTGGCCCCACCCACCAACGCAAGTTATTCAAGACAGCACAGGGGAAGGGCCCTGCAGTTCCACAATACTCCAGGGTCTATCCAAAATGACAAAACGGAAGAATTCCCCTCAAAAGAATCTCCAGGAAATAACAACAGTAACAAACTGATCAAAAAGGATTTAAACAATATAACAGAAAGTGAATTTAGAATAATAGTCATAAAATTAATCACTGGCCTTGAAAACAGTATAAAGGACAGCAGAGAATCTCTTGCTACAGAGATCAAGGGACTAAGGAACAGTCAGGAGGAGCTAAAAAATGCTATACCCGAGATGCAAAATAAAATGAAAACAACCATGGCTCAGATTGAAGAGGCAGAGGAGAGAATAGATGAATTAAAAGATAAAATTATGGAAAAAGAGGAAGCTGAGAAAAAGAGAGAAAAAAAAATCCAGGAGTATGAGGGGAAAATTAGAGAACTAAGTGACACACTATAGAGAAATAATCTATGCATAATTGTTATTCCAGAGGAGGAAGAGAGAGGGAAAGGTACTGAAGGTGTACTTGAAGAAATCATAGCTGAGAACTTCCTTGATCTGGGAAAGTAAAAAGGCATTGAAATCCAAGAGACACAGAGAACTCCCTTCAGACGTAACTTGAATCGATCTGTTGCACGACATATCATAGTGAAACTGACAAAATACAAGGATAAAGAGAAAATTCTGAAAGCAGCTAGGGATAAATGTGCCCTAACATATAAAGGGAGACCTATAAGACTCGTGACCGATCTCTCTACTGAAACTTGGCAGGCCAGAAAAGAATGGCAGGAAATCTTCAATGTGATGAACAGAAAAAATATGGAGCCAAGAATCCTTTATCCAGCAAGTCTGTCATTCAGAATAGAAGGAGAGATAAAGGTCTTCCCACACAAACAAAAACTGAAGGAATTCGTCACCACTAAACCAGCCCTACAAGAGATCCTAAGGGGGATCCTATGAGACAAAGTACCAGAGACATCACTACAAGCATGACACCTACAGACATCACAATGACTCTAAACCCGTATCTTTCTATAATAACACTGAACGTAAATGGACTAAATGTGTCAACCAAAAGACATAGGGTATCAGAATGGAAAAAAAAACAAGACCCATCTATTTGCTGTCTACAAGAGACTCATTTTAGACTTGAGGACACCTTCAGATTGAGAGTTAGGGGATGGAGAACTATTTATCATGCTACTGGATGTCAAAAGAAAGCTGGAGTAGCCATACTTATATCAGACAAACTAGACTTTAAATTAAAGGCTGTAACAAGAGATGAAGAAGGGCATTATATAATCATTACAGGGTCTATCCATCAAGAAGAGCTAACAGTTATAAATGTCTCTGCACCGAATACAGAAGCCCCCAAATATATAAAACAATTACTCACAAACATAAGCAACCTTATGATAAGAATGTGGTAATTGCAGGGGACTTTAACACACCACTTACAGAAATGGATAGATCATCTAGACACATGATCAATAAAGAAACAAGGGCCCTGAATGATACATTGGATCAGATGGACTTGACAGATATATTTAGAACTCTGCATCCCAAAGCAACAGAATATACTTTCTTCTCGAGTGCACATGGAACATTCTCCAAGATAGATAACATACTGGGTCACAAAACAGCCCTTCATAAGTATACAAGAATTGAGATCATACCATGCACACTTTCAGACCACAATGCTATGAAGCTTGAAATCAACCACAGGAAAAAGTCTGGAAAACCTCCAAAAGCATGGAGGTTAAACAAAACCCTACTAAAGAATGAATGGGTCAACCAGGCAATTAGAGAAGAAATTAAAAAATATATGGAAACAAACGAAAATGAAAATACAACGATCCAACGCTTTGGGATGCAGTGAAGGCAGTCCTGAGTGGCAAATACATTGCAATCCAGGCCTATGTCAAGAAACAAGAAAAATCCCAAATACAAAATCTAACAGCACACCTAAAGGTAATAGAAGCACAACAGCAAAGACAGCCTAAACCCAACAGAAGAAGAGAAATAATAAAGATCAGAGCAGATATAAACAATATAGAATCTAAAAAAAACTGGATCAACGAAACCAAGAGTTGGTTTTTTGAAAAAATAAACAAAATTGATAAACCTCTAGCCAGGCTTCTCAAAAAGAAAAGGGAGATGACCCAAATAGATCAAAGTATGAATGAAAATGGAATTATTACAACCAATCCCTCAGAGATACAAGCAATTATCAGGGAATACTATGAAAAATTATATGCCGACAAACTGGACAACCTGGAAGAAATGGACAAATTCCTAAACACCCACACTCTTCCAAAACTCAATCAGGAGGAAATAGAAAGCTTGAACAGACCCATAACCAGCGAGGAAATTGAATCAGTTATCAAAAATCTCCCAACAAATAAGAGTCCAGGACCAGATGGCTTCCCAGGGGAGTTCTACCAGACGTTTAAAGCAGAGATAATACCTATCCTTCTCAAGCTATTCCAAGAAATAGAAAGGGAAGGAAAACTTCTAGACTCATTCTATGAAGCCAGTGTTTCTTTGATTCCCAAACTAGACAGAGACTCAGTAAAAAAAGAGAACTACAGGCCAATATCCCTGATGAATATGGATGCAAAAATTCTCAATAAGATACTAGCAAATCGAATTCAATAGCATATAAAAAGAATTATTCACCATGATCAAGTGGGATTCATTCCTGGGATGCAGGGCTGGTTCAACATTCGCAAATCAATCAACGTGATACATCACATTAATAAAAGAAAAGATAACCATATGATCCTGTCAATCAATGCAGAAAAGGCATTTGACAAAATTCAGCAACGTTTCTCAATAAAGACCCTCGAGAAAGTCAGGATAGAAGGAACATACTGAAACATCATAAAAGCCATTTATGAAAAGCCCACAACTAACATCATCCTCAGTGGGGAAAAACAGAGCTTTCTCCCTGAGATCAGGAACACGACAGGGATGCCCACTCTCACCGCTGTTGTTTAACATAGTGTTGGAAGTGCTAGCATCAGCAATCAGACAACAAAAGGAAATCAAAGGCATCAAAATTGGCAAAGATGAAGTCAAGCTTTCACTTTTTGCAGATGACATGATACTATACATGTAAAATCCGATAGACTCCACCAAAAGTCTGCTAGAACTGATACATGCATTCAGCAAAGTTGCAGGATACAAAATCAATGTACAGAAATCAGTTGCATTCTTATACACTAACAATGAAGCAACAGAAAGACAAATCAAGAATCTGATCCCATTCACGATTGCACCAAGAAGCATAAAATACCTAGGAATAAATCTAACCAAAGATGTAAAAGATCTGTATGCTGAAAACTATAGAAAACTTATGAAGGAAATTGAAGAAGATATAAAGAAATGGAAAAACATTCCATGCTCATGGATTTGAAGAACAAATATTGTCAAAATGTCAATACTACTGAAAGCTATCTACACATTCAATGCAATCCCAATCAAAATTGCACCAGCATTCTTCTCAAAGCTAGAACAAGCAATCCTAAAATTCATATGGAAACACAAAAGGCTCCAAATAGCCAAAGTAATCTTGAAGATGAAGACCAAAGCAGGAGGCATCACAATCCCAGACTTTAGCCTTTACTACAAAGCTGTCATCATCAAGACAGTATGGTATTGGCACAAAAACAGACACATAGACCAATGGAATAGAATAGAAACCCCAGAACTAGACCCACAAATGTATGGCCAACTCATCTTTGACAAAGCAGGAAAGAACATCCAATGGAAAAAGACAGTCTCTTTAACAAATAGTGCTGGGAGAACTGGAGAGCAACATGCAGAAGATTGAAACTAGACCACTTTCTCACACCATTCACAAAAATAAACTCAAAGTGGATAAAGGACCTGAATGTGAGACAGGAAACCATCAAAACCCTAGAGGAGAAAGCAGGAAAAGACCTCTCTGACCTCAGTCGTAGCAATTTCTTACTTGACACATCCCCAAAGGCAAGGGAATTAAAAGCAAAAATCAACTATTGGGACATCAACAAGATAAAAAGCTTCTGCACAGCAAAGGAAACAACCAACAAAACTAAAAGGCAACCAACGGAATGGGAAAAGATATTTGCAAATGACATATCAGACAAAGGGCTAGTATCCAAAATCTATAAAGAGCTCACCAAACCCCACACCTAAAAAACAAATAACCCAGTGAAGAAATGGGCAGAAAACATGAATAGACACTTCTCTAAGGAAGACATCCAGATGGTTAACAGGCACATGAAAAGATGCTCAATGTTGCTCCTCATCAGGGAAATACAAATCAAAACCACACTCAGATGTCACCTCACGCCAGTCAGAGTGGCCAAAATGAACAAATCAGGAGACTATAGACGCTGGAGAGGATGTGGAGAAACGGGAACCCTCTTGCACTGTTGGTGGGAATGCAAATTGGTGCAGCCACTCTGGAAAACAGTGTGGAGGTTCCTCAGAAAATTAAAAATAGACCTACCCTATGACCCAGTAATAGCACTGCTAAGAATTTATCCAAGGGATACAGGAGTACTGATGCATAGGGGCACTTGTACCCCAATGTTTATAGCAGCACTCTCAACAATAGCCAAATTATGGAAAGAGCCTAAATGTCCATCAACTGATGAAGGGATAAAGAAATTGTGGTTTATATACACAATGGAGTACTACGTGGCAATGAGAAAGAATGAAATATGGCCCTTTGTAGCAACATGGATGGAACTGGAGAGTGTTATGCTAAGTGAAATAAGCCATACAGAGAAAGACAGATACCATATGGTTTTACTCTTATGTGGATCCTGAGAAACTTAACAGAAACCCATGGGGGTGGGTACGAAAAAAAAAAGAGGTTAGAGTGGAAGAGAACCAAAGCATAAGAGACTCTTGAAAACTGAGAACAAACTGAGGGTTGATGGGGGGTGGGAGGGAGGGGTGATGGGTATTGAGGAAGGCACCTTTTGGGATGAGCACTGGGTGTTGTATGGAAACCAATTAGACAATAAATTTCATATATTGAAAAAAAAAGAAAATATACTTTAAGTTATTAACATGAAATTTGCCATTCATTATCATCTTGCACACTGACAGTTCTAAATGCAATATAACAGCTTTTCCTCATATACAGAATCACCAAGATCACACATTCTGTATTTCATAGCTTGTGTATGCATATGTATTCCATTCTTTCCAGAACAGGGAAACAATACACAAACCAACTGAAATGTTTTTGTTTTAGTTCTTTATACACACACAGTCAACCAACACCTTCTCCTTTTGCCTTACACTGTATAAGAACTGAAAGGAGTTAAGGATTTCACTCCACTTCCCTTTCCTTCTGTGTCATCATTTAAGTGGTTGATTCGAACAGCCAAGGGTTATTCCTTGGTTGCCACAGGGTTCCTTAGTTGTCCGTCTTTCATAGAACACCATTGCCTTCTTTATGCATTCAAAGCAAAACCTGTTTCAGGTGAAAAGCTTGGCCTCCCAGTGCTGCTGGTGCCCACACTTAATCACAGACCTCCTGTGCTTACCCTGTATTTGAACTGAGTCTTGCTGGACTCCTTTCCTATGGATTACCGGCTCACCAAATCCTATGCTCATGTGGTCTCCTGAGCACATACACAAATGAACGTATCTCTTCTACTCACATATTTGTTCTACTTTCTTAATAAGTTTATAAAACATAAATTCTGAGATAAAAGGTTTAATAATTTTAAGAGAGTGACAGCAGAGCTTTAAACGAGGCCTGGGGCCCTCCTCAGTGCAGGACCCTCCACACTTGCATGTCTACCGGTCACCTGCCTGTAAATTCAACTTGGAATGTTCTAGTAATCCAAAAGGATTCAGGAGTAATTTTATTTTGAAATTGCTGCAGCCTATAATTTTGACAATAAAAATTATTGGGAATCATTGTTAACAGCTCATTGTTATATAAATCAGGGAAACCTGAGCAGAAAACTAACAAGTAGTTATGAAATAGTGTGAGTTCTGGCCCTGGCCCTGAGCCTGGTAAGCAGTAGGCTCTCATAATGATGTATTTTAGAATTGTATTATTTAATTGAATCAAGTATCTTATCATGGCTCATTTTCATTCTTTACTATTTTTAAATTGTTGCATGTTTAAAAAATAACTCCTGCAGCCCTGTATCCCAGGTATAAATCTCACTTTGTTTGGAGAATAATTTTTTTAATGTATTGTTGGAGCAGTTGGCTAATATCTTGTTGAGGATTTTTGCATCCATGTTCATCAGGGAAATTGGTCTATAGTTCTCCTTTTTAGTGGGGTCTCTGTCTGGTTTTGGAATCATGGTAATGCTGGCTTCATAGAAAGAGTTTGGAAGTTTTCATTCCATTTCTATTTTTTGGAACAGATTCAAGAGAATAAGTTTTAACTCTTCCTTAAATGTTTGGTAGAATTCCCCTGGAAAGCCATCTGGCCCTGGACTCTTGTTTTTTGGGAGATTTTTGATTACTAATTTGATTTCCTTACTGGTTATGGGTCTGTTCAAATTTTCTATTTCTTCCTGTTTCAGTTTCGGTAGTCTACATGTTTCTAGGAATTTGTCCATTTCTTCCAGATTGCCCATTTTATTGGCATATAATTGCTCATAATATTCTCTTACTATTGTTTTTATTTCTGCTGTGTTGGTTGTGATCTCTCCTCCTTCATTCTTGATTTTATTTATTCGGGCCCTTTCCTTTTTCTTTTTGATCAAACTGGCTAGTGGTTTATCACCTTTGTTAATTCTTTCAAAGAACCAGCTTCTGGTTTCATTGATCTGTTCTACAGTTTTTTTGGTTTCAATAGCATTACTTTCTGCTCTAATCTTTATTATTTCCTGTCTTCTGCTGGTTTTGGGCTTCATTTGCTGTTCTTTTTCGAGCTCCTTAAGGTGTAAGTTCAGGCTGTGTATCTGAGATCTTTCTTCCTTCTTTAGAAAGGCCTGGATTGTTATACTTTCCTTTTATGACTGCCTTTGCTTCGTCCCAGAGGTTTTGGGTTGTGGTGTTATCATTTTCATTGACCTTTATATACTTTTTAATTTCCTCTTTATCTGCTTGGTTAGCCCATTCATTCTTTAGTAGGATGTTCTTCAGTCTCCAAGTATTTGGTACCTTTCCAAACTTTTTCTGGTGGCTGATTTCGACGTTCATAGCGTTCTGGTCTGAAAATATGCACGGTATGATCTCGATCTTTTTGTACTTACTTAGGGCTGATTTGTCCCCCGGTATATGGTCTATTCTGGAGAACATTCCATGTTCAGTGGAGAAGAATGTATATTCTGCTGCTTTAGGATGAAATATTCTGAATATATCTGTTAAGTCCATCTGGCCCAGTGAGTCATTCAAAGCCATTGTTTCCTTTTTGATTTTGTGATTAGATGATCTGTCCATTGCTGTGAGTGGGCTGTTGAAGTCTCCTACTATTATGGTATTACTATCGATGAGTTTCTTTATGTTTGTGATTAATTGATTTGTATATTAGGGTGTTCCCACATCTGGCGCATAAATGTTTACAATTGTTAGGTCTTGTTGGTATATAGACCCTTGATTATGATATAATGCCCTTCTGCATCTCTTGATAGAGTCTTTATTTTAAAGTCTAGATTGTCTGGTATAAGTATGGCTACTCCGGCTTTCTTTTGTTGACCATTAGCATGATAGATGGTTCTCCATCCCTTTATTTTCAATCTGAAGGTGTCTTTAGGTCTAAAGTGGGTCTCTTGTAAACAGCATATAGATGGATCTTGTTTTCTTATCCATTCTGTTACCCTATGTCTTTTGATCGAAGCATTGAGTCCATTAACGTTTAGACTGAATACTGAAAGATATGACTTTATTGCCATTATGATGCTTGTAGAGTTGGAGTTTTTGGTGGTGTTCTCTGGTCCTTTCTAATCTTTGTTGCTTTTGGTATATATATATATAAAGCAATATAAATATATATATATATTTTTTTTTCATCTTTTCTCCCCTCAGAGAGTCCCCCTTCAAATTTCTTGCAGGGCCGGTTTAGTGGTCACAAACTCCTTTAATTATTGTTTGTCTGGGAAACTTTTTATCTCTCCTTCTATTTTGAAGACAGACTTGCTGGATAAAGAATTCTTGGCTGCATATTTTTCTCTTTCAGTACATTGGATATATCCCACCACTCCTTTCTGGCCTGCCAAGTTTCTGTGGATAGGTCTGCTGCAAACCTGATCTGTCTTCCATTGTAGGTTAGGGATTTTTTTTTTCCCCTTGCTACTTTCATGATTCTCTCCTTGCCTGAGTATTTTGTGAATTTGACTATGATATGTCTCGTTGATGGTCGGTTTTTGTTGAATCTAATGGGGGTCCTCTGTGCTTCCTGGGTTCTGATGTCTGTGCCTTTCCCCAAGTTAAGAAAGTTTTTCACTATGGTTTGCTCACATAACCCTTCTACCCCTATTTCTCTCTCTTCCTCTTCTGGGACCCCTATGATGCTGATGTTGTTCCTTTTTAATTAGTCACTGATGTCTCTAATTCTTTAATCCTGCTCTTTGGCCTTCATGTCCCTCTTTTTTTCTGCTTCATTATTCTCTATAAGTTTGTCTTCTATATTGCTGATTCTCTGTTCTGCCTCATCCATCCTTGCTGCCACTGAATCCTTTGGTGATTGCAGCTCAGTTATAGCATTTTTAATTTCATTCTGGCTATTTTTTCTTCTTTTATCTCTGCAGTAAAGAATTCTAATCTATTTTCGACTCCAGCTAGTATTCTTATGATCATGATTCTAAATTCTGGTTCAGACATCTTGCTTTTATCTGTGTTGGTTAAATCCCTGACTGCCATTTCTTCGTGCTCTTTCTTTTGGGGTGAATTCATTCATTTTGTCATTTTGAAGGGAGAAAAGGAATTAATGAGGTAGAAAAATTGAAATTAAAAAGAATTAATATAAAACAATATTAAAATTAAAAATTAACAACACGCCCACACAAAAAATTTGAATACATTATGCTAGATCCTAAGTGTGTTTTGGTCCGAGTGTTGAAAGTGGTTTGAAAAATTAGAGAAAAAAAAAGGGGGGAGAAAAAGAAGGAAATTGTTTGAGTCTGAAAAAATGAATACACTGAAGTAGACTAAAATGAGATGATGGGGGTAAAATAGAATCTGAAAAAATATACACAAAAGTAAAGAATATAGTAGAAAAAAATTTAAGAAAAATATTTTTAATAAAAATTAAAAATAAATATGATTTTTTTCTTTTTCTGTATTTAAGAAAAAAGAAAAGAAAAAAAGATTAAAAAAAGGAAATCTTTTGAAAATTTGAAAAAGTGAATACACTATAGTAGACTAAAATAAAATGATGGAAGTAAAATAGAATTTGAAAAAAATTTACACAAAAGTTAAAAATATAGGAATAAAAATTAAAAAAATATTTTTAATAAAAACTGAAAATAAAAACGAATTTTTTCTCTTTCTGTATTCAAGAAAAAGAAAAGAATTTTAAAAGAAAAAAAGAAAAAAAAAAGAAATTGAAGAGATGGACCTGCTAACAGATTGAAGTAGGACTGAAATTGCTTTTTTTTTTCCCTAGAAGTCAGTCTATGTAGCTCTTTTTTTTTTTTTTTTTTTTTTCAACGTTTATTTATTTTGGGACAGAGAGAGACAGAGCATGAACGGGGGAGGGGCAGAGAGAGAGAGGGAGACACAGAATCGGAAACAGGCTCCAGGCTCTGAGCCATCAGCCCAGAGCCCGACGCGGGGCTCGAACTCACAGACCGCGAGATCGTGACCTGGCTGAAGTCGGACGCTTAACCGACTGCGCCACCCAGGCGCCCCTATGTAGCTCTTTATAGTCTATAAACTAAGCCAGCGGTGAGACTTGTATTCTTGAAGAGGTAAGTTGGCTCAGTTGGGCGGGGCTCAGTGTAACAGCTCCGCTCTCCACTAGATGGTGCTGCTAGCCTACTGTTGTGGATTGTTGGCCTGCTCCTAGGTGCACGTGCGCATGTGCAGGAGCACTGAAAATGGCGCCACCCAGATACCCAGTCTGTTTTCCTGGACCAGCAGTCACGCACTGGTCCTCCATCTTCAGCTCTTGTCCACTCCTTGCTTTTTCACACTCCATGACCAGGCCCCAGGCAGTACCTCTCTCCCGAGTTTTGTCTCAGATGTGGCTGTTTTCCCCGGCTCCTTACTTCTGAAGGACTGTGGCTTTGACCCGTTCTGCCCCTCTGTGGGAGGGTCTTACCAAACAATGGCCAAATGAGCAATGGCCGAATGTGGGCTGCAGCCAGGAACGCCTGCTGGACCCTGCTGCTGCTGGTGCCCCAAGACTGCAGCCAGGTGCCAGCCCACCCCAGAAAAAGTTCGTGAGACAGTGTAGCAGCAGCATTTCAGGGATTAAGGAAAATCACAACACACATCTGGTACCAGGCTTCACCCTT
The DNA here is from genome assembly GCF_007474595.2 of Lynx canadensis. Taxonomy (NCBI): domain Eukaryota; kingdom Metazoa; phylum Chordata; class Mammalia; order Carnivora; family Felidae; genus Lynx; species Lynx canadensis. The sequence goes on from NC_044306.2 coordinate 106,988,326, forward strand.
AATGACCTTGCCCCACAACCAGGGAATGTGGCCACCTTCTGGGGTCTGCTGGGACCAGGTGGCTTCAACAGTCTCTACCAAATGTCCTCCCAGCAGTGGAACTGCTTTTCCCTGTGTGGCCCGAGAACCTCTCAGACCCCACTCTGTTCCTGGGGACTCGCCTTTCCCACCAGAGCACCACCAGGTATCAAGCTACGGAATTGCAGACTCTGCACTCCCCTTATTTACAGTGTTAATGGAATTTAAACCCTCTCCTTTCTCCTTTCTCCTTTCTCCCTTTTTAGTTTAGTTCTTGTGGCTGTTTCCAATTTTCCACTTTCTCTCCAGCTGCTTTTAGGGAGGGGTGCTTTTCCTGTATTCTTCCCCCCTCCCTAGTCTCTGTCCTCTCTCCACCCCCAATAGGGGTTCCCTACCTTTCACGGCTTCTCACTCCCCAAATTCACCTCTGAGCGCCACGTACCTGCTGAATCTGTGGTGCAGGTTGTGCAGCTTATTGTATTAATACTCCAATCAGTTTTCTAGGTGTGTAGGATGGTTTAGTGTTGGTCTGGCTGTATTTCATGGATGTGAGACACACAGAAAACTTCCATGCTGTTTTGCCATCTTGGCTCTTCCTTCCTGAGGTAATTATTTTTGATGCTGTTATGTCACTACACTTATTTATTTCTTTTTCTCAATCTTGGGGAATTACATTTTGCTTTTTATTAATTTTTGTGCATTTAAATCATTTATAAATTTTCAATCCAAACCTTTAAGATATATTTAAAAGCCAATGTATGTGTAGAGAGAAATTTTCATTCCTTTTCCTAGCTGAAAAGTATGTTAAGTGGTTGTAACACAGCTTCTCCAAAAAGTCCTCCCTTTTCATTTTCCTGAAAGATAAAGCACTATCTACAATAATGCTCTCTATCCTATAACATTTGAGGAAGGCCTCAGTGGGGAAAACTTATGCAGCTCATATAAAGCAAGTCTAATTTTGTTGTTAGTGCTAGTGACCATATTGCAGTATGAATTGTCAACTAAATATTTATAACAGAGTTATGAAAATGTATTCTCAATTTGAAAAAAGATATCACTTTATCATTTTGCCATTATTCTTTCTGTTGCTTAAGCCCCATTATTACATTTAAAGTATTCTCTGTAATTATTAGCTATTGTTAACATGATGGGTTTCATTCTGGATAGCACTTTTGTTGTTTTCTTTAGGAAGTGTAAAAGTGTAGAGCATGTTACCTCAAAAGATGCCACTTTTATATATTGAATATTTTGAATTAAAGGCACCCTCCTATACCAGAAGAAAGGAAGGTAAACACATTTTTTTTCTTTTTAATCTTTACTCATTTTTCAGACAGAGACAGAGAGAGAAAGAGAGAGAGAGAGAGAGAGAGAGAGAGAGAGAGAGCAGGTGAGGGGCAGAGAGGGAGAGACAGAGACAGAGAATCTGAAGCATGTCCAGGCTCCAGGCTCTGAGTTAGCACAGAGCCTGATGCAGCACTCAAACCCAGGAACCATCCAATCATAACCTGAGTCAAAGTTGGATGCTTAACTGACTGAGCCACCCAGACACCCAGAAGGGAGACATTCTACCTGGAGATGGAGAGTCAAGGCTGAGAGGAACCCAAGGAACATGTCAAACTAATCATTATCTTCTTAATTACTTATCTTCCATTAACTTCCCTAATCCAAATCCCTTTGCTGTCATTCTTTCACAATTACTACTCTTTGTCCAACTTAGTATGTAAGTGATCACCTCTAACTGCTTCTTTGGGGGTCTTCATTTTTCTTGTGAGTGCTCTCACTTAATATGAAAAATTTACTAAAAGTTGTATGCTTTTCTTCTATTGAACTGTTTTATATCAGTCCCTGCAGAAGAAACTGAGATGGTAGAGGAGAAATTATACCTTGTCTATGAAAGTAGTTATTAAATCAACTTTACTCTTTTTCCACACCGAAGTTTCTGTACTATCAGCTTTTTCCATTTTTTTTTTTTTTTTTTTTTTTTTTTTTTTGCTTGATTCACCTTGATGGACCTCCAATTTGTGGCTATTAGAATATTTAGACCCGTTTTAAACAGGAAAGCCCGTATATCCATCTGTTGTCATTATTTCACAGGATTTTTTTTATATATGAAATTTATTGACAAATTGGTTTCCATACAACACCCAGTGCTCATCCCAAAAGGTGCCCTCCTCAATACCCATCACCCACCCTCCCCTCCCTCCCACCCCCCATCAACCCTCAGTTTGTTCTCAGTTTTTAACAGTCTCTTATGCTTTGGCTCTCTCCCACTCTAACCTCTTTTTTTTTTTTTTCCTACCTTCCCCTCCCCCATGGGTTCCTGTTAAGTTTCTCAGGATCCACATAAGAGTGAAACCATATGGTATCTGTCTTTCTCTGTATGGCTTATTTCACTTAGCATTACACTCCCAGTTCCATCCACGTTGCTACAAAAGGCCATATTTCATTTTTTCTCATTGCCACATAGTATTCCATTGTGTATATAAACCACAATTTCTTTATCCATTCATCAGTTGATGGACATTTAGGCTCTTTCCATAATTTGGCTATTGTTGAGAGTGCTGCTATGAACATTGGGGTACAAGTGCCCCTATGCATCAGTACTCCTGTATCCCTTGGATAAATTCCTAGCAGTGCTATTGCTGGGTCATAGGGTAGGTCTATTTTTAATTTTCTGAGGAACCTCCACACTGCTTTCCAGAGCGGCTGCACCAATTTGCATTCCCACCAACAGTGCAAGAGGGTTCCCGTTTCTCCACATCCTCTCCAGCATCTATAGTCTCCTGATTTGTTCATTTTGGCCACTCTGACTGGCGTGAGGTGATACCTGAGTGTGGTTTTGATTTGTATTTCCCTGATAAGGAGCGACGCTGAACATCTTTTCATGTGCCTATTGGCCATCTGGATGTCTTCTTTAGAGAAGTATCTATTCATGTTTTCTGCCCATTTCTTCACTGGGTTATTTGTTTTTCGGGTGTGGAGTTTGGTGAGCTCTTTATAGATTTTAGATACTAGCCCTTTGTCCGATATGTCATTTGCAAATATCTTTTCCCATTCCGTTGGTTGCCTTTTAGTTTTGTTGGTTGTTTCCTTTGCTGTGCAGAAGCTTTTTATCTTCATAAGGTCCCAGTAATTCACTTTTGCTTTTAATTCCCTTGCCTTTGGGGATGTGTCGAGTAAGAGATTGCTACGGCTGAGGTCAGAGAGGTCTTTTCCTGCTTTCTCCTCTAAGGTTCTGATGGTTTCCTGTCTCACATTTAGGTCCTTTATCCATTTTGAGTTTATTTTTGTAAATGGTGTGAAAAAGTGGTCTAGTTTCAACCTTCTGCATGTTGCTGTCCAGTTCTCCCAGCACCATTTGTTACAGAGGCTGTCTTTTTTCCACTGGATGTTCTTTCCTGCTTTGTCAAAGATGAGTTGGCCATACGTTTGTGGGTCTAGTTCTGGGGTTTCTATTCTATTCCATTGGTCTGTGTGTCTGTTTTTGTGCCAATACCATGCTGTCTTGATGATGACAGCTTTGTAGTAGAGGCTAAAGTCTGGGATTGTGATGCCTCCTGCTTTGGTCTTCTTCTTCAAAATTCCTTTGGCTATTCGGGGCCTTTTGTGGTTCCATATGAATTTTAGGATTGCTTGTTCTAATTTCGAGAAGAATGCTGGTGCAATTTTGATTGGGATTGCATTGAATGTGTAGATAGCTTTGGGTAGTATTGACATTTTGACAATATTTATTTTTCCAATCCATGAGCAGGGAATGTCTTTCCATTTCTTTAAATCTTCTTCAATTACCTTCATAAGCTTTCTATAGTTTTCAGCATACAGATCCTTTACATCTTTGGTTAGATTTATTCCTAGGTATTTTATGCTTCTTGGTGCAATTGTGAATGGGATCATTTTCTTTATTTGTCTTTCTGTTGCTTCATTGTTAGTGTATAAGAATGCAACTGATTTCTGTACATTGATTTTGTATCCTGCAACTTTGCTGAATGCATGTATCAGTTCTAGCAGACTTTTGGTGGAGTCTATCGGATTTTCCATGTATAATATCATGTCATCTGCAAAAAGCGAAAGCTTGACTTCATCTTTGCCAATTTGGATGCCTTTGATTTCCTTTTGTTGTCTGATTGCTGATGCTAGAACTTCCAGCACTATGTTAAACAACAGCGGTGAGTGGGCATCCCTGTCGTGTTCCTGATCTCAGGGAAAAAGCTCTCAGTTTTTCCCCGTTGAGGATGATGTTAGCTGTGGGCTTTTCATAAATGGCTTTTATGATCTTTAAGTATGTTCCTTCTATCCCGACTTTCTCAAGGGTTTTTATTAAGAAAGGGTGCTGGATTTTGTCAAAGACCTTTTCTGCATCGATTGACAGGATCATATGGTTCTTCTCTTTTTTTTTGTTAATGTGATGTATCACGTTGATTGATTTGCGAATGTTGAACCAGCCCTGCATCCCAGGAATGAATCCCACTTGATCATGGTGAATAATTCTTTTTATATGCTGTTGAATTCGATTTGCTAGTATCTTATTGAGAATTTTTGCATCCATATTCATCAGGGATATTGGCCTGTAGTTCTCTTTTTTTTACTGGGTCTCTGTCTGGTTTAGGAATCAAAGTAATACTGGCTTCATAGAATGAGTCTGGAAGTTTTCCTTCCCTTTCTATTTCTTGGAATAGCTTGAGAAGGATAGGTATTATCTCTGCTTTAAATGTCTGGTAGAACTCCCCTGGGAAGCCATCTGGTCCTGGACTCTTATTTGTTGGGAGATTTTTGATAACCGATTCAATTTCTTCGCTGGTTATGGGTCTGTTCAAGCTTTCTATTTCCTCCTGATTGAGTTTTGGAAGAGTGTGGGTGTTCAGGAATTTGTCCATTTCTTCCAGGTTGTCCAATTTGTTGGCATATAATTTTTCATAGTATTCCCTGATAATTGTTTGTATCTCTGAGGGATTGGTTGTCATAATTCCATTTTCATTCATGATTTTATCTATTTGGGTCATCTCCCTTTTCTTTTTGAGAAGCCTGGCTAGCGGTTTGTCAATTTTGTTTATTTTTTCAAAAAACCAGCTCTTGGTTTCGTTGATCTGCTCTACAGTTTTTTTAGATTCTATATTGTTTATTTCTGCTCTGATCTTTATTATTTCTCTTCTTCTGCTGGGTTTAGGCTGCCTTTGCTGTTCTGCTTCTATTTCCTTTAGGTGTGCTGTTAGATTTTGTATTTGGGATTTTTCTTGTTTCTGGAGATAGGCCTGGATTGCAATGTATTTTCCTCTCAGGACTGCCTTCGCTGCGTCCCAAAGCGTTTGGATTGTTGTATTTTCATTTTCGTTTGTTTCCATATATTTTTTGATTTCTTCTCTAATTGCCTGGTTGACCCAATCATTCGTTAGTAGGGTGTTCTTTAACCTCCATGCTTTTGGAGGCTTTCCAGACTTTTTCCTGTGGTTGATTTCAAGCTTCATAGCATTGTGGTCTGAAAGTATGCATGGTATAATTTCAATTCTTGTAAACTTATGAAGGGCTGTTTTGTGACCCAGTATATGATCTATCTTGGAGAATGTTCCATGTGCACTCGAGAAGAAGGTATATTCTGTTGCTTTGGGATGCAGAGTTCTAAATATATCTGTCAAGTCCATCTGATCCAATGTCTCATTCAGGGCCCTTGTTTCTTTATTGACCATGTGTCTAGATGATCTATCCATTTCTGTAAGTGGGGTGTTAAATTCCCCAGCAATTACCACATTCTTATCAATAAGGTTGCTTATGTTTATGAGTAATTGTTTTATATATTTGGGGGCTCTGGTATTCGGTGCATAGACATTTATAATTGTTAGCTCTTCCTGATGGATAGACCCTGTAACTATTATATAATGTCCTTCTTCATCTCTTGTTACAGCCTTTAATTTAAAGTCTAGTTTGTCTGATATAAGTATGGCTACTCCAGCTTTCTTTTGGCTTCCAGTAGCATGATAAATAGTTCTCCATCCCCTCACTCTGAATCTAAAGGTGTCCTCAGGTCTAAAATGAGTCTCTTGTAGACAGCAAATAGATGGGTCTTGTTTTTTTATCCATTCTGATACCCTATGTCTTTTGGTTGGCGCATTTAATCCATTTACATTCAGTGTTATTATAGAAAGATACGGGTTTAGAGTCATTGTGATGTCTGTATATTTTATGCTTGTAGTGATGTCTCTGGTACTTTGTCTCACAGGGTCCCCCTTAGGATCTCTTGTAGGGCTGGTTTAGTGGTGACAAATTCCTTCAGTTTTTGTTTGTTTGGGAAGACCTTTATCTCTCCTTCTATTCTAAATGACAGACTTGCTGGATAAAGGATTCTCGGCTGCATATTTTTGCTGTCTAGCACCCTGAAAATCTCGTGCCAATTCTTTCTGGCCTGCCAAGTTTCAAAAGAGAGATCAGTCACGAGTCTTATAGGTCTCCCTTTATATGTGAGGGCACGTTTACCCCTTGCTGCTTTCAGAATTTTCTCTTTATCCTTGTATTTTGCCAGTTTCACTATGATATGTCATGCAGAAGATCGATTCAAGTTACGTCTGAAGGGAGTTCTCTGTGCCTCTTGGATTTCAATGCTTTTTTCCTTCCCCAGTTCAGGGAAGTTCTCAGCTATAATTTCTTCAAGTACCCCTTCAGCACCTTTCCCTCTCTCTTCCTCCTCCTGGATACCAATTATGCGTATATTATTTCTTTTTAGTGTATCACTTAGTTCTCTAATTTTCCCCTCATACTCCTGGATTTTTTATCTCTCTTTTTCTCAGCTTCCTCTTTTTCCATAACTTTATCTTCTGGTTCACCTATTCTCTCCTCTGCCTCTTCTATCCGAGCCGTGGTGGTTTGCATTTTGTTTTGCATTTCTTTAAAGCGTTTTTCAGCTCCTCGTGACTGTTCCTTAGTCCCTTGATCTCTGTAGCAAGAGATTCTCTGCTGTCCTGTATACTGTTTTCCAGCCCAGCGATTAATTTTATGACTATTATTCTGAATTCACTTTCTGTTATATTATTTAAATCCTTTTTGATCAGCTCATTAGCTGTTGTTATTTCCTGGAGATTCTTCTGAGGGGAATTCTTCCGCTTGGTCATTTTGGATAGTCCCTGGTGTGGTGAGGACCTGCAGGGCACTTCCCCTGTGCTGTGGTGTATAACTGGAGTTGGTGGGCGGGGCCGCAGTCAGTCCTGATGTCTGCCCCCAGCCCACCGCTGGGGCCACAGTCAGACTGGTGTGTGCCTTCTCTTCCCCTCTCCTAGGGGTGGGATTCACTGTGGGGTGGCGTGGCCCGTCTGGGCTACTTGCACACTGCCAGGCTTGTGATGCTGGGGATCTGGCATATTAGCTGGGGTGGGAAGGCAAGGTGCACGGCGGCGGGGGGGCAGGCTTAGCTCGCTTCTCCTTAGGTGATCCACTTCAGGAGGGGCCCTGTGGCAGCTGGAGGGAGTCAGATCCGCTGCCGGAGGTTTGGCTCCGCAGAAGCACAGAGTTGGGTGTTTGCGCGGAGTGAGCAATTTCCCTGGCCGGAACCGGTTCCCTTTGGGATTTTGGCTGGGGGATGGGCGGGGGAGATGGCGCTGGGAGCGCCTTTGTTCCCCGCCAAACTGAGCTCTGTCGTCTGGGGGCTCCGCAGTTCACCCTCCCTTTGTCCTCCAGCCTTCCCGCTTTCCGAGCAGAGCTGTTAATTTATGACCTCCCAGACGCTAAGTCGCGCTTGCTGTCGGAACACAGTCCCTCAGGCCCCTCCGCTTTTGCAAGCCGGACTCGGGGGCTCTGCTTGGCTGGCGAGCCGCCCCTCCGCCCCGGCTCCCTCCCGCCAGTCCGTGGAGCGCGCACCGCCTCGCCGCCCTTCCTACCCTCTTCCGTGGGCCTCTCGTCTGCACTTGGGTCCGGTGACTCCGTTCTGCTAATCCTCTGGCGGTTTTCTGGGTTATTTAGGCAGGTGTGGGTGGAATCTAAGTGATCTGCAGGACGCGCGGTGAGCCCAGCGTCCTCCTACGCCGCCATCTTCCTGTCTCTCCAGGATTTTTTTTTTCTATGTTGGATAAACCATCACTCTCATTGTTCAACAGAATAACCAAACCTATTTCAAAGCCTACACATAGAGACGCCTGGGTTGTTCACTAGGTTACATGTCTGTGTCTTGATTTTGGCCCAGGGTGTGATCTCACATGAGTTTGAGCCCCATATTGGGCATTGCACTGACAGTGTGGAACCTGCTTGGGATTCTCTCTCTCCCTGTCTCTCTGCCCTTCCCCTACTCACTCTCTCCCTGTCTCTCTCAAAAAATAAATAAATAAACAAACAAAACCTACACATATGTTTCAAAGTGCAAATATGGAAATGGGCTATAGGTGCTAGCTTATATTGAATGAAAGTATTCTATTCAGTCTAATCATTTTCTGATAATATTGAGATAAATAAATTTGTAGCACAGATAAAGCTAAGGATCTATCACAGATTTCATGCACTTGGAAACAAAGAATATAGTATTATACATACAGTGTATCCAGCTTTTCACAGTTCATAGCATCCTAACAAAAAGACATTCCCTCTCAATTTATTTTGTAAAAGACTTCTACCTTCCTTTTGCTCTATCACCTGTAGGAAAAGTGTTCACATCACCTTGTTTTAAAGTATACAAATTCAAATACGTAAATTTGTTTTTTTAGCTGAGAATTTCAGTCCTGTGAACAATAAGCTGAGCATGAGTATTTCATTTTCATTATGTTGGTAGACCGCAAGTCTGGAAATGATATTAAAAACAAAACTTCTTTCCATAAGCACACATTATGCAGATAATTACTTAATAAGATTTTTAAGTGTCCTTCTCTACTAAGGCCTGTGCTAGCATTCCAAATCATACATACCAGCTCCCCTCACAACTTTCCCTCTCCTGCAATTTCTTCCACTTCAGACCTATCTTAGAAATCTTTGGGATTGAGTTGCATGGAAAAGGAAAAAATCAAGGGCACCTGTAGTTTGAGGGATGACTTTTATCTGACACCTACAGTACAATAATGTGCACAGCAGAATATCACAGTGAGAGGGAACCTCAAGTGCTCACTATTTTCAAATTTACTTCCCTCTCTCTAAATTCCTGTATTTCTAGAATTCCTACTACAGTGTGTAAATTTGTATTCCAAAGTAACATTTTGGATGCTATATAAGGAAACTGACAAGTATCCAGTACCTTCCATCACACAAGATCATAATGATTATTTTAACTAATACAGAATTCTTATACATTGCTAACCAATTTCCATACCTTAACTTGCTTAATTTTCACAACCAATCTTTTAAGGCATGCAAATTTATTAACACCATTTTACAAATAGGAACCATGCCAGTAATTGGTAGAGCTGAAATTTACACTGACACCGTCAAGCTCCAGAGTCTGTGTTCTCATTCAGTCCATTCTATTGCCTCTTGGGTTCAGTTATTGACTCTTACTAAATTATGCAATATTGCATGAGCCATGATACCCACTAAAGATCACTGTGTTATAGAGAATAGAAAACATGGATTAGAAGAATAAAATCAGTATTGAGATTTGAGCCTGGAATAACTTTGTTCATTTGAATTGTTCATTTTTGAATGCTATCTTTAAAAGACTCATATTGATGTACAATGTACATAAAGAAAAGTTCACAATGAAAAGTATACATCTCAATGCATGTTCAAAAAAGGAACACATTTGTTTAAGCAACACCCAGATCAAGAAACAGAACATTATTAGCATGCCCAAAGCCTGCCTTGTGCTCCTTTCCAGTCACTAATCCCCTTTATTTTCTGATGCCCAGTAGCACAAACTAGTTTTTCCTGTTTTTGTTTATATAAAAAGAATCCTACAGTGTGTATTCTTATGTGTCTAGCTTCTTTTTTTTAACTTATTTTTTCCCCTCCCCTCTGGCAACTCCCAGTTTCTCCTCTGCATTAATGAGTCTGTTTCTGTTTTGTTTGTATTTGTTTTGTTTTCAAAATTCCACATTTAAGTAAAATCATACGGTATTTGTCTGTCTGACTTATTTTATTTAGAGTGATATCTTCTATAGCCACCCAGTTTGTCAAAAATGGCAAGAGTTTAGTCTTTTCTATGACCAAGTACTATTGCATTATGTATACATACCACACCTTTATCCATTCATCTAATGATGTACACTTATGTTGCATTCATATCTTGGCTATTGTAAACAACGCTGCAATGGACATGAGTGCATAACTCTTTTGGAACAATGTTTTCATGTTCTTTGAATAAATACCAACACCTGGAATTGCTGGATCAGATGGTATTTCTATTTTCAGTTTTTTGAGGAAACCCCATCCTTTTTCCCATAGTGGTTGCACCGATTTACATTCTTACCAAAGGTGCACATTTCTCCACATCATCACCAACACTTGTTATTTCTTGTTCTTTGGTAATAGCCATTCTAACAAATGTGAGGTGATATCTCATTGTAGTTTTGATTTGCATTTTTTTAAATAATTATTGACATTGAGCATCTTTTCATGTGTTTGTTGGTCAACTGTGTATCTTCCTTAGAGAGATGTCTAGTCAGGTCCTCTGCCCATTTTTAAGTAGATTGCTGGTTTGATATTGAGTTGGTATGAGTTCTTTATATATTTTAGATATTAGTCCTTCAGCAAATATACCATTTGCAAGTCTGCAATGGCTTCTGTGAACTTTCTTGTCCCCAGTTTTCTCATCTGTGAAATAGAAAAAAAAAAAAAACTGCTCCAATAAAGTTTTAAGAGTACAATGAAATTGTTAATGTGAAAAGACACTGAAACTGTAAAGAATTACTATGTAAGGCACATTTTTTTCCTAAAATATAGCTCATTTAAATATTAGAGTATTTAATTATTAGAGTATTCTTCTGAATACTGACATCTACCCACCTAATATGTGCCCACTAAAGTTTTTCCTTTTTGGTCTTTTTTTTTTAATTTTTTTTAACGTTTATTTATTTTTGAGACAGAGAGAGACAGAGCATGAACAGGGGAGGGTCAGAGAGAGGGAGACACAGAATCTGAAACAGGCTCCAGGCTCTGAGCTGTCAGCACAGAGCCCGACACGGGGCTCGAACTCACGAACCTCGAGATCATGACCTGAGCCGAAGTCAGCCGCTTAACCAACTGAGCCACCCAGGCGCCCCTCCTTTTTGGTCTTAAGGGTTCAGGTTTTTCAATACACTTTCTAAATCTTTCGTCTTCCTCTTGATAAATTCAGATTTGAATACTGCTCCAGATTATTCAACATTGTTTTCAAATTTTACATAATCCTCTGGATAACTCCAGTTTGAAAGCAGTGCTATGTTAAAAATATACCAAGAAAAAAACCTGGTGTAACCAGTGCATATATATTCCTAGGTTTTCTGAAGACCTGTTTTCTCAGCTATTCTAGGTATGTACATATGTCTACTACTAAAGACTTTTTTTCTTTTATTTTTTTTCTTTTTACTTTTTTATTGGCCTCCACACATCATTAATGCTAAATTTGAATGTATTCAAAGATCTTTATATCTTTGCTGTAAATCTAGAAAAGTGTTTGACCACACATATAGGCAGATTTAAAAAGAAGTCTCACACCAGTCAAATGATTAAACTGTGGATTTGGAAACAAAAACAAAGAGAAAGTCAGTGTGTGTGTGTGTGTGTGTGTGTGTGCGCCTATATTATAATCTTAAATTTGTACTCACTAATATAACTTGTAGAAATATGAATAGCTGAAATGTTCTTTGCGTCAACCACTGAGATCATTGCTTCTAATCCAGCCCCTTCCACACACTTATAAAAGTAATAATGTTTAAGAGTTTTTTACTGCCTTACAGACTATTTTTAAGAACATGGACAGTAGTAAAATCTCAGAAATGGTCATTTGAAAATATGGGAAGCAGTGAATGAATTAAGAAGAGAATGCAAAGAAAAAAATTATCCTATGAAAACTAACTCTATATGTATTTATTGTAAGCTAATTGGAAGATGCCACTTTAGTTGATATTAAAAGTTCAAGCTAATCTAATTAGGTACTTCTACAAATATACATGTTTCTTCTCAAAATAAACAGTTGAGGGGAGGATCTTTATGACCATTGGAATAAACAAAGCTTACCCTGGGTACCTGATTGTAGATTGCCCTAAATTACAAAATGACAAAATCCTAATAGAAATTCTCTTTAAAGAGATAGTTATAGAGCAAGTTTAAAGAACCTAGATGTATTTAATGTATTTTTTTTTTCTTTTGGACAGAGTTTCCTGAGTCTGAGACTTGGTCACTTATAGTATCTCCTTCAGTAATACCAGCCTGACATATTCAGAAACCTGTTAAATTTTATCTCTTATAATATGAATTATGCTCTTTTTAAATTGAAGTATAGTTACCACACCATGTTACATTAGTTTCAAGTGTACAGTATCCGTTATAAGATGAAGTAATTGCACTCTTTAAGGAGTAACTGTGTGCGTGTGTACGTGTGTGTGTTTGTACACAAAATTGTGGTAAATTATCTCTTTGACTCAAGGTGAGACTTGGCTTTTTGACTAAGAAAAACTTCTTAATGCTAACATGATATAATTTTATTTTATCTTTTTTAGTACTGTCCATCAAACATAATCCTTGGAGGCAATCTTAGATCCTACAGAATTATTTTATTTCTTTCTTCTTTCTATTTTCTTTCTTATGCAGGAAAATGGCACAACTTTCTTCCCATCCCCTGTAAGTGTCATAGCAGTATCATTGGCAGCTGCTAAGTCATTTAGTTAATGGAGCAGAAAGATGGTACAACAAGCCTGTAGTGTGGTAAGACCAGGAATATGATGAGAGTACCTTAGAAAACACACTTATTTTAAGTCAAGATTCTAGACTGAAGTTCAACAATTTCAGACACTTTTGACAATCAAAGAGAATCTTGACGTTTTCTTCTTGGACATATAAGTGCTCTCTGTCATCACAGAAAGCAGCTTTTGCAAAGCAGATCTGTCTGTGGAAAACATCTCAGTGAGAAAAGTAAAGATCAAGTAGGTTCAATTTAAAATGATATTCACATAAAATATTTAAAAAGATGAATGGATATACATTAAATAGAAGTACTATATGAATATGAACCTAACAGAAATAAAAAAAAAATAAAAGGTAAAGCAATTATTGAGGGCATTCCAACATCTGAGGAGAGTAAAGTATATGCTTTATAAAATCTTTTTCGGTCTCAGATATTAATGATTTGATTCATTAATTCACATTAATATGAATATTTTTGAGATGGGATTTTTAACCCCAGGGGATGTTTTTCATGAGAATTTAACTCACTTTTCAGATTGGATTTCAATTCCACAATTTGTTGGTTATGTGGATGTGGACTTAGGCAGATTATAAAACCCTAGTACTTCCATTTCATTATATGTAAATTGAGAATAAGGGTACTATCCTCAAATTGTTTGATATCATTTTTTTATTTTTTTAAGTTTATTTATTTTTGACAGAGACAGAGTGCGAGCATGAGCTGGGGAGGTGCAGAGAGAGAGAGGGAGACACAGAATCCGAAGTAGGCTCCAGGCTCCAAGCTGTCAGCACAGAGCCTGAGGTGGGGCTCGAACTCACGAACTGTGAGATCATGACCTGGGCTGAAGTCAGATGCTTAACTGACTGAGCCACCCGGGCACCCCAATTGTTTTGATATTATTAAAGAGATAATCCATATAAGGAGTTCAGAAAATAATTTCCTCATGAGTGTTCAATAAGTAAGTTATTATTAAGGTAAATGTATTATCCATATTTATGACCATAAATATGGGGGCAACAGTTTGTATAAATTTATGATGTGCAATTTGTGATTTTCAGAAGCCCAAATGGTGTGACTCTTGGCTTTGTTTTTGAGCAGCGTTTGTGATATGAGACTTTTGGGTTTAAGCTTCTAAATTATACAAGCTTTAGATGATCGTTTACATGAGATTAAGTGTAAGTGGGTTAAAAATCATGTGAGATATATATCATGGCTTTGGGAAGTAGAAAAAGGAAACAGAAAGTTTCCCAGTGCTATCAATTCCCACCCTTGCAATAATCCAGTTAGGTGGCAAAGAGAGAGGAAGAGAAAGGCAACGGGAGCTCTCTATTATCAACTTCATCGTATCAAAACAAGCAAGCACAACACGAAATGAAAGTCCTTTCTTAGAGCAAACATTTTCCCCTGTGTGTTTACTATAAAGAAATATGTTATTATCACCCAATAAATAATAAAAACTAAAACTTAACAAATGGATGAGGTTATAGGCTAAAATACCATTAATAGAATGTTGAAAGGAAGAAAAAGTAACTTCATGCCAACAGATACTGATCTGAATAAAAGATTCACTGAAGCAGAGATAAGGCAAGAGATAGAGAGTTTGCAGATCCCGTTGGGCGTCACTCGAGGGAACATTTGGGCTATATGCCAGTTCTCTTTGAAGATTTCCTTTCAGGCAAGTACCAGATGGATTGTGTATTAGAAAAGATTTTGTCTGGAGCATTTCCAGATGTCATTATACAGATACTGTCTTGTGAGTCTTTACTGCAGCAATCTAGGTTGACTCCTTTATGAAACCTAAGCAAGAATGTATTATTTCTTAGTGAAATAGAATATAATGTGAATATATTGTTGCTGGCAGGCCAGGAGGTTTTGTTGGTGGTGGTGGTGGTGGCGTTTGTTTGTTTGTTTGTTTTGGTTCTTTCAAACAGATATTTTGTAAGTTGTAAATAAGTATTTAATAGTTCAGTATCCACTTCTAACTGAAATAATAAATATCCTTGATAAAACATCACTTGCAATAGAAATCTATATTTATTGCCTGGAAAGTGACAGAGCCAAATGGCATTGATTCTGGCATAATGTATGATAGCCCTCATCCATCTGTTAGAGACTTGATGCAGCGTTCAATTTGTTCTTTGCCTGGAGTAGTACAAGGCATTCCCTCACTTTAGACATAGAGTCTTTATATTGTTGATGTGATTAAAGAACAATCAAGGTCTATTTTAGAAGCTTTATTTCCAACATAGTATACAAAGAAAGCTTTTACCTCAATTTTTTTTTTCTGATCAAAATTTTGTCTTCATATTTTTTTGTTTCAGTTCTTGCAAATCTATCACAAGACAGTTTTATAAATTATATCTTTTGAGACTCCTAACTGAGTTTAAGTAAAGGACATATGTATAATAATCTAAAACCTAGCACTAAGTGCAATGTAACTCTTTTTTTTAATTACCAATACATATTTATGATAGAATATTACAAAGCAGCTTGAACACTGTTTTAAGATCTCTGCCTTGCAAACCAGGCAGTATTATATGCTTTATATAATTGACACAATTTTGTAGGTTTGAGGATTGTTTCAAATGCGTCTAAATTTGTTGATAGATTTTTTTCAAGACTAAAAATAAAAACTATTAAACCTGTAGTGTAATGCCAGGACAATGTTAAACAATTAAAATTTTTATACTGCTTTAGGGGCACCTGGGTAGCTCAGTCAGTTAAGTGTGTGACTTTGGCTCAAGTCATGATCTCACAGTTATCTCACAGTTCATGGTTTGAGCCCCGCATCAGGCTCTGTGCTGAAAGCTCAGAGCCTGGACCCTGCTTCAGCTTCTGTGTCTTCTTCACTCTCTGCCCCTCCCCTACTCATGCTCTGTCTCTTTCTGTCTCTCAAGCATAATAAATAAACTTTAGAAAATTTAAATTTATACTGCTTTAATAATTTTATGGCCATTAGTATAATACACTAGACATATGAAGTGTAGATTGTTCTTCAGTTTAAATAGATTCACATAAAGCAGAAAGAATTTTGTTCTTCTGAGTCAAAAAAAAATTAAGAGCTTTCCATTAAAAGGATTATAATATAAAAATGCCTGCGATGTATACTTTACTTCTGGATGAGGGGAAGGTCTTTGAGATAAGTAAGTGATTGAATACATTCTTATAGGTCCCTCTTTCTTTTCATACAATGTTAGGTCTTACTTAAAGGACATTTAAAAAATACATTTGTACCTAAAAAAGTAATTTGGCATAAAAATAAAAAGCAAAGATAAACATTCTCACACTATGTTGAATACTCAATGATTCCAACTGATTATATCTGAGGCAAACCAACTGTGAAGCAGTGACTTTTACTTAACAGATATCTCTACAAGTATGTCACAGTTTTAGAAAATGTGGCAGAGGTTTTAATTTTGTATTAGTGGGTAGCCTATTGACATCAATAAAATGCTTTGCAGAAAACGAAAACAGAACCATGGTTACCATCAAGGACAAATAATGGAATATAACTATTTTTTCCCAGGTACCACACTATCCATATCTGCAAGCTTGATAGTGACTAGCTCGTGCTGTCCTTTGAAGCATTATTTAATAACTGATCAGAAATCTTTGGTATCAGTTGTGTTCCTGGTGATATGTGGTGTAAGGGGTTAAAGGACAGTTTGTGGAAAACACCTGAGGGAATTTTAAGACAGAAGATGAAGACAATTGACCTACTAAGCCTTAAATTGAATGGAAACAGAAGCCGTGTTAATAATTATCAAGAAATTGTAAACCCACTTACGGATGGGAATTTGAATTATTTCATATTTTGTTACATATGGAGAGACCTTTAACCAAAATAGTTGATTATTCACTGGACTCTAATATTTTCTATATGGCATAATGATAGAAAATACTATCTTCTGGATTAAGGATTGGGTTTATGACATTGATAACACTGATTGCCAAAAAGCCCAAGATTATTGATAGAGCAGTTATCAACTTGTGATATGGTTAGAAAAGTAGAATTATATGTTTAACTAAAATAAAGACAATAATTTAGCCTCCAGACCTTACATGGATGACTTCATTTCAAAAATTTGAACACTAGGGCACCTGGGTGGCTCCATCAGACAAACATCCAACTCTTGATTTCTGATCAGGTCATGATCTTGAGGTTCATGAGTTTGAGTCCTACATTAGGCTCTGTGCTGACAGTGCAGATCCTGCTTGAGATTCCCTTTCTCTCTCTCTCTCTTTCTCTCTCTCTCTCTGCCCCACCCCCAATCTTACTTTCTCAAAATAAATAAACTTTAAACAATTTTGAACACCATAAATTATGTAATAAATTTTTAATACATAAGTTAATGAAAACATAGGACAAAATATATCCAGAAATTACTTTGGGCTATTTTATGACCTTTCAAGTTGCAAAAAAAAAAAAAAAAAAACGAGATTATCATGGGTATATGTCAGTATTTTTAAGTAGTTTCTGATGTTCAGAAATTCATAGGAATTTGAACGTTCCAGAGAAAGTCACTCTTTAAATGTAATTTGGATTTGAAACATATATAGTGCATATGAAGAAAATAACATTTTTAAACTGGATGAATTCATACGTTTAGATTAATATTGAGAAAAGATACTCCAATTTTTAAGTGCTTGTAAATAAAACTAAAGCAGAATACCATGTTTTATATAACAACAGACTATACAATCTTGGACACAAACTTTAGTGAGGAAAAAGGGGTGATTAGGAAAGACAATTTGGGGGACCTGGGGGGCTCAGTCGGTTAAGCTACTGACTTCCGCTCAGGTCATCTCAAGTCATGACCTTAGGGTTCTTAAGATCGAGCCCCATATCAGGCTCTATGCCAACAGCTCAGTGCCTGGAGCCTGCTTCAGATTCTGCGTCTCTCTCTCTGCCCTTCCCCTGCTCATGCTCTGTCTGTCTCTCTCTCAAAAATAAACATTAAAACAATTTTTTTAAAGACTTATTTTTTTTTCTTTTTGGAAGAGATGGGTTTGGCAACAATGACTACTGCTGCTGAGCTTCAACCTCACTCATCTGAGTGATTTAGTTCGAGAAGTATTTGTCTTAGGCTCTTCTCTGTCACCTGGAATCAGAGCAACTGTACTGTTTGGGGAAATGCAACCTAAAAACACAATAGTTATTTTGAAACCTCTCAGGATGCTGGGAGCATGGGTAACACAGGCATCACTTGTTCAAATTTATGATGATCTCACTAAGATCTTGTACTTTGCAAAACCAAACATGAATAGGATTATTACCCTTATAAGAGAGATCCCAGTTAGCTCCCCCAACTGCAGTCAAGTGAGGACAGCCAAAACAGAGCCATCTATGAACTAGGAAGTGAGTCCTCACCAGACACCGAGTCTGTTGGTTCCCTGATCTGGACTTCTAGCCCCCAGAACTACGAGAAATCAATTTCTGTTGTTTGTAAGACACCCAGGGTATAGTATTCTGTCAAGCAACCCAAAAGGACCGACATATTATTTATGTTAATCATAACCTACATGAAATATTAAGTTTTGGGTTTTTTGTTGTTGTTGTTGTGTAGTTTCATGTGAAAAAAAAAAAAAACAACAAGCTCCTTTATCTTCAAGAGTCCATATTTGAATTCTTTCACTTAAAGGCAATTCTTTAAAAATGAAAAAAAAAATTTGACCTTCAGAATTGAGCATATATTCTCAAGAAGGCATATACATATTAAATGATAATTTTGTCTCCATTATTCCTAAACATATTTTGTACATCAGCTTTTTTGAGTAATTATCTATGTTATTTTTCCAAATAAGTGGTGACTACTTAGTAGGTTTTATATTTTCTTCAACATGCCTTCATTGCTTGAATTTTTTTTTTTCAATTCCACTCATAATCTATCTACAACCCATTCTCTGAATATCTTCATTGGTGCCCACAATTCTCTGGTGCTATATTTAAGTGGTGTGTGTGTGTGTGTGTGTGTGTGTGTATTTAATAGCCAAAATCATTTGGAAATCATGCTAGAGGATTAGGCAGTTGATCATGACTAACCACCATGACTAACAAAGGCATAATTTAATAAGATTGTTTGTCTTGGTATAGAAACTATTTTTCACAGTCTAAAAGTATCACAATTACATACCCATTGGATAAAGTGTGCAGGCCTGAAATTTGACTACCAGAAACTGTACAATAAGTAGTAGCTGTGTAACTTCAGATACATCTGTCTAATTGCCATTCTTATGACTGACTACACTTCACATGCAATTGTGTTTCCAGTGATTTATATGATTAGTTTTAAGGGAAATAAATAATGTAACCTTATTTGTATATATAAAATTTATATATTCTTGTTTTGATTTTACTTTTATTATACTGTTTTGATAATTTACGACAAGATAAAGAGCCCATTTCTAGACCGGGATTCACATGAGTAAAGGAAATAGAATGTAGAATGGACTAGTTTTTAGTTCCAAAAGTGGAATTAACATTTTCTCTCACCATTTAGCCCACACCTAGCTCAAGCCCTCTTATTTCTATGAAGTCAGAAAAAATGTAGTTGTAAGCTGAATGTTCACTTAGTTCAAAATTTTCCCAATTTTCAGGTGATTTGTGAAAAAAAAAAAACCTCATAATTACTTTGAACATAATTGCATCTGTATTTAAAAAAAAAAAAAAAACAACGCACTTTTGAACATTTTTTCCAGGCTTTGTCTCTAGTTTCTTAACTACATTTGTTAAGTTGCTGAAAAGTTTTATATCTCTTACATACACACCCCTCCCTAAAAGAAATATTCTCTTTTAGTGGTATTTGCTTAGTTGTTTATAAAGTCACCAAGTTTCAGAGGTCAGAGAAACTATAGGGATGATTTTATCCAACCTTTCACTACATCATTTCATAATGAGTAAATGGAAACCCAGAACCAAGAGGTGACTTCTATGTATCCAAAATTCTTAGCCTACCAGTAGGCTAAGTTATGATATATGATGTTATAATATGTAATATATAAATAATATATAATTATCTTAATTGAATATGTCAAACTAAGTTTTAGAGTGTGAAATCTATATATGGAAAAAAATATATATATATAGGCACAAAATACAGGACTTCTTCTTATCTCCTCACTGACTCCTCTCAACACCGATAAAGAAAAAAAAATTGTTCTGGCACTTGTTAAAGATACAAAGAAGGCTTTACTTAAGACAATTATAGTCAAGGTCATAACTATTGCAATGGGGGAAAGAGATTGTGCTCAACTCTAAATACAGCACAGATAGCTGGAGATTTCTATTTAATAAACAGAGTATAGTAGTCAGTGGATAGAAAATTAGTAAGGGGAAAAATTGAGGGTAGGTAATTCTTGCTAAATTGGTCTGACAGGATTCTTGGTAAAGGCAGACCAAGGATTTATCATTAAAGGTGGGAGATGAGAAACTTGATGAGGTATCACAGGTGATCAGATATCAAGGGTGGGGATGACCCACTAGGATTCTTTTCTAAGCTGGGGATGGGCAGCCCAAAGACAGGACAGGAAGCCAAAGTTGAAGCCTAGTCAGAAAGAGTGTTCTAAGGGTGTGTGGGTGGCCCAGTCAGTTAAGCATCTGACTCTTGGATTTTGGATCAGGTCATGATCTCACTGTTCTTGGTTGGGATGGAGCCCCGTTTCTGGCTCTGCACTGTCAGGGCTTGGGATTCTCTCTCTTCCACTCTCTCTCTTTCTCTCAAAATAAATAATCATTAAAAAAAATCGTGTTCTGAGGAACATCATTAAAATTTAATAACAGAGTCTGTCACCACTCCATGACCTATGTTTAAGAGCTAGTATACTTTTCATTATATTTAGGTAATATCAGAAAAATGCAACCATATACCTGTGGGAAATCTCACATATATTCTTTTATTCAATGTCTTTATTTTATAGACTTACATATGCTGATAACCAAATGAACAACTTACAAATTGAATCCAGGGTAGAATCAAGTTCCTCTGACACTAAACTCACATTTTAGTTTGCCTTATTTCTTTCTCCTCACATAGATATTATCTTTTTTTTTTTTCAAATACGATAATTTTTCCTTTCTAAACAGAAAGTAAACCTTAATAGGGTTTATTCTACCAGGCAAAAATGAAACAACATCTTCTTTAACTTCAAAATGATATTAAGAAACTGTTAACTCACTGTGAAGTCTTTCTGAAGTTCATATTAAATGATTCCTTGGGAACTCTTAGAAATTATGATCCAAATCTTATAACTAAAGTTTTATTTTTGGCTATTTAGATAGGCTCTAGGACACATTGTGTATTTAAATGCAAGTTCAAAAAGAAAAGAAAGATGAAGAAGAAAGAGAAAGAAAAGTAGGAGGAAAAAGAGAAAGGAAAATAAAGAGAATATGCAACAGAGGGGAAACTTTGATTTAGCTGGATTATCTAAGTGCCAAGCTTCATTAACTTTAAACTCTTCATGTCAAAGTAATATGTTAGCAAGAAAATTAAATAAAATATTCTTTTGGAATCTGTCCATTTTAGTTTACTATCCAATATAACACTTTAAAAGTGTCACAATATATTATGCTTTACATGATATAATATACACATAATTACCAGCAAGTTCATACATATCTTTTGGGATTGACTAAACAATTCAATATTAAAGATCAAAGGAGAAAATGTTTTTTAAATAAAAGAATATTTCAGTAAATATTTGTTGAATTATTTCCCTTACTGGTACAGGGGACTGAACACTTGGGTCATTCTATTTTCTTCAACCCAAAGAAAATTAAACTTTTGTTCATGATAAAATGTGTATTTAAAACATTTATTAAATACACTATATTCATGTAGAACATTCCTTCCAACATTCTTTTTTGTAGATTTACCCTGTTGAATTATTTTTACTCACTTATGAAAACCACAAAGGATCGTTTGCAGAAGTAATACATTGATGTTGTTACTATTGTTGGCAATGGGAATGAAAATTACAGGGTTAAATTTCATTAATTAGCAATAATTATTTATTTCAAAATTGTTACAGCTGAAGCATGGATCTCCAGTTCTTTATTATTTAGAAGATACCTTCCCAATGCTGTTATTCACCATTGGGAAAGATATATATATATATATATATATATAGAGAGAGAGAGAGAGAGAGAGAGAGAGAGATGTATAATAATATTTAATGGAGATTATATATTTATGTGTGTGTGTATATACATATATATATAATTTTGATAATCTTTATAACAGTCACAAAATGTTTATCTCTAATTAAAAAGATAATCCAATTACCAGCATGCTATTGAAAAAAATAGCCTTGTAGTGTCTTAAACTCTAGTAAAATCTTTGATACTAAAGGTAACATAAGTCCTTTATCTGAAATAACATTGAACTCAAAAGGAACCACTTGTATGGACAGACTCTATCGTGTATTTAATCTAAAATGCTTTCTGGCTGGGGCACCTAGGTGGCTCAGTCAGTTAAGCCTCAGACTTCAGCTCAGGTCCTAATCTTGCAAATTAAGAATTCAAGCTCCACTTCAGTCTCTGTGCTGACAGCTCAGAGCCTGGAGCCTGCTTCAGATTCTCTGTCTCCCTCTCTCTCTGGCCCTCCCCTGCTCATGCTCCATCTCTGTCTCAAAAATAAATAAAAACATGTACAATAATAAGAAAATTAAAAAAAGTTAAAATGCTTTCCGACTAGAAAGAAAGAACAAATAAACAAAACTTAAACTTAATATAGAAATAACACAAAATCTAGCAGTACTGTGATATTAAAATTTGGTTGGGTTTTTGTTGTTGTTGTTGTTTATTTGTTTTGGTGGTTTTTTGTTCTTTTTTTTTTTTTTTTTTTTTTTTTTTCTCTTCTCATTGGGCCTCTCACTGGGCCAACTAAGGCTTTGTGCCTATTTTATTTCTAAGGGAAAAATTACTGCAATTACAGTACCTTAAATACCTTAATTAAAATATTTTAATTCTGAGGCACCTGAGTGGCTCAGTTGGGTAGGCTGCTGACTATTGATTTTGGCTCAGGTAGTGAGATCCAGTCCCATGTTGAGCTGAGTGTGGAGCCTGCTGAAGGTTGTGTTGAGTGAGTCCACACGACTACTCTCAGGTTTGATCATTCAGTAGAAGGATTCATAGAACTCAGAAGCTATCATAATACAGAAGTAATGCAATGCATTGCAGTTAAAGGATACAAATTCAAAATCAGCAAAGAGAAAGGGTTCAGGGAGGCACAGTCCAGGAAAAGCAGTCTCAAGCTTCCAGCTTGAGGAATCCTTCGAGGATGCACTTAATTCTCCCAGCAATACTGTGTAAGAACACATGCAAAGTGTTGCCAACCTGGGAGGGTACTGAGGTGGGTCAGTTGGTTGAGTGCCTTCAGCTCAAGTCATGATCTCACAGATGATGAGTTCAAGCCCCACATTGGGCTCTGCGCAGACAGTGCAGCTTCAGACACTCTGTCCCCCTCTCTCTCTGCCCTCCTCTGCTTATGCATGTGCTCTCTCTCTCTCTCTCTCTCTCAAAAATAAATAAACATTAAAAAACAATGTTGCCAACCTGGGGAGCTCACCCAAGCTTTGGTGTCACAGGGGCAGTGAGTGCCCAGGTGACTGACCTCAGCTACTCAGAATGCATCCTCGAATCTCCATGACAGGCAATCATGATCTATCACATTGTAGGGTATACTTATATCTTCATACAGCATGGCTACTTATCAGGCAGAGTATTCCAAGGCCTCAGAAGTTATTTCCTAGGAACTGACTGAAGGCCCTTCTTTGAAATATGAAGGGTATAAGCAACCAGTCCTGCTGAGTTAACACTTTTCTGACCAGTGAGCCAAACACTGACAAGGGAGATGGGTGTCATAGCTAGGCTAAACTAATCAGGGCCCGCTCCTGGACTTGAGGTATTTTCTTAAAACTGTATTTGTTTAACCAAGGGCAGAAGGATGGAGTGGGTATTAGGTCCCAGTTACGACAGGGAAATTTCCCCACTTGTTGGCACTGTATAGCCAAACATAAAAGTGAAAGGAGTAAAGAAACTGATTAGGAAAAAAAATGTCAGTGAATAAATATGCCAATGAATGGAAATAATATTTTCTTTTTTTGTTTAATTTTTTTTAACGTTTATTTATTTTTGAGACAGAGAGAGACAGAGCATGAACAGGGGAGGGGCAGAGAGAGAGGGAGACACAGAATGTGAAGAAGGCTCCAGGCTCTGAGCGGTCAGCACAGAGCCTGACGTGGGGCTTGAACTCATGGACCGTGAGATCATGACCTGAGTCGAAGTCGGCCACTTAACCGACTGAGCCACCCAGGCGCCCCTGGAAATAATATTTTCAAGTGTCTTAAATACAAATTAGCTACCTCCCTATTTGGAGAAGCTAAATGACTATTCATTAGAATATTATTTGCTCTTTTTCAAGATCGTGAAAATAGTAAATACATTATACGTAATTTTTAAAATATAGAATTACAGTATCAAAGCAAATCTAACTTTGAGTATATCAATAAATCATTAACTTACAATGTAGTCAATTAATGACTTTTTATGAATTACAAATGTTATACTAGCTGCTTTAACAGCAAAGTTTATAGAAGCATGCCTTGGAGATACTGTGGATGTGGCTCCAGGTAACCTCAATTAAGTAAATATCACAATATAAACATTAGGTTTACACTACACTGTACAAAAGTGTGTAATACCATTATGTCTAAAAAACAATGTACATACCTCAATTAAAACAAATTTAATGCTGGGGCACCTGGATGGCACAGTCGGTTATGCTTCTGACTCATGATTTTGGCTCAGGTAGTGAGATCTAACCAGCTTAAGACCATCTCTCTCCATCTCCTTTTGCCCCTCTCTCACATATGCACTCTCTTTTTTCTCTCTCTCAAAAAAACAAAAACAAAAACAAAACAAAAGACACCTTTAATGTTAAAAAATGCTAAACCTCATCTGAGCTTTTAGTGAGTTCCAATCTTTTTGCTGACAGAGGATCTTGCCTGCATGTTGATGGTTTCTGACTAATCAGAGTGGTGGTTGCTTAAGGTTGGAATGACTGTGGCAATTTCTTATAAGATAGCAATGACCAATTGACTTTTCCTTTCATGAATGATTTCTCTGTAGCATGTGATGCTGGTTAAACAGCATTTTGCCTACAGTCAAACTTCTTTCAAAATCGGTCAGTCTTAAATCCTGTCACTGCTCTATCGACTGAATTTATGTAATGGTCCAAATTCTTTGTCATTTCAACAGTCCTCACAGCATCTTCACCAGGATGCTCAAGAATCCACTTTTTTTTTTTTTCGCTCATCCATAAGAAGCAACTCCTTATTCGTTAATATTTTATCAGAGATTGCTACAACTCAGTCACAGCCTCAGGCTCTAATTCTGATTCTCTTGCCATTTCCACCACATCTGCAGTGACCTCCCCACTGCAGTCAAACTTTAAACTGTAAAAAAAAACCCAGTATCTACAAAGTGCAATAAACAAAGTGAAATACAATTTAACACAAGGTATGCCTGTATCCCAAAGCACCCCGGGGTTTAGGAAAATCACAGTTATTGAATCTCTTTTCATTAAATAATAGATGCAGGACCTTGGGTAGCTTACTTAATCTCTCCAGTTCTCAAATTTATCATCTCTAAAATGAGATGATGAATCATGCCCCTCCCCTGCTTATGTTCTGTCTCTCTCTGTCTCTCAAAAATGAATAAACATTAAAACATTTTAAAATCAGATGACGTTTCATACACTGCCAAATTTGTATAAGCAATAAACAAAGAAATAAATAAATAGGGATTTGCCAAATAATGTAGTACTTTTTCAAAATTGTGTTTAGAATGACTGCAATAGGTCTTAAGACATAACTATTACAGACCAAATGCTTAATGTCAAGTGTAGGTAAGGCTCAGAGGCCTCAGCCATTAAACTTTTAGGGGCTGCTATTCACCTACTTTTGTTTTCTTGGGGAAATATATATTTCTTTCTTTAATTGATTATACAAAATGTATGAATTATTTATTATGGCACAAGAAAGCCTTAGATTTGAGCTAAAATCCAAAATATCAAATCATTTTTATTTTTTAAAAGTTTTTTTTTAATGTTTATTTATTTTTGAGAGAGAGAGAGCGAGCAAGCAGGGCAGGGACAGAGAAAGAGAGGGACAGAAATTCCAAAGCAGGCTCCACGTGCTGAGAGCAGAGACCCTGATGCGGGGCTCAAACTCACTAACGGCGATATCATGACCTGAGCTGAAGTCAGGTGCGTAACCTACTGAGCCACCCAGGTGCCCCTCAGATCATTTTTAATATTGTCTCTAGGTGTTTTCTAACTGTAAGTCAGGCACATAAATGCCCAGCATGCTACTTAATAGCATTTAGATGTATTTCCTCCCTCAGGTTAGAGAAAGATTGTGGGCATTTTCTCCTCCAGACCTTTCCTCTTACCTGGGATTTGAGACCCATGTGCTTCCATCTCTTCCTTAATAATGTTTTTTTTTCCTTCCAATTTTGCCCCTTCTTACATGATTCTTCAATTATTTGCACACTACTACCTGCCTTCTTAAGCAAGCAAACATTCTTAAGACTCTATGTTAAAAAATCAGATGCCCTTCTCCAAGCTTTATCCTTGTCTAACAATATTAAACATCTATACTTCTCAATTCATAGAGACCTCAGGAAAAATATCCTGAAAGGATCAATCAGAAATAGAAAAACTTAAAAAGTAACAGAGAAAATAAAGGAAAGAGAGAGAGAGAGAGAGAGAGATAAAGGGAGAGAGAGAGAAACCAAGAAAAAGACTCAACTCTAGACAACAAACTGGTGGTTATAAGAGCGGGGGGGGGGGGGGGGGATGGGTGAAATAGGTGATGGGGATTTAGGAGGGCACTTGTCCTGATGAGCACCAGGTGAAGTGTGGAATTGATGAATCACTATATTGTACACTTGAAATTAATAGAATACCATAGGTTACTATATTATAATTAAAATAATATTAGAGAAGTAACAGAGAAAGAATAACATGAGGAATCTCTCCCTCCCCCACCTCCTGCAAAAGACACAAAGAATGCACAGAATGGTCAGCAATATTAAAGACCAAAGAAGGAACAAAACTACAAAAATGTCCAATAAATTTGACGAAGGAGGTTTTCTCTGATTTTAAATCATTTTTCAAATTTCACTGAAAAGCCAATTTTTCTTTTCATTCAATATATAATATTTAGCTTTCTTTGTTGTTACATATTTCTCATTTTAAAGTAATGGCAAGGGGCCCCTGGGTGGCTCAGTGAGTTGAGCATCAGACTCTTGATTTCGGCTCAGCTCATGATCTCACAGCTTGTGGGTTTGAGCCCTGCGTTAGGTTCCATGCTGACAGTGTGGATCCTGCTTGGGAGTCTCTCTCTCTCCATCCTTTCCCTGTCCCTTCCCTTCTCACACTCACTCTCTACCTCTAAATAAATAAATAAATAAAACTTATAAAACGAATGTCAAAGTAATGGCAAAATATAACATACTATTCATATCAAAAAATAGAAAATGGCAATTGAGTATTTTATGTAGTTAAGTTTTAGGTGTTTAGTAAGATTAGAACTAAATAATCATTTATTGGACATATATAGAGGTCTTTATATCTCTCTGATGCCTAACAGCTTTTGTTCACATTTTCTTTTTTTTTTCTTTTTTTTTTAAACGTTTATTTATTTTTGAGACAGAGAGAGACAGAGCATGAACGGGGGAGGGTCAGAGAGAGAGGGAGACACAGAATGGGAAACAGGCTCCAGGCTCTGAGCTGTCAGCACAGAGCCCTACGCGGGGCTCGAACTCACTAACTGTGAGATCATGACCTGAGCTGAAGTCGGAAGCTCAACCGACTGAGCCACCCAGGCGCCCCTGTTCACATTTTCCATACAAAGTGAAACCTGAAATAAAAGCAGTAACGATTCAGTGGTAGGTTTTAACGACATTAATATTTACACAGTAGAACCTGTATATGTAAAATATCTCTAAGGGAATTTATTTTATCTATAATACATATGTTGCTCACAAATTTTCAAATTCACTGAGCATATGTCACCATTTCCCCCTATTTTTTTTTCAGTCTAAATGAGTTATTCTTTTGAGTTTCTTTATTCAGTCAATTTCAGTGTTCTAACTCTCTACGCAACTTGTCCCCTGGGTTTTTCCACATCCTCCTCACTTCCTGATGTGTAAGGACAGAGAAATACAACTACTTCCTCTTCAAGGAGAGGACCTAGCCTCTCTCTACAAGATGCCACTGGCCACCAGTTGTATTGGGCCTCGTTAAGCTGGTGTGTCGGTGGGGCACCTGGATGGCTTAATCAGTTAAGCATCTGACTTCGGGTCAGGTCATGATCTCTCAGTTGGTGTGTGAGTTTGAGCCCCGCATTGGGCACTGTGCTGACAGCTCAGAGACTGGAGCCTGCTTCGGATTCTGTGTCTCCCCCTCTCTCTGCCCCTCCCATGCTCATGCTCTGTCTCTCTCTGACTCTCAATAAT